>NW_013531704.1:4700857-4726351 GCF_000836235.2 Papilio xuthus
CATGGGTGTCGTTGATCACCTCGGTGTTCCCGCCGCTCGTTTGCCCCTTCTCTTATAAAAAAAAATTCTTTACAAAACTAAAGCAGCAAACAATTGATAGTAAAATTAATCCGGATGACGCCGGGGATAAATAACTTGTTATGAAATATAAAAAACATAACGAGATAGATTTCAATTCACACTTAATAATATGAGAAGCATGTTTGCTAATTGTCTAGGCTGGCACACAATGCTGCGAAATTCTTTAGACAAATCATCATTACAAAGTATCGCTGTAGAATTGTTAGGGTTACCATAATATAAGTCGAAGATAATACATTTTTGTTAAAGTTGCATCAAGATTTCCTTCAAATTGGTCTATTATTAGTAATTTCTGTCTTAACTTTCATCCTAATCATGTCGCCTTTTTAACCGACTTCAAAAAGTAGAAGGTTCTCAATTCATCTGTATGTTTTACGCAATCCATCCAAATTTGTATCAAAGATAAGTGCAGAAATGTCAAACATTTGATGACAGATAAAATTATCGTGAGAAAGCAATGTCCCATAAAAGAAATGAAAATAGTTGACATATAAGAAAACGAAAAAATAAAAATGATGAAGATAAGATCAGAATTAAGATGTGATGAAGGATTTATCTTTCGAATTCGGCCTATGGTAACCCTATTTCGACCTCACGTTTGAGAGTGACGTGCGGCCCGGTTAATATCCGCTCACCTTTTTACCTTTCTCGTTAGCGATAGCTTCTAATGCGGAACAATGTCCCGGATTAAATGCTTTTAGATAGAAACATTCCTTCTCTGATAAAGTTTAATACATATTCACTTTCAAGCCAAGCATTTGGATTTTTCGTATCTGAAATTTATTAGCAAAAATGCAAGGAGGTAAAATCTTGCTACAATTTTAGGCAAAAACACTTATCCGAATTTAAAGTTAAGAAATAAATGTGCCTGAAATTAATTTTATATCTTCACTTTGGAGTAATCTTCATTCATCGTGTAACCGTTTGTTTTAATATAATTTTCTTTCAAACAAAATAAGCATAATTGAGGAAAATGGTATTCATTCATGATTAGGATTGTAAAATAGCAATGAAAAACGATATTAAAGCATTAATAATCATTTATTATGTACTAAATAATTTAAAAAATACAGGCAATTTTAATGCAGATCAAAACGGATCTGTAGACACGAGTTCTGAAAAGAAAAACGAGTAGAAAGTAAAAAAATGTGTTAATTAAATACAAAAGAAAATAAAACATTTGCAAATTTTAATTTAATTAAATTTAAAATTAATGGTATTCTGAAAAAGAAAAAAAGAAATATTATAATAATTTAAAAAAAAAACTTTAAGAGAAAGTAGAATTACCAAATGTTATCTTGGAACTTTACCTAACTGTATTCTGCAGCACAAACATCCCAGCTATTAAACTGTATTATTTTAACATGTAGGTAGTTGTAAGGTTTTCAGATTATGAGATTACTAAAATAGAACTTGTTCCTCTCATTGCATCTCGCATACAATGTGGTTAATTGTCTGTTGGTCTTGCATTTAAATTCAATGCGTATTGTTACAGGTCGGTGCGGGGTCGGCACAGGACTACGATGGTGAGAGGCTAATTAATTAAATTCGTAACCATTAACTGCCGAATTCTGAGTAATTAAGTCATCACTAAAGAAGCTAGCTAGTGCAGGTTTAATATTAGTATCAGAACGAATCAGTTTTCAAGAGAATGTAGATTGTTAACTTTAAAATCGGATCTGTATATAAAAATCGCTTCATTATTTATGTCTCATACTATATCTGTTTGAAGGCAAGGCGACACATTTTATTTGTCTTTTTTCCCATCAATTCTTCCTACATGCTGGAGCAATTACCTTGACTATCGTCATATAATTACTTACGTGTTATTAAGTTACAAAATGTTATAGCAAATTGTTTCGTATTTATGTTACAAACTTGCATTCCGTCTTTCTTGTTTTATGACATTTACAGTTTTTAGTATACACTTGCCGGTTCACGCATGCCTTCACATAGCTGCTAATTAACATTGTAACACCTATTTACTCTAATTTAATGAAACGTATAAACAAAAAAAAAATACGCAATATTTCCTTAATAAATCCACATATTATATATTATTTTATCAGTTATTTTTAGTTTTTGTTGAATTATTTTGTTCCCCTCCCGATTCGAGAGCGAAAAACGATGACGCAGGCTGATAAGAGGAAAAAATTAAGTGTCATCGAGACTCTGTAGTTATAAACACGCTTGCTAACTTTTTTCCATAAAATTATTTAAGGCACAAGATTAAACATTTGATATTACAAAACTTCTAATGGTCATTTGATTCCAGTAACGGACATCCAGTGCACGTTCGCAAGCGGAGGCTCAGGGATCCGTGACTCGGTGACGGCGTTGCTACGAAAGCCTGAGGGCTTCAGGGGCGCGCCACTGTTCGCCGATGACCGCGCCACTGACCCTATC
Organism: Papilio xuthus; assembly: GCF_000836235.2. Taxonomy (NCBI): domain Eukaryota; kingdom Metazoa; phylum Arthropoda; class Insecta; order Lepidoptera; family Papilionidae; genus Papilio; species Papilio xuthus. Next base: position 4,703,345 of record NW_013531704.1, read on the forward strand.
GCGGATCCCGTCTGTCAAATACGACCAGAGCCGGACGACCCTACCAACTTACTTTACAGACTTCGAATCACCGATTTCACGAAATGTGGCGTCTTGAAAAGAAATGTAAGTGAGCTAAAACATTTTAATTCTATATTTTATTTATTATTTGAATACTGTGTTTGTAGAAAATAAAAATATTGGGTTGTTTCCACAGACATAAAATATTCAGGAAATTATGTGGCAAGACAAGATTTTCCTGTCACTTCAAATTAGATAAAATACAGTAATTTCTAGAAGTTTCTACATTTAAATAATTAGTCTTGATAGTTACATTAGGAGTTAAAGAAAAAGTATTTTAAGTTTTAACTTAACGCATAGACTGTCAAAATGTAGTTTTACGTACATTTAGTCGTTACTATTTAAATTGTCTAGATTAGTTGTTGTTAATGAGAAAGCGGCCGCGTTATCAGTCGTCCTACTTGCAGCTAATGTAAACTGGCTCTATGGAAAGTGCTTACAAAGCTTAAATTATAGCTCTAGCTTTGCTAGGGATAACTACTATGAACGTATAAGACATTTAATTACGTGTTAACTGCAATATAAAATCAAGTGTATAAAATTCGCATCTGCGGTTCCTCTGGTATTGCTAATGTCCATGGGCGTCGTTGAACACCTCGGTGATCCCGCTGCTCGTTTGCCCCCTTCTGTTATAAAAAAATTGTATAAATAAAAATGCGTCTAACATAATTTGTGCATGCCTGTAATTGGCATACATATGTAAAATTTTTGTGTGATTTTTGTTTTTCTACTATTCTATATGTATGCTGTTGGCTTGTCTTAATTAATAAATAAATATACGTTAATAGTAAAACTAACTAGGTATTAAGTTTGAGTATTTAGGTTACTAGTGACCTGCGGCGTTAATACAATCGCAAATTTCGAAGTAAGGAAGAATGTAAAAATTCGCTTACTCATTGAGTTTGAAAAGGTATCGATGTGTGCATTCTCTGTTAGTTGTGTCATTGATAGATAATAAGATATTCCGTTAATATAACAGTATGCAGTGTACGACATAATGCGGCATTCATATTACCATGTCACCACAACCGCCCGCGCCCGCGCCCGCGCCGCGCACCTCTATCCCAGATAACTAAGTATCGAGGTAAAGAGAAAACATAATGTCAATAATATTACAGCGATTAAATCATGCAAAATATCGTACAAGTCTTGGAATTGAGGCGTTTTGTTACACCTAAACAGGTGAAGTGAGTTTCCAGATCTGTTACTTACTTTCAACACATGTTATTTATTGTAACTCAGTTGCATAATCTTACCTTACTAATTTCTTCTTACCTACTACCTTACTTCTTAACTACTACTAACTTCTTATCTTACTAATTTTATAAATGCGAATATTTGGATGGATGGATGTTTGAAGGTATCTTCGAAACGGATTAACGGATCTTTTTGAAATTTGGCGTAGAACATAGTCTGGAAGACCACATAGGCTACTCATAAATTTTTTTTATACCGCGCGGACAGAGTCGCAGGCGATAGCTAGTAATGTATATCGGTATTCCCGCTGCTCGTTTGCCCCCTTCTGTTATAAAAAAAATACATTTACAAAGTTTCAGTGTATGCAATTTGATGACGATACTAAATTTTATTTGTTGGTCTCGTTGTTTATTTATGACAATTTTAGCTTAGGTTTTCTAAACTGAATAGAAATCAGTAACATAATCTCTACCAACGCGAGTGTTTATGCTGAATACTAAATAATTGACTTCGTCTGATAATATTGTATTAATTAATCCACAACTCTAAATACTTAATAATATACTTTATTTCCTTATATTAACCTACTGTTGTATTGTAATTCGATTGTAACATATTTCTCATCTTAAAAAGCGATCGTTGTCGATGCAACGTCGCTGCATGATTTCCCGGACGTTCTCATTTCCACACTATAACGACGTATCGTTCCTCAGATTTATGCAAAAAGATTGGAATGCAAATAATACACATAAACTGGAGCTTCGCGACCACCATTCGTACCATTTACCTACAAACGACCGTTTTACTTGTCGTTTATAAACGTTTATGTGGCAACAACTTATTTTATAACGCTTTGACAGATTTGCGACTATAGCTATGATAGCATAAGATTCTACAAGACAATAAGTCAAGGCAAAGAATTACTCTTTATGTAGTTTTTTTCATTAATTAGTCAATTTATTAAGTCACGTCGCTATTTCAGCGATTTCAAGAGGCCGCTCGCACGTCTGCCACCTTTTAATATAATAAAAAAATAATTTGCTTTTGTTTTTATAACTATAATTCATCAAATTGTTACATTTTAACATTTCGTAAATGTTTTTATTTCCTACGTCACTTCTGTTTGTCAGGGCTTCGTGCACGTGCGCGTCTGGTTCCCTCAATTCCCGGGCGTGGTGATGCAGTCCGACCAGGAGTTGATCATCATGTGCAAACCCCCGGAGCCAACCATCATTGAGAATAAAGCGGCAGGATTCGCTGGCAGCTTGTAAGTATAGGAATAGCAACGGCTACAGAATTGATCACATGAGTAATATAATATTCAAACATTTTAGCGGCTCCGGGTTAGTTACGATGTGTGATTAAGTTCTCTATTCTGTTGTGCGCAGCGCTCGTGCATAATTGCGAGCCACCATAAAGTTCTGATGCCACTGTACTTGCATATATTTTAAACTAGCAACGTCCTAGTTCGCTCGACTAGGCAGACGATCAAAGAATAGTCTGATATTAACTAAAAATGTATCCTGTATTTTGGCTTTATTGGACAAGGAGATAATCATTACAGCCACTAGCCCTATTAATCCACGCCTACGATGGAAAGAGAATTCTCCTTACTTATTGTACTGCAAACGACACTGTTCCACTTGCTAAGTATTCCTTTAATAGAAAGCTGCATAAATATGTCGAGGTTGTAAATCCGTGCCCTTGACTCCGGAACTTGTCCGGTAGACTATTAGCATACTCTCACTGCGGACAATTTAATAGTTACTATAAATTTTATTAGATAAACTCTAACGACTATTAACCTTCTTAGCCCGACAGCGAAAGATGTTGCTACATATTGTATTTATTCTGGACTACCTACATAAACTATTATGACCATGAGTTTTATAATAAACTCTGGTAAGTAAAGGTTTCTTTGCCCACAGTCCTCACGGAGCGCGCGTATCTGGTGTGGTGGAGGAGACTCCTGGCAGGCTAGAGTATGAGGTGGCGCTGTACAAGGAGGCACCGCCTGTCTCCAGACATACCAACCATTCGGTAGATCTGCCACTAGATCAGGTAATTGAGTTACGCCTACGCGATTGTTATATGTCTAGTATTTTTGTCTTTCCTCAGATATCGATAGATAATTTCATCGTTTCTTGGCAACATAAGATCACAAATCAATTTTGTAACTTAAGTTCCCCATATTACAACTTTTTCTTTCATCCTGACCTGCTTGCTTATAAAGTTTGCCAACTTCTAAAGCCTAATATCTGTAATATTAGTTGCAAACAATCGTTTTTAATATTTAAATGGTATGTATCTAATATCTTATGTACTGTACGTAGGCTGTTCCGATCGGCACGAAGCTGCAGCTGCGCGCGCGCATCAACCCGGAGTCTGCATGGAGGCACATCAAGCTGCTGGAGGTGGCCGTCTCCCCCGACCCCGACCGCCCGCACGCAGCCGGCGCCGTCCTCCTCGTCAAAGACGGGTAACTTACCTTTCTTTTGTTACTTTTTTTAACCAACAGCAGGTGTCAAATTAAATCCTAAGCCGCAACATCTATGTAATACTGTTTTAAATATAAGTAAACAAAGTTAGGTTTATTTTTTCGATATATTGCAGTTGTCGCAACCGTGACTTCGCGTCAATAATCCCGCACCAGCCGGCGCGCTACCGCGAGCGACACAACGAGGTGTTCCTGGACTTCGAGGCGTTCCTGCTCGCCGCCATGAAGGAGCGCTCCACGCTCTGGATACACTCGCAAATCAAGGCCTGCATGGACGCCGCCGACTGCCAGCCCGACTACTGCTTAGATCTGTATGAACCGTCAGGTAATATTGATACCATTCGTCGTTGCAATCGATCCAAGATATATTGCGTTATCTAAACGATGTATAACTTTTATTCCAGGTCATGGTCGTCGCAGGCGGTCGCTCCCGGAGAGTGCACTGAATGCGAGTAGCGAAGCATTGTCTGCGGACAACTCGACGCCGTACACCCGCTTCAAGGAAAACCTGGAGTACACGGTGGTGATGCCGGGCGAGCTGTTCCACCGCACGCCGCCCGAAGCCAGCTGCGCCACTTCCATGATGTTGGCTGTCGCGCTCGGCGCTCTGCTCTTCATGTCTGCGCTCCTGGTCAGTTCGCTAGGCTAACATGTAGCTTAAAAACTAAAGAATAAAGATGGTAACCAGTGGCAGATCAAGTTTTGAGTTGTAAAAAATATTTTTCAACTAAGGCTTAACTACTTTCGAATCTTTATACGACAATATCAATTGATAAAGGAGTGAAGGATATTTATAGGTACTATCGAATATTATTTATCATATTGACGATTGTAATTCTTTTACTTTCCAGATGTGCTACCTCGCAACCAAACTAAATTCGACAATGCTAAAGAACAGTAATCTTCAGTCTCCGTCGGGTAAAGGGTTCGAGCAGATCCTGAGAGAGCTGGCGCACCATTCGATGCCCGAATCTGGCTACACCGGCCGCCCCACCGTGCAGTGATAGATTACAATTGGCTAAATATAATATAATCTCTTCTAGAACATTCTTCATAAACATATAATTTATTATGCGAGTATGATATTAAAAAAGCGGTATTTGATTACGTTAAGGATTTTTAGATATTCAAATAATAATAGGTTACCTAAAATCATGACTTAAGTTAAGATGTTGCTCAGAATAGCCAAATCCGGTTAGATTTTAAGAAGTTTTCACCAGCTGACATCATCCTACTAAGGACTAAAACTCGGAATTTTTCCGCCCCCATATTTTTAAAATTTACATAGTTTGATTGTATACGTACTTAGTATGTCCAAAATAATAATAAGTTTATGTTATTAAGTTTATATATAAGCTTATTATTGGTGTCTTCACCAAAAATTTAGTTCTTGTATAAGCAGTATTTTTTTTTAGAATTACACTTTGCGCTAGGGACACCCCTAAAGTATGTCTGGGGTATTAGATTATTATTTTAGTTTACGTAATATCAGTATTTCATTTCTGGACAAAATAAACATATTGATAGACAAATAAGACATTTTATACAAAGATTTTATGAAATTTCTATATTTTTGTAATCATATGAGCAAAGCTCGTAAAATTGTTAACATACTTGTAATTCAATAAACGCTACTTAACATTTGGAAGAGTTAAAATAAGTAAGCATTAGGATTAAGTATTTATTATTATGTTATAAGGTTATATATAAGAAGAAATATAAATAAACTTATGACTGAAAAATTGCAAGTTGATACAACTACTTTTTCAGTCATGACCATTACATATTCTAATTAAGCTTTCTAAAATTAAGATTAACGTGTAATAAAATGATGAATTATAATTATCTATTAATTTAAACGATGTTTCATTTATTTCATATAGTATTAAGCGAAAAGATTCAAATTTGTAAAACCCTATGCGCCAAGTTAGTAGAAATATAAAGTCAGGGAGATGATGATAGCAGATAGCTAACATCTTTTTACTCAAGAACCGTGACTTAATAAAAAAAAAAAAAAAGTTTTGATTCAGTCACTCACAGGCACTACACTATGTGCTCTTTGATGATAGCATTTGAATTTGACGTGTACCTAAAGGTCTATGTTACCAGGTCATAAAATTAAAAAAAAATTGACGAATGTTTTGACACTGACAATTTCTTAACAGTGAACTGAAGTTGAAATGTTTTCATGATATTTCTGCCACAACAAAGTACTACAAGCAGAAGTTAAACCGACACTGAATGAAATATTTTAACTTAATATAGCTTAGCGTAATGAGCAAAAGGTCTATGAGTAATGAAAATCAAAATGAGATTTCAAAACCTAAAAAACATTGGTCAATGGGCTTAGTAGAATCCATGAAAGATGCAGAGTTGATTTATAAGGATACTGAACGGATTGTGGTTATTAGAGACAAATATCCTAAGGCTAAGATTCATTTTCTTGTGTTACCAAAAGATAACATAAGCAGCATTTATAAATTAACCAGTAAAGATGTGGCTCTCTTAGAAGAATTTGGTGAAATATTTAAACTGATACAAAAAGAACATAAAGATCACCTTAATGCTGGTTTCCATGCAGTACCAAGTATGCAACGGCTTCATATGCATATAATCAGTAAAGACATGGTGTCCCCATGCTTAAAAACTAAAGTGCATTGGAATAGTTTTACTACAGCTTTATTCAAACCTTATAATGGTAATTATTTTTTGTCATTATTGTGTGACATTTTTTTCTTGGATACAATTTAAAGAAGTAATTTGTTTCCTTTAAAATCTTTGATTTATTTGTGTAATTGTCACACCTAATATATTTGGGATACCTTATTTTCTGCCTTTTATGGTAAAGTAATTAGCTAAAGCTAGCTTTTTATTGAGTTAATATACAATATAAGCAATAACCATTCATAAATTTCATTAGACAAGTTATGCAATGATTATAAGTTAAATTTTATTTCAGATGTCTTAACCGAGTTAAAACAATATGGAGCTATTAAAGAAATTGCTAATGAAATGTATAAAACATTAAAAACAGCACCACTAAAGTGTAATCAATGTAGTTATGTACCTAAAAATATACCTCAACTTAAAGAACATTTATTAACTCATGTATAACTTGAAGAAACTTCTTAAATAAAATTTTGGCTTTGGAAAGTATAAGTGTCCTGAGGTATTTTAAATCTCAGTATAAAGGGACAATAAATAATGTGAGACGGTCATAATTTCTTTTTATTTTCAATATAGTGAACATACTGGATTTGTAAGTACAAATAAAGAGATTATTGCTACATATACATATATTATACAGACCTATGATAATGGAAAGAATCTTTTAAATGCCAGTGGGGCTGGACAAAGAGCATTCGCTTCGAAGCAATTCCATAACAAACACCCAAAATGTATGGAACTGACTAAAACGTTTGAAGTCATGATTGTCGCGCATCAGTTCCATGGAGCGAATGCTCTTTCTCTAGCCCCGCTGTTCTGTCCTAATTTCTCGGAAGTGTTCCCTTCTATAATATTGATTTTTTTTTAAGAATTAACTTCCATTATTACTTTGCTATAAAGATATGATTCTTTGCACTGCATTTTAATTATTAATATTTTAAAATTTCCATGATTTGTCACAGTAAAAATAAAGGTACAATAAAATTTATTTATGAATGATTTAAAAACAATTTATAATAACAATCATTTTTTTATTGCATTTGTTGTTAAAAAATAAATCCATTATTGTTTTATCCTATGTTAAAATATCATTTTATTATTATCATTCAAAATTTATGCAAAAATATTTCTTTACAAATAATCTATTTCATTAAATGTTATTAACAGTAATTACTTACAAATGTAAATACTTAAGTATTATATTTTGATTCCTAAAATACTATTGAGTAATGTTTAAAATTAGACTAAATTAACTACATATTTATTCTACACGGTAGTTTATTTGAGCGAGGACTATCTGAATCTCCCACTGAGCTGTTTGAAGTACTAACATCATCATCAGCATCTGGTGTGTACAATGCTAAATTCCTTCTTTTAAATATTTTCTTAATTGACGGTGGTGTAGATAAATTTTCTTGAGAATCATCTAAGTTTTCAGATTTAGTTGTGTTGTTTGGAGTACAAATTGAATCTGTTTGTGACAGATCTTCATTTAAAGGAGTAACTGGTGCAGGTAAAGATAATTTGAATGATTTCATTGGCGTTTTAACTACTGGAGTTTCATCAATACAAGTTATTGTCTCTTTAACACACATTGGTTTCATAGTCCGTCCAGTTCGTGCAAGCACAACTTGTAAGGGATCATCTATACCTAGTTTTTCACATATATATACAGTTTGAGGATTCTCAATGGGTTCAATTATTGAACTTTTTGGTGCTGTTGGTTTGTAGGTTGGAGCAGTTTTAACGAATGATTTATTTGTTATTGCTAATGATCCCATTAATTCCAATGTTTTTTGTTTATCATCTTCTGTTGGACTAAATTCATACCTGAAACATATGTAAAACCACAAAAATCACGGTTAATATTTTTTTTATTGACTTATTACATTTCTAGATTGGCAGAGACAGTGAGAAAAAGTGAAAAGAAACAAGAGAATATTGAAAATAAATGAATCTGAAGCAAAAGTGTACATACCTCTCATTACCACCTGGTCCAGGCATATGACAATCAATATTTTTGACGCTTAACAAGTGATTAGTGTCTTTCAAAACAGTCAACCATTCTAAATCATGTTTTAATGTTTTATCACCATCATATGTGGAGGGTAGGTCCAGTATTTGTAAATGTCTTCTTTTTGGCAAACATTTGTCGAGGGCTAAAAACTTTGTTTCACCTTCTTCATGTGGTATGAGGGCTGCAAATTGGCAATGCAAGTGAGCGGAAAACCAATAATCTGGCTTGAGCAAATGTAAAAGCCTTTCCGCTGGTGGACTACCTAATTGGTTTGATTCAATATCCTCCCTGAATGAGATAAGATTTGCGATTATTAAAAAGTATAATATTCCTATACAATAAATTTATATTGTTATATGTAATAGAAACTACTAATACTAAAGCAATTATAAGCTTTAGAAAAATAAGTGTTGTACCTTAAAAATGGTTTTCTTTTTAATAAGTTATGCTTATTACCATACTCGGTAATTCCTCTTGGCCAATCATGTGAGAGCATGACATTTACTGGTTCCTTAAGTTGACTTAAACGAAAAACATCTAGTGATCTGATGTGATAAACTGAGCGCAAGGAATTTTGTGAATAAGGAGGACTCTCCCAAAGACCTTGCAGATAATCATGCCCCTTAAATATACCAGAGAGACCTGAAATTAGAAAATTGTAACAAAATGTAATAAGCTACAATTATTTTACTACAATAACTTTTATATTTTGTAACCTAAATAGACTCCGAACAATATAAATAAATCAATAAAATACCTGCAATTCTTAAGTTTCCATATTTTATTACACCAGCTCTTCCTATGTAATAAATGTTAGGCGCAACCCAGCCACCATAAGGCAATTCTTGTAAATAATTTGATGCTTCATGATTCCCTCCTATAAAAATGGTAAGGACAGGTGCCTCTTTCTCACCACTATAGTACCTGTTAACAATTTACTTCTAAGTGAAAATTAAATATCACAAATAAAGACTTCCCTCCAAATTCTAGTTCTTCGTAACTATTTATAGGTTATGTTGACGGAACTTACTTGTGAAATGTACAAATATTTTGATATTTTTCAGGTACAGCCATAGCTCGTAAATCATCATTGTTGCGAACAGATTGAAAGTCCCCACAACAAATTAGTAAATCAATTTTAATTCCCTCCCTTTCTTGGATAGTTTCAATACATTCATATATTTTTTCAAGTTCTCCGTGGGCGCATCCTTCTATAGCAATCTTCATGGTAATTTTATAAAACAGTGACTAGATAAATGGACGAAACGAACACTAAGGGTATTAAAGATTTATCCAATATCGAATACGATAATCCAAAATGTAATGTTTTGTTGAATTGACAGGTCAACAACCTTTTACAACTCAATAACGAACCACAAACAAATTAAAGAGTGTATTCCAAAGACTAGATATGTTTTCCACAGAGAAACTTCAAATTCAATGTCGGCCATTACAATATTTGCTTTTTTTTGTTATTTTTATTTTATCACATTGTAAGATAAAGTGAAGTAATATTGTAAAATAAGGGTAGCTTATGTTATATAGTTATGTGTAAAAAAGTATTTTAAGATAAATATTTCCGTATAGTTAGCGTATAATGCAGTCTGTTTATGCGTAAATATTTCTGTTATAACCAGGTATAATTTTTGCCCGTAGTTTTGCAACTACGTTTCTAAATCAATAATGTGAAATATAATTTCGCTGATACTTATTCGATGCTATATTGTCGACATATGTTGGAAGTATGTTGCGCAAGAAATGAACAAGACTCCAGTCTGACTACCACTTATTCCTCTTACAACCTACAACACTGCAACTATAAGCAGTAAACGATTTAGGCTGTGGGCGGTTACAATGGAATTTATATAATTATTAGCAAACCCACAAAGATAAAAAGCATAAATTTCTCTCCTTACAATTTGGGAGGGATCAAGGCTATTCAATTAATTATAGACTATAATAATCTAGGGATAAAAGTTAAAATCATTAATCATAACAGTAATTTTTTCAAATCCCAAGCATTTATTTGTCCTTCTATTAATTAATTTTTAATGACAATTTTTTAGTACTCAGTGTTCTTATAAAGCAATATATAATTGTACCTAGCTGTTCTCTCTTTGCATTTTCACGAAATACTTTATGACCAAATCATTTAAACGCGACGCGACCAAGAAGAAAACAAAGTAAAAACTCGCCCTAACGATGGACAACCGACAGGTTCAAAACTAGTTGATGCCGTCAACGGACTAATTAGTTTATGATATAAACAATACATTACATTACAAATGTAAAAGTAACTTCATCTTTTTACAAATGCTGGCTATCGTACCACCGAAGACATGGTTATTACACATGCCGGCTGATACCTTGACAACTCAATTAGAGGTTACATTGCGTGAATTGGGTAGAAAATTAGATCGCTCTAATTGGCGGAGTTGAGGGTTTTAATAAATAGCAGGTAATTTGTGAGTGCGTTCCATATGTACTATATTTTTTTTTATCAAATACGAATAATGCATTTTTAGCCATTTAAGATATATTAGAAGTGTAGTAGATAGTATATGTAATATGATTTTTTTCTATCATGGACACTGCAGTGCCCCATTAATTGTTTATTTAGGTGAATTAACGTCTGTTTCAAAGAAATGCCTAATAATTATAAACACACTAGCTGTCGCATCGGTTTCACCAAGATCCGTGCCGCCGCTCTGGAGATACCTTCTTACAACAACTTCTTATTTTTTTAATAATTACATAATTAATAAATAAATAATAATAAATAAAACAAACATCAAACTCTGCGCATTAATGCTTGGTGCTTTGCTGAGATAGCTTTTTATTTAGTAACTAATACGAGGAAACTGTTTTTACGAAATATTTTGAATTTTACGAGGTTCCGCGTAAAGGCCTTGCATGCAATTTGAAATTCTTTATTTTTAATTAGAAAAATATCAAATGAGGTTTGGAAAGTTTTCAAATTAATATAAACTTTAAAGCTATTCAGTGAAAACATCTGTACAAATATGTAGTATGGATATTTATTATTATTGTGCGTTTGAATTTCTTAACGCAAGATAAAGCTTCCGTGGTACGCTTGTGTGCGCAGGCGCATGCACAGTGCGCGGAGAGCGGAGTGTAGCGGGCAGTGGAGCGGGCGCACGTCACAGCGGCCGGCCGGCAGCGCCAATAGCGCGCCGAGGCGGGCCCGCACTCCGCCCACACGACCCCGCTACAGGAAAACTTGGAAAATCTGCAGCCTTTACGAGCTCGCCGCGTATTAACGAAACCATGACAAATGATGTTCGCTTCATCGCTCGATGATGTTTCACGTAAATATTGTTATTACGTTGGTTCACAATAAAGAATAAGTGCGCATCTAAAGATTTACTGTGTATTTGAGCTGTGCCTTAACTTTACAATACTAAGAAATAGATACTTTCACATTTTCATTCTATCGCGAAAAGCTATTCTACTTACCACCAAATGTCAATTTCTAATGCACAAAAAATAATCAATAATAATAAAAATATATAATTTTAAATTATAGTTAAGCTTTCATATTATTCCTACACCAAACAAATTCACACATAATAATTAACTCGTTACTGCTTCCACTTGATTGTCTGTGATTAAGTTTAAAAAAACAACATCGCTACAAGATCATTGAAGTAAACAACGTGTAGAGACGTCACCCGCGCGCGCGCCCCTTCGAGCTTTTATAATATAGCGCTCGGCATAAGGAAGTCTTTATAGTCTGTGCGCGCGAGTCGACGGACGCGCTCCCGCTACGTCTTGCCGCTCGGTCGCGAGTCACAGGAAACTATCGCGTACTGCCACGAAATGAGCTGGGACCAGAAACGGGAACGCAATTGCGAGAAGCTGGAGATCAATGAGGCCGTCGGCAAATTGCTGCAGTCCTTCAATTATGACACCATCGTGCCTCAGCCCGCTAAGTAAGTTTTTTTAATTGTCTAGACATAGATGATTGATATTCAGAAAACAACAATTTTAGTTTTATTTATTGCGTTTTCAGAACATCAAATAATTAAGATTGATTCTAAGCTCAGAGAAATTATAAGTTAAATATATATGTTTTTATAACCTAAATGAAGGTAGTATTTAATTATAATGCGAACAATCGATGTGGATAATTTTCATAAAACTGTTTCTTTTTGTGAGCAATTATTATTTTACTGCCAGTCTTCTCAAATGTCATTATGATAATAACATTGCAAAGAAAAATTTAAAATCTAATCGTACGTGAAATACAACAATATTTCTAATGTCATAAATATTTCTTACTCAAAATGTAAGACTGGGTAGTCTTCCATATTCCAAAAGCTAAATATGGAATACGCTTAAATTCGTAAATTACAAAACATTTTCTGAAATCAGTAAAAACATCAGTTCTTAATTACTTATCAATTGATTTATTATTTTATCCGCCTAACTTGTTTATAAACTAAATAACAATAGGTTTTGTCTATGGTCTTTATTTCAGTAGACGAAGCATCGGAAATATGGCTTATTGTTACAGTTAATTTAACATATTAAGTTGGTGCATATTCCGATAAGAGAAACACTTGAAAACAAGAGCTCAAGTGGTCTCGGATCTTTGTATTATTTGAAAGTGCCTCGACTGATAACAATAAACAAACCCAGCGGCTGCACCGGACTAAGATTTTATTTTTAATTTCAATTGCATTCAACTTAATTTAAAATAGTAGGTACACTAAAATATGAATTAGTAGCTGTCGCCCGCAACTTCATCCGCGTAATTAAAATAAACTTGATTAGTCGCCTATGTAATCTGTATCCATGCAAAATATTATCAAGCCGTTCTGAAGATACTTTCAAACAAACATCCATCCATCCATCTAAACATTCGCATTTATAATATTAGTAAAATAATATGCAAGACATTCTATAAATTTGACTATAAGAATCTAAATTATTTTACTGTAGCAAAACAAAACATACTGAGGAGACTATGTTTATCATCAAGTCCGAAGTTATTCGAATTGTAAAATAACGAACCAGCATAAGAGAAATATAGGTATAACCAAAGCTTTGTTGTGTTCGACATCCTTTACTCGCTCTGAAAATTTGAAAGTCTCCAGCGTATAGAACTATTCCGTAATTACTCTATATCTGTATGGCAGTTTAAGATACAGCGTTACATGACCCCGGGTCATCGGTGCGTTTCCACAGAAGCCGGCACTTTATGTATGCCCGCTAATTGAATACCGCTTTATCTCTTATCTTCTCCTTGTTTATTAATTTCCTATCAACTGTCGGCATTTTTTCCAATGCCTTTTTTTCAAAGGAATTCCATAGAGATTTCAATCTCGTCATGTCTTCAATGTTATGGAGACATTGATGATTAGAAATGTTCTTGAAAATTGAAGCACTAATATCATATGGGCTTAAGTTTGTCGTAGTAGTATACAGGGGGCCTAACATTAGCGTGAAGGTATTCGTAACATCAAAATTACTATTAGTTTCGTACATCGGGTGTTAAATACAACAATAGATCTGTTACGAATATTGTCATATTTCGAAAACGCATATCGCACATATTCGTGATAGACCCTCTGAATATAAAGTCGCGTCTAATATTGAATATGAAATCCCTAAACACAAGATAAAATCCAATGAGTATCTAAAATATTTGATCTAACTTGAAAACGATTTTATTATACTTATAGAAGGTCCATAATTCGGAAAAAACAGTATCTTTTTACCGTAAATATTAAAGGTCTATTTAACGCCTACGAAAGACGTTTTGATGAATAAGTGCGAAATACTTTCCCTTCTTATTGAACAAATTAGAACACGCGTTAGAAAACATCTGTAGATACGAGCATTTAATGCAAGGCTTACATTTAACTATACGCAATTACTATTTAAAAACATTTAAGGAATTACCTATGATAGAGGCAACTTTTTTGTAGGTTTCAAAGAAAAGCTTTGTCTAGCAGTCTCGAGTTTATTCGGCCATTATACAAGCCGTACAAGATAGGTGACTAGCCGTGGGTTTCTGAGACCAAAATATCTTTATAAAACTGATTTGATTGATTGATTGACTAAACAAAGATATGAATATGTTTTGAACGGAGATTTAGGTCTCAGAAACCCACGGTCAGTCTATTCCAATTAACAACAACAGCGATTAAAATATCCCGCTATGAGCTACGATAGAACGTTGATTACAATTTAACATTCGACTATTGTAGGATTAGACTCAGAACAGTGTGTTATCTTCAGTCAAAAGTCACCACAACACCTGTCTCACAATCTTTGTGCCATATTTTCATTCTGGTAATGGGGTGGGGTGAATTCATTTTACTTAACGGACAAACCGTTATTCCTTTGTACTCTTATCTGTGGAAGGATTATCTTGTCTATATTTTTGGTATCTTAATAAAAATTAATCTATATTTTGAGTGTTGTTTCGTGGTAGTGTTTCTTGAAATTGGGGTGCGTCGTGTGACAATTTTTATCATCTTCCTGTTCCCTACCGATTTATTTCCGCGTGTAGCTGCGATAGTGCGCCTGCGCAAACATTCTCTTTGTGGGGTGCTTATCTTAGCCGCCTTAAGGGAGTCCCCGGTCTTGCCTGTTTATATTAACTATATTTTAGTGCTCAAAATTTTGATGACTTCATGGTAACCATATTGAAGTCGATAAGTAACCAATTTTTATCGTGGTACCCATAGGACTATCTATGGTACAAAATCCAACAGTAAAAGTAGTAGTGTTATTGTTAAATCAAACAAAACAGATTTCTTAATGCCAACATAAATTCCTTTCGAAGTTCATCAATACCTTGAAAATTAGAGGTCTGTTGTTAGATTAAGACTTCCTCGCCTCAATACACCGGCGGCGGCGGGCGGCAAACAGCGCCTGCGCAGTGTGCACACCCATTCTAACCTCCCTTTTAATTGGGGCCACAAACAATGCAGCACAGGTGCCGACATCGCCCGCCCTACCCCCTGTTTGCTTGCTCCACTATCTTCCAGTTCGTTAGGTGCCCTTTTGACATTTGTAGTTCGTACTAGTTAGACCCCTTTGCGGTATTTTTTGTTATTTTTATACAAATTTGTCATTTATAGTTCATTTTATTAATTATCAATACTATTTAGCATAGATTGTGGGTTGTAAATCAGCACTGGTTACTCGGCTTTAATCGACATTGGCGGAATCATCCGTTGAATACTAATTTGACATTACTTCTTTTTTCAAACTGTTTAAGGTCTTACAAAATGTCGGCAATAAGTTTACAATTTACCTTACCCATTTTACCCTTTTAACATTACTAGAATGAGTATCATCGATCAACAGGTTATTTCTAGATGGCTATTGATGCTTCTAGAAGTTTGATGTTGCAAGTAGTAAGACGGTTGTACCAGGAGCGCATGAGCGCGGTACAAATATTGACAGAACGTAATCTGGTCGGCGCCGTGTGAGCGGTTAGCGGGTGCGCGGTAATGCTCACAGTTAACACCGCCAGCCAGCATTGCTCTTCATTACCGCAAACCTACTTACCGTATGGTACTATGCGCTAAATGTTATTCGCGATGCCCTCTTACGTACAACTATAAAGTTACTTTTAATAGAAATACTAGCTGTCGCCCCCGACTCCATTCACGTGGAATTAAAAAAGTCTACTTAATGTTAGGAAGAAAATCCGACACTGTGCCGGTGTATCGGCGCTACGCTATCCTATTAAAATATTAATGTTTATGTCCCCTTACTTATCAATCTGACAGTTGACTAGGTAACGAAAGCGCGCCATTTAGCTCTAAATTTATTCGACTCTAGCTAATAATGTCTAAAATTAATTAGTAGCCTAAACGTTATTCCAGACTATGTTCTACATCTATATGAAATTTCAGCGAGATTCATGCAACCGTTCTGTAGATACCTTAAAACCAACATCATTCCTTCCATCCATCTCCATTCGCATTTATAATATAAGTAAGATATTGATGATGCGTTAGGCTTCTTAGATAAAGACTTGAAGTAAAGGAAAGGTAAGAACTTGAAGGATGAATTATCATTTAAACAACACAAATTAATCATATGTGAGCAGTAATTCCTGGATGAATCTAAAAAGGATTGATATTAGTATTCCGTTCTTGTTCCAGTTGACTGCAAAGAAAAATGGATAATCGTTCAATTAATAACGCAATATCACAATATTAGTAGCCTATAGAAATGTGTCGTGGTATTTTTCAAAGACATTTCCATGGCCAGTTGTGTGTCAAAGATAACGCGCGCTGGACATTATCAATGTCGGTGTGGACACAGATGCGTTCCCATACATCAACCCTTCAAAGCCGTAGCACCCTAATTGCATGGAACTTCAACAATGTATGTCAAGGACTTACTTGATAAAATTTACTTTGAAATATGTACTTGAATTAATCAGATATTATGTTGAAAATGTTAAGGTATAAATATGTGAACCTTTTTATTTTCTAATATTTTTTATTAGTTACCGATGTTGATAGTTTAAACGAATCGTTTGGATGAAAATATATAACTAACCATTGGTTTTAGAGACAAAAATCTCTGTATAAAACATATCGTCATCCCTGTCCATTATCTTTGACAAAACAGAAATGACAATTATGTTTTAAACGGGGATTTTATGCTCAGAAACCCACGGTAAAAATGAACCATCAAATTTAAATTCAACAATTAATACTTACCTTTGTTTCGTAAAATGCACTATCAACAAACCGCTCAAAGATGTCTTTTTCGAAATGTCATGAAATAACAGAATATTCTAGGTATTTTCATTCTGATACTTATTTCATCATCATCATCATCAGCTCCCTATACGTCCCCACCGAGGGGCTCGGAGCCTACCCTAAGTTAATGGTGATTAGGCCATAGTCAACCACGCTGGCCAAGTACGGGTTGGTTGACTTCACACATATCTTTGAATTTCTTCTCAGATATGTGCAGGTTGCATCACGATGTTTTCCTTCACCGTAAGAACGCCGGATACATGTACATATGTAAATCGAAAATCAAAAAACACATTGGTACATGGCGGGATTCGAACCCAGGACCTGCAGATTACAAGTCAAGTGCTGAAACCACTGAGCCACCGACGTTCTTATACTTATTTGGTTATGACTTATCCACAAATACAAATAAACCGCATATGTTTCTTTGAATTTTATATCAAAAATATTTAGTTAGATGTAAATAAAAACGGTTATACCACAACTTAATTCCAAACTTTCTAAAATTAAGAAATATGTTTTATATTGTCTTTTTGCTATTGCCCGAAATTCCGCCCGCGCGGAATAAAAAAAACTTAATAAGTCTATCTTCCAGACTATCTTCTACATCTGTGGCAAATTTCGTAAGGAATTTAGGCTATAAATTCTAACATCCATCCATCCATCCTAACATTTGCATTTATAATATTAATAAGGTTTTCATCTTTCCAATTCAATAACAAACTTTTTAAGCATTAAGTTGTAGAATTAAAATTGTTTTAAAAAGTTCCCATGGATAATGGTGTAACCAGGTGATACATGGATATACTAGGGGAATAATTTGTACAAGATAAGCTCCCTCAAGTGGTCGAGTGATGATTGTGTGTCCATCGCTACCGTGCCTTTTACTGCGCCATTAATTGTTTTATGACCGTTGTTAAATCAACGATAAAGATAACTTCGGTCTGGGGGATGTTTAGATTTCAGGACTTGGCGACAGACAGACAGAAAAACGATTTAACTATTCAATTTGTATATGTTTATGTAAATACATTATGTTTTAATATATACTGTTGTTAATTTTATATATTTAAGTAATGTTCACATAAGACTGTCTAGTAATCTCACGACTATTAAATTATAGCGTATCATTTTTCCATCAAGTCACCTGATATTATTAGTTTTTTTTTATATCATAAGGTGGCAAACGAGCGAGCGGCCACCTGAAATCGCTAATATAGCGAAGTGACCCCTACCCGATACATATGCGTTGCCTACCTTTAATCAACGGAGGAGAGGATGCACAGAAATAAAATATTTTCCGTTTCCATGCATCCTCTGATCCGGAAAGTCCACTTCCACTTCCTATCCTTTTCTTAGAAGAAAAAGAGTGAGAAGGGAAAGAGGAGTAAATTAGGCCTCCGGGACGCACAACTTCTTCTAACACAAGGCTATGTTTTTCGAATTTAATCGCTAAGTGACTTACACAATAAAATATCGCAGAGGTTCGGTACACAAGCATTCATGTTAGCCGCGTAGACGGTATGTAAATGTAACTGCTGAAGAGTCGACTAACGTCGACGATTCGACGTTCTATGTACGGAATGCGCTTTACGATAATTTCTGTAGTTCAGTAGTTCCCGCGATAATTTCGAAACGTGTACGAAAATCATACAGCTTACAGTTAACAATATTTGTCGTGTGTTGTAGTACTTATTGGTATTTTAATTTATCTCTAAACAAAAGTACACATCTCTACACAATGACAAAGTTAAAAGAAAATATTTAATAGATCTATATCATTATCAACAATTTTTCATTAAATTTTCATGAGAAGACTTGAAAGGTGCTTTAAAACGTTTAGTATCTCACTAGATACAAACAAATGGCGCGAAACTAAACTAGTAACACACAAGCTGTCCAACGTAATGTTCGCTTCGCAGATTTATGCAAGAACCACCACTGCCCGCTGCCCGCTGCGCCGGTGCAGCTCCGCGCAGAAATAGCGTGGGCGGGCTCGTCATACACGACAGCCATCCGCACTGTTTATGACTTCCTCAGCCAATGGCCTCCTCTTGCAAAAGAGAATTGTGAATTGAGAATCTTCTCAATTGTTATCTTATTCGCTATCCGAATTTCGTAACGTTACCCCATCAAAATTAATGAAAATTTCTAAAGTAATTTTTACAAAATAGATACGTATTATAAAAGTTCCCTCTCTTTGTCTGTGAAAAAATGATAAATTTAAATAAAAAAACTTTTTAACGGTTTCGAAAACCGGTTTTAAAATCAACTGACGAGATGATTGGAGTCAAGTAATTAATATTTTGCGTAAATAGAGTTGTGTTGGTTGACTTTTTAGATGTAATAGTTAATCTGGTGAGACGTTGGAAATGTTTTAAGGAATTATTCTTTATTACCCACACAAAGTTTTTACGAGTAGTAAGAATGGAATATTTACTACCCGTACATTTTTAAAGCAGTAGTTAGTTACATATCGTGTTTTATTTACATTTAGACTCAAAACAACTCTCAGCTTGTAATCGGGTAGCTACGCAGTATTGCTGTCGCCACAAAATTTGACACGTGTTAAGAGTTTTTATGAGGCGAGTTGACCTCGCGCGGCAGGTACAGCTTTAATGGACTCTATAAATCAAAAGACCCATAACAATCTCTTACTCATTACACATTTTGTGAATTCTATTTATAACCGATCGTGTTACTGTAAAGAGTATTAGGTATTATGATTCAGTTAATGTGCAAGCTTTTCAGATGAAATAGGGTGAGAAAGCAAGACCCTGTAAATCGCTCAAAGAATGAATGGAAAATAAATAAAACCCAAAAGATTATAGACCAGAGATAATACGTTAATGGTAGACCGAAATGATCTACTTTATCAGGTCGGGGATATGAGCGTCATAAGAGAATAAACTCTTGGAGGCTGACATGTACCTGAATATTACTTGATCTCTGATGACAAAATCATCATCATCAATCTGTCTTAGTTCCTACAGAGAGTCGGTATAGTAAATACTTCTAATCCTTACATCTCTATCAGCCGTCATATGTCTGATTGCCTTCTTACACGTTTTCACGGCAAGAATATTATAACTATGTAGTTTACAGTAACATCTTCGTATGAATAAAGCTCAAAACAAAATAATAATATTTTTAGTACAGTTTACAATTTTTTCTAGCTATGTTGCGAAGTAGTTACCTACTATCGTAGCGCGGCGGTCTCGAAACGTGTGAATCACAATGTTTGCTTCGCGAGTTTACACAAGAGCTTCTCGCGAACTGTAGGTCTCCATCAGTTAGTGGTGCCTTGAACTCGGAACTAGGACGAGACCTTACCTCAACTAATGAGGACTAATAATCTATAGAGTCGAAAACAAAAATCAAAATGATAACACATTGGAAGTCGTTTTTGCGGCAAAAGTAAAACTAAGAAGTATTCTGCTCAAATTATTTAATAAAATTAGAAATAATAATGAATTTACTCTGATTATCTTCATTCTTTAACATGACCCAGTTCAAAACATAAGTTGAAATTAGTCTCATGGTATTTTTAGTGCCATTTTTCTAAAATTAAAAAATTATTTCGTTTAAACCCCACTATACAGACGACTTCATCTTCGTCAACTTTACTATGATTCGTTAAATATGTATCGTCAAAAAGTTGACAGTATTACGACATACCAAGTTATTACCAAAAGACTTAAACCTATTACGAAACGGAAAGGAGTTCTAACAAAAAAGTTTATAGTCATGCACGAGATGATTTACTGTCACCTCCGTCTTCCTTACAGCTGTAGGAGCTTTCTAGCTATACAAGTAAGAGGTAACAGTCCAACCCTTGTATATTTTAGTTACTTTAAATATTTAATTGTTATTAAACCAATGGTATAAAAGGACATATGCTATTTTACTTTATACGTAGTATTCGTTGACAGTTAGTCGACTTTCGACAGTCGAGAGAGATTATTAGGATTTGTAATGTTGGTCTATTATCTCCATGAACTAGTACGTGAAATATAAAATAGTACATTCCAGTATATCATTCAACTACTATCTTATTCAACGAATTTTATCAGTCTGTAAAATCTCTAGTACAAATTTTTCATCTTTGCAGCTTTTTTATAACTTAAATTTAAGGTAGAAAGGTCATTAAAGTATACTATTCCATAATTAGGAAGTACTATTATTACAACATACAAATAATATGTGAGATTGTCAAGAGCTGAGATGTTACTAACCAGATGTCGACGCGCGGTGGGTCCCGTTTGCCGCACAACAAAAACTTCGCTCAGTTCAATCACCGATTTGAAACATGTATATATTTATTAACATTGATTACTACGGAACTAGTAGAGTACTTTATTTTGTTGATACAGCTTGATGTGTCAAAAAATCAGTTTAGTGATATAAAAACAGGTTTTATAGTACCCATCGCCTGGTATTTGATGGATGCAGTTTTCTAAGTTATTCGTAACTGAAGGGATTAAGTGTTAATATTTTAAGTCAAAGGATAGTACTTGTTTCTTGTTATCTATCTATCATTTTTATTTGGTATACCTAAGTTAGAAATGTTTGGGGTTGCAAACTTTATTTTTTTTGCATAACTAAAGTTATGATTTTAACCATTTTCATAAAAATTGTTTTTTTATTTTACATTTCTCGATGAGTCAACTGAGGATGAGGTTTGATTAACTGTTTGAATAATGACCTGGTGTAAGAGGAATGTAAACCAATAAAATTTAAGTTAATATTATTTTTGGTTACGAGAAATCGTTCTAACTATTAAAGGAAGAAATCGACGGCGGTTCGCCGAAGCCGTCAGCCGATTAGCTCGAGTCGACTGGCGGTTACCAATCCGTTAGTAATCGATCGACTTTTAGTGGCGTGTCAGCGTTTGAAAAAAAATCAAACATAATTTATTGTCAGCATTGAGATCTCGAGGAAACCCGAACGCAGCACTAGAAAATAAAAAAAACGTAATAAAATAAGAGATGTTTACGAGCGTGAAATGACGTGAGGCCGCGCCACTTCGCCTTTTTACAAATCTACAGCCATACAACTGTTTACTGCATGTGTAAACGCACTCGTAACTTATTTTCTTTATAGTCATCGAACGATGGCCCGCTCGGTTCGTAATTATCGGGCGCACGCCGAAATTTAAAGCCGTTTGAATGTACCGACGCAGCCAAGCACCCGCTCAACTTTAAGTTACCTACTCTTTGTTTGAACTTTCGTTACGTGTCAGGTTTAAATGAAAGCTTACTCGACATTAGCTGATAGCCGGTAAAAGGTTAAACCAAAATAAACAACATTTCATTGATTGTTTATCATTTTAATTACCCTTTCAAATTAGGTAAAGCGCAACTTAGCTTCTTAGCTTTATGTTTAGATGTCTCTATATCCTTAGAATGTTATAAAATTAATAATTTGATATTATTTTTGTTTTATCAGAGGCGGTGGCTCAATGCGACGCGGACACGTAAAGCGTCCTATGAACGCTTTCATGGTGTTTGCCCAAGCGATGCGACGACGTCTGTCGGAGCAGAGGCCGTCGCTGCACAACGCAGAGCTCAGCAAATCCCTTGGCTCTATGTGGAAGTAAGTCAATATCCAAAATCCTATTCAGTCTTCAAACTACTAAATAAAAGACACGAAAGAAAGAAGCAACAAAAAAGTCAATTCAATGATATAGTAAATTGAAGAATGTATAGTAAATTTAGATTGAGATATCGCCATCACTACGAGAATGCTTACGGACGTACATACTTATAAACGGACTAGGAACACAGCAGAAAGTTTGGTAAATTAGAAAT
>NW_013531704.1:4726829-4752128 GCF_000836235.2 Papilio xuthus
GTTCGACTAGTAAGCACGTATTGTTTGAAAGTTTAGTCTAGCCTTAAAGAAAAATTCAATTCTTTTAAAACGTTCTCTATAACTACTTTTTAGTGAGACAAGTAAAACTGTTTTAAACTTTTAATAAATCCTTAAATTAAAAAGCTTCCAGTAGATAAATTGTAGCTATACGAGTAAAATGATCCTTCGTTTATTCAAATGTATTAAGATAATATATCTTACAAAGTACGGATCGTAAATGAGAAGATTATTAGGCACAAGCATTCATCGAATGCAATGATAGTTAGGAGTTTCTGGCAATGATTAGTAACTAGAGCGTCGTAAAGGCCGCGGCCACCCGCGGGGCCCGCCACTAACACGTCGCGGGCCGGCCGTTGGTCACACTGTTGTGACTCAAAAGTTTCAATACGACCTGCAATATTGTTCCAAGTCATTCAAGAACAATTGAGGAAAAAAGATCGTCAAACCGCGATTATAACCGCTAAAGGAGTTTTCATTTGATGTCTTTTTTGCAATGTTTATATGTACATTTTTATTTAGTCTCTATTTGTGTTTCGCATTGTGAGGCAAATTATCGGAACATAAATCACATCCCCTTTCCCTTTTGCAATTCCGTAGATATTGAGACTGGTAACATTTTGTAAAATAAAAGAATAGTTCCAAGTGATCGAGTAGCATTTGATAGTGTCGGTCGCGACTATATCCAGACGCTGTCTCCTCACGCCGCTAATGTTGCGTGAGTTGCACTCGACTGCCACTTAGCTAATACTCGGCCCTGCATACATGCATTTCCAAATAAAAAACACCACTAGACCGAGATTTATAATAATCTATATAAATGTTTTACTTATCTATCTCAATTTTATTCCTTATTCCACAGAAGTTTAAGCGAAGAACAAAAACTACCGTTCGTTAAAGAAGCAGAGAAGCTACGGACTCAGCACAAAAAGGAGTACCCGGACTATAAATACCAGCCTAGGCGCCGTAAGCCGCCGCCTACCACCTCGTCGGCTGCGAGGCTCAAGCGAGAACCTTCCCCGGAAAGAGAACAAATAGACTTCTCACGGATAGACGTCGACGGACCATTGCTGCCCGACGGACCGCCAGATGGCGCTGAGCTAGACCAATACTTGAAACCGACCACGATACCAGATTACCACGAAATGCAACCACACTACCCTTCCCATGGGTTGCCATATCACGCCTCCGCTGTCTTCACTCCGGTCCCTTCACATTTGCATCCTCCTTGTACGGACTGGCAGCACTATGCTCGCCCTTAAAAGTATCTCCAAATTAAAAAAAAACTAAAACTTTTCCAATTTCCAAATGTCACAAACACTAGATTTAATCTGACCTAATCAGTAACAGTGGTGAAAATTGGAATTACAATAGAATTTACCAATCAGCTGCAGCTATTCTCGAAGGTGGCGACAACACTCTCTTTGCAGATAACTTGGTCTGTCTATATCTCGTTAACTTTAGTGTGGTAGTAGGTATCAGTTTAAATAAAAACATGAATAATTGATAACTACGACTGCTGTTAGGTTAAGTTTGTAAATATATATTTATATATGTTTTATTTGATAGTAAAGCAGAACGATTAACGCGCACGTGCGTTTAATCAAAGTAATGTAAACACATGCAAAATAGGAGCGTATGTAAGTATACGTACAAACGTAATATTTAAAGAAATCAATATGGTGGATACTTTAATTAAAAAATAGAATTATGAAACAAATTAAAAAAAATCGTTATTCGAAATGATTTAAGATCTTTATTACTCGTAATTATGTTATTATTCTTGAGGGTGTTAGCAATTAAAGAAAAATACTTAGACTGTTAATTACATGGTTAAGAAAAAAAAGTTAGGTTATAAAAACAATCCTCATTTTTCCAAAGCTTAAATAATACGCAACAGTTACATTAAGTAAATTAAAGATTTACATATAAATATGTTTAAGTTATTATTGTGATTAATTAGTCTTATAAATATAATGTTAATGTTATTTTTTTAATTAAAACATTTCGAATAAAAATATATTTTACTTCATAATTTCCTTTTATTTAAGAATAAATTTATTAGGAAAATGGTATATTAAAGTGGGTACTACATTGAATATTTGGTTTGGTTTAACATTTTATATTAGGTGTGTTGCAATATTTGTTAAAACAGTATATTTTAGTATTTACTCTCATAAAAATGCTTTATCATTGTGTTCTTTACATTCTTGAGTGAAGAAAGTTTTAGCAAAATACAGTTTCTTTTGATTACGAAAGATCTAAATCTATGTGGCAACTATCGAAGTTGACGTCAATATTGAAATTAGTATCATTTAAATAATATCATGTTTGTTAAACTTAATCTTTGTCTGTAATTTGTGCGGTTCTTCGAAATACATGTAGGCACGTCGTGGCCGGGATGATAGGGCGCTCGCCCGCGGTTTCCGGCCCCCGGAGCACAAAGCCTACCCTTGTTTATATATCTTATCACTCTCACATTTTTCGCGACCGATGCTAATGAGGCCATATACCGACTTATGATTATGCGCTTTTAAGATAATATCGATCAATGAAGCTGATTTATAAAGTTTGCTCTAAGTTCACGGTGGATTGAGATAGCGTTATTAGAGGTCGAAAGTCTAGTATTATTAAATGATGATACCTACTTCATATTGTCATGTTTTAAATCCTCTTTAAACTTAGAACATGTTACTTTCAATTATTTTTTATATCGTACTAAAATAAATTAACCAAAATATTAATAAAGTTCATAGAAACACGCCGCAAAAAAATTCAACTATCAAAAAAACAATTGACAATAAATCTTTAAATGCAGATATTTTAGTAATTATCAGAGATAACAAAAACTACAATATTGAAACGATGCTGTTATGAATTTGTAATGGTGCATAGTGATGTGGGATATTAAGATTGAGTGCAAATGAAGCGCGAGGCGCGTGCGGCGGCGGCTCGGGTTACTCACAAGCTACATGTGCTTGTCTGTGTGTCCATGTGCTCGTGTCTGGGTGTCTGTGCCGACAGCAGACGGAAGATATCGCTTAACCATCAGACTTTTTGTAGACAAACACATGAGATATTAATTACTGAGGCGGAGGTTGCCATGCCCAATTTTACGCTCTAATATGCTACAATTTGTTCAAAAATCCATTAAAAATATCAGATATTTGGTATATGTTCAGAATCGTTTTAAAAAGAGCAAACGTTCATCTAACTTCCCTAAAATACTGCAGTTTCTGTTGGCCATAGATATTTGCAACAAGTCTACAAGGTGACAAATGATTTTCCTACCTTTAATGGACTGGAAGGAGACGAACAGAAATAGAATATTCCACTTTACTGCGTCCCCTCTCCTGTTAAATTAACTTTCCCATCCCATCCTTTTCCTGTGTTTTTTTTAAATCTTACAAGTAGATTCAATTTTAATAACAATATTATAGTAGCAATCTATTCGTATATGTAACAATTTAGCACTTGCATTTGCTTTATTCAAAATTAAAGCAGCTTTTACTAAAGAACAAAATAGACTATCTGAATTTGTACAAAATGCCCAGAGGAAAGTCTATGTATTGAATGGACAAAAAGAAAGTTGTTCAAGTGGTGGGCCCTGTGCCGTGTGAAATCCCTTCGTTGGTCGCGCTGAGCCAGCAGCGCCTGTAAGCCGACACCACGGCGTCTGGAGAACATCGTGGGGAAATCAAATCCAAACAATCGTGCGCCGCCGAGTGCCGACATGTGCACAATACATCTGTATCGTCCAGTAATTAATAACGTATGACTTATATGGAATCAAAGTTCGCTTATAACATTTGATTAATCTATCTATGTCTTACAAATAAATATTTTTATCTCATTATATTTTATTATAATCTTGTATAGATTTATTTCTAAGATAAAGTCTTATATAAATGAAAAATTCCACATAGTTATGTTGATTAATGTTTTATAGCACAAACAAAGATCCATTCCAAAATCGGCCTAAAAATAATAAATGTGTTTCAACAGTAGTTTTTAAAAAGTAATTTAAAACTATGAGCTGGTGTAACTGAAATAATAAATGATGTTGATCTGGAAAATAAGTCCATACTTTTTAGCTTAAGTATCGTCAAATTAAATATATTTTAATTATTGCAGTGAACAAAAAGCATAAGGTAAAATTTATCTTGTTTTAAAATTAATTCAATAGTAAATACATTCTTATAAGATTTACAAAAGTAAGCTTTAAGTGACGCAACTTTCTTGGCTGAACGACAAAAACCTCTAACTTTGAAAGTGGATAAAAAAACAAATAGCAGCTGTCAAATTAATCAATTTGACACTCAATTTCAAGTGATTAAAATCTTAAAATTTATTTCTTGGAAATGATTTTAACAAGTTATACATGAGGTGTGGTTAAATTTTAGTATTAATGGCAAATTTACCGAATGGCTGGCTTCAGCTGGTAAGTACTGCGTGTTATTGAGATTCAATTAAGAGCAAGTACTTGGACAGTGTTTGTATGATTATTGTCTTCCTTTAAGTAATAATTGAACACAATTGTTTAATTTACAATAGTAAGTCGTAGCAGGCAAATTGAGTTACAACTACAAAAATCATTGAAGAAATTTCTATTTCAATAAGAAAAACAACATAATTTCTTTAAATAACACATAAGATGTATGACTTTTACAGGTACCTCTCTGAAGGCTTCCAAGTGATAATTGAGAAGTCAAAAGAAGATAAATGTTCATTAAATGATGTCCAATTACGTTTCCTTTGCCCTGATGATTTAGAAGAAGTAAGTATTGAAGCATAAATGTCAAAAACTCTTAATTTTTTGGATCATTGATTCTCAAATACAACTATTTATTGACTTGTTTCGTTATTTATTTCAGGTAAGAGCACTATGCAGAGATTGGTTTCCAATAGAATACCCACAATCATGGTATGAAGATATAACATCATCTGAAAGATTCTTTGCACTAGCTGCAGTATACAAGAGCCAAATTATAGGACTCATTGTAGCTGAGATCAAACCATATTTAAAATTAAATGCAGAGGACAGAGGAATACTGTCAAGATGGTTTGCATCAAAAGACACACTTGTAGCTTATATTTTGTCATTAGGTAAGATAACATTTTATAAAACTTATAAAAACTCTGGTAATTTCTTAATTATAAAGTACCTGTCGACTGTCACTCTGTCCATGCAGGATTGAAAATAAACTTAATTAGTAGCCTATATGTTCTTCTAGACTGTGTTCTACATCTATGCCAAATTTCACCAAGATCCATGTGTTCCATGCGTTCCATCCAAGCATTCCGGTGATACCTTTTAACAAACATCCATCTATATAAGATTGATAAGTTTAGTGTCTTAGCTGTACATGTTTTGTTTTTATTATAAAATACAAACTTGTATTTGCTGTCTAAAGTTGTCAGAAGTTAATTTTATGTGAATTGACATTCCAGGTGTAGTCCGATCATACAGACGGTCCGGTGTAGCGACAATGCTTTTAGATGTGTTGATCAAGCACTTAGCAGGACCTGTTGTTCAACTTCCTCATGAGCATAGAGTAAAGGCTATATTCCTTCATGTGCTCACCACAAACAATGAGGCTATACATTTTTACGAAAAGAGAAGGTATGTTTTGCCCTTTTTTCTTCGAAATTAATTTTTTATTATTTTACACTATCTGTCGCCCGCGACACCGTCCGCGAGGAATTAAAAAAAAAAATTATTAGTAGCATATGCGTTGTTCCAGACTATGCTTTATATGTATGGCAAATTTCATTGAGATCCTGTCAGCCGTTTTGGAGATCAAACAAACATAAATCCATCTAAACATACGCATTTATAATTTTAGTAAGATTGTAATTTTGTACATGTATTTACAGATTTCGATTACATTCATTTTTGCCTTACTACTATTCAATAAAGGGACGTTGTAAGGATGGGTTTACCTATGTATATTACGTGAATGGAGGTCATGCTCCTTGGGGGATATATGACTATGTCAAATATGTAGCTCGAGCAGCGTGGAGCGGAGGTGGACTTTACCCCTGGATTTGGGGTAAGCTCCGAACAGCTCTTACCATAGCATGGCACAGATAGTCAATTTAATACTCCGTGAATTATATACTCTAATACACTAACATGCTAATATTAGTCTAAGTCTACTCGTAAGAATATTTGGAAAGAACTTGGTCATTCCCTAACACTATAATTTGTATGTTTGATAAATTTATATTGTCCAATTTCAAATTTTATGATTAATTTGGCAATCTAAAACATATGGCAAATGGATTTCCCTTTTTTATTTACCAAGTTTCCGGTACCATTTCATTAAAATATTTTTATTTCAAATATTTGTTAATCATTTAAAAATATTAAAAGTATTGATGGTATTGTTCAGTTAAAAGAAATATATACAACAGTGTACACTATAATTGTAAGACAGTTATTTGTTTTAATGATTCTTGTGTCATTTACGGACACAATATGAAAAGCAGTTAAAATTAACACTTGTATACACATATATAATACATGTTTTTAGTGCATTTAGTATACATAAAATATATATACAGACGAACCTGAATAAGCGAGAATCATTGTCCAGTATCCCGACCTCTATAAGCGAGAAATTTGGATAAGAGAGAAACCTCTATAAGCGAGAAAAATATTTCTGCCTCTTAAATTCTTGCTTATCCAGGTTCGACTAAAAATTTACTAGTGACGTATGATAATTCATATTGTTCTAGTCCCATGAGTCTATTGAAATAATATGGGTTTGCTTATAAAACATTTTGAGATTATTTTGTTACGAAGACCAAATAATTATAATGCAACCGTTTTAAAAATACCTTTACCATGCCTTATAAATGTATGAAATGTATGATCCATTTTCGCTTGCATGGCCAATGTTAAATTTATGACAAAAATTTAAATATTTTATTCTATAAATGTCATAATGCAAGCAAATGTGATTAAAATAGAAAAAAAATTGTAGATTTTTTTTAGTCTGTGGCGTTGTCAAAACATATTTTTAAAATCAGTCCAGTGATTTAGTATTGCGTACGGGGACACAAATTTTTTTCTTTTATTTTAGAAGATTAAGGTCAACCGGTAAATGGACATTGTTAATATTATAATTAATTTAAATATAATATAATACAATTACATTGCAAGCTATTTATGCAATAATGCTTGATTTTTTTTTAATTTGATTTTTTTTAATTAATTGTTATTATAAAAATTTGCATAATTTTTAACATATTTGTCAATTTAAATGGTAAACACACTTGATGTGCGAGGTCACATTTAGTAATTTTTTTAAATTTTATAACATTAAATTTGCATAAATCAACAGTTTTTAAACATATTAGGAGGATATTTTGAATATACACTGCCATTAACATCGTCCATAACACAAGCAACAAGTATAATTAATTAAAAACGTAAATAACAGTTTCAGTCCTCTTTCTTATGAAGTACAGTGGGCACCGTTGGCACTACACCACTTACAAAAAAGTGCCTTCATACAAAAAAACGATATACGGTGCTATCGATGTTTTAATATAAATCAACTAAACCTGCATACCTCTGTCTTTGTGTGGAATATATGTTTTTAACATATATCGTTTTAAGACATACAAGACGTACAAACGATTTTCGCTATAGATGTATACCGTCTGCCAACCCCACTGTACTTACACAATTAAACTAGGCCAGTGTTTACTACATTCGGTTTTTTTTCAATACTCTTATATGTTTCTTTATGTAAATGACTTATGTATC
Source organism: Papilio xuthus (assembly GCF_000836235.2). Classification (NCBI taxonomy): domain Eukaryota; kingdom Metazoa; phylum Arthropoda; class Insecta; order Lepidoptera; family Papilionidae; genus Papilio; species Papilio xuthus. The sequence continues at coordinate 4,734,625 of NW_013531704.1, forward strand.
TTAAATTTTTTTATTAAACTAATTATTGTTTCTTTGTATTCAGATTTAAGATACATCTTAGCAGTAAAGTTAACAATACTGTTCAATATAACTTGCTTTTCAGTTTATATGCTTCATAGCCGTAGGTTTTCACTGCTAAAATATCCATAAAAACATATTTTTATTTCAGTTTTTTTACAAAGAAGACAGTATGTTAAATTAATCTTTTGTCAGTGTAATCTTACGGTTATCGTTTAAGATGAATTATCGTTTATTTTAACTTAAAATTGATAAATTCTTAACACCTTTACGTTTTGTGCTACGGCTTAGTTTCACCTCGTACTTCCAATATAAACTTACAGAATAAATGGCCGATAACAGGCATTATACACCAAATACTGTCATATAATGTATATCAAATAAGAAATATAGTATTAATCCAATAATTTATGATAATTGGCACGTAAATTTGTGTACTTTTACAATTTAGGTACTGTTTACAATAATATACAGAAGGGGAATTGCAGAATGTAAATTTATAGTGTGCCATGGGTTTATGCCAAGAAATTTAAAGTAAGGAGCCTGTGTGTTCAAATATATGGTAAATATTAAACAGTTATGTAATTGATAATGATAAGTGAAATTTTCTTTTTAATATAGTCTGAATTAAACTGCATCATTTGAACCGTCAAGGTCCGTTTTAACAGCGGCATTCTAATATATGTCATATTGTACCAGTGTGTTTTATAAACGGACAGACTAATCTGGTCAAACTAAATTTCAGTAGCTTATAAGCTCCCTCCATGTCAAAAACTTGTCACAAAATCCATGTTGTACTTTGTTTTGTCATGTCTAATATTGTCCATTATTTTCTATGCCTAGGTAGATTTTACATATTTTCTGACAGATCTAACCGCCTCTTACCGGGCCAGATGAGTTTGTCCTATTATATTGTTAATTTTACAATTGAGAGAATGAGTGCCTTTTGTTAACTATAGATATCAGCATGATCAAGAGTGCAGTAGCACTAAATATATTACAGATAAAAAATAATTTTATATACAAAGTACTCTGTGGTGTGTAGTCATAACAACGACATCTGTCAAATTTTACTCGAACAATTAAATGAGGAGTTTTTTTTTTAAATAATTCATAGATTATATAGCAAAAAACGTTTTTTCCATTTGTAGATGCATATCGGCTTCGGAGTATTTTCAAATTGTTTGCAGTTAATAAGGAATTCATTTGTATTTTTTTATTGCTAAAGTGACATAAAAAATCTTTGACAGATTGTCATCTGTCAAAGATTTGGCTATGGCCAACTGTTGACGTTGGCGCCACCTATTGTTTTTCTACCCGTTTGGATATTTTTTCAATTTAGTCGAGCTTTCTAGTGTAGTTGTCAAAACGGACCTTATTACGTGAGGATATAAGTCGACATAAACTGTATATAAACCAACAGTTATATATTTTAGGTTGTTTTTTGTTTAACAGAAATAACATTTGTACATAAACGAAGTTATAATTAATTTTGACTTACTGTAAACCAAAGCTTTCAATTAAATACTTTCATATTTTGATTTTTATTAAAGTATTAACTAAATTATTATTTATTTAGACGTATGATAACGATTAGTATTATTTTACGGACCATTTTTTATTTTTAATATTGTGATATTTTGTAAAACAGAAATGTTTGTCAAATTACCAAAATCCTTTGGTCGAAATTCAGAAAGTTCACGCGAAGACAAATGTAGCCATTGTTAACATCACATCAATGTTTTATAGCTGCACGTTCCTAATCTTTTTTGAACGTATTTTATATTTATTTATGATATATTTAAACATTTAGTATTACGGAAAAGCATAAGCTTCCAAATAAATATCATTGTTGACAATTTTTGTGTTGCCTTTTATTTCTAAAATATTTAAGCCTTTCGTATAGAGATGACGTAAATCGTCGAAAATAATATTGCATCCTTGGATGCAACTGGCGAGGATTTACGTTGCCTCGTGTATAAAGTGCTGTACCTTACTTACCTTACTCATGAGTTTATATCAGTCAGTATCTTTTCTTTATTATCGAAGTTTATTAGCTTAAAAATAATTTAAATTAGTCTAGGGAATAAATTAAAAAAGAACAGCGAACAATTTCAGAAATTCTTTAATTTTAATAATTGCTTTTTCTTTTCATCAACTATGCTGTACAGACTACGTCGCTTAAATTAGAATTAGCAATTAATAATTGCACGTAAAAAAACTTAACAAATATTTACTTTTAACTTTTCGATTGGAATGAACGATTATTACATTAAGTAATATTTTTTTTACAATATATAATAATATATAACTCTACAAAATGAAAATCGTCTATATCAACAAGCAGTCACAATCGCCCAATGATATGTAAAATTATTATTAATCGTTTTGTTTTTATTATTGCGCACTAATTGTTATACGTGTTTAGTTTATAACATGTTTAATCTAATGTATCCAAGTGGAAGGGATGGCTCTTCCGGCGGGAGATGAGACTAGTTGGGACGTGGGAGTCGGTAGAGGTCGCGTCAGGCGCACCAATCTATGTCACCAGGTTACTTCTCTCTGTCGCGCCAGTCTTGTGGTTTTGATTCTTGAAGTCTTTTAACCGAATCGGTGACGATTCGCTACCCGAATCGCCCTGAAAATACGAATATAAGAAATGTAAACTTAAGCATTAGCTACTCCATTAAATAAAAAAATTAGGAGTGAAATAAATACGTTCAATAGCTCACTGAACGTGTTTAGAACACATGTCTCTGTCCAATTATGAACTCGGCATACTGGTCTTTTTTATGTTTAGTGAATTGGGCGTACATTAGCACCGAGCGAAGTAGTCTCTTGTAACAGCAGCTCGCTGTCTGTGCCGCGCGACTCCTTGTTCTTGAGTATGGAACGCGAGCGTGAGTCGCTCTCCAGCGGCCACCCGCCACTACCGCGCTTGTTGCCGTTCTTACCTGTATAATAAGTATGTGTAGTAAAAATATATTTTTCTTGATGCCTTTACCTTATATAATATTGGAGTAAATTAGCAATAATGTACCATAGTCGCATCTTTTATAAATCGCATTTTTTTTTCAATATTCCCCTCTTGGCGTCTTTGTAGTTAACAATGGCAGAACCTATAGTAGTCATTTTGTTTAAAAAATATGATGTTATCTTTTACCAAACAGGATATGATGATTGATGATCCTCGTTGCTATGCCCCTAGGCGGTTTCCTCTCCTCCTCCGACCATTCCTGTAAGCAAACATAAATAAATACATATCCGTTACAGTCAATATCAAGTTAAAGATACACTTGTAGTTAGCAGGACCGGAGACAGGAATACATGCTTTGAGACATATAGATATTTCGTTTGTGATACGTGCAATTTAATGGATGGACTCCAATCAACTTTTCAAACAAAATCATTCTTTTATTCACACCGCAGACTTGGATCCGTTTGAGAATTTTATTATCCAACTACTGGTCGTCTTCATCTTCATTAGATGTTTGTCAGCTTCCCAGGGATTTACCTGCTGGAAGCGCGCTTTTCTGTGTTTGGGCTTGGAGTCGTCCGGGCCGGGCAGTCCGACAGGTGGCGCCTCCTCGCGCGCTTCTAGCGGCTGCGGCAAGCTGATGCGCGACGCGTCTAGAGGCCGGGGGGCGACTGGGCCCCCCACACCCGCCAAGCTGCCGCCGGACCCTCGCGGCGACCCCTCGCCCTGCGAACCTTTCGCACACAACACGCTTCCGTCTCCAGACGCGCTTTTGCGCACTCCGTTAAACTCCACCGACCCCCCCTCGGCGCTCCCCCCCGCGCCGCCGCCGCCGCTGCCGTCCAGCGGATTCACATACAAGTTTGAGGAGTCGTTCTCGCAGGCGATGTCGCCTTCTGAAGGAAAAGGGTGCGTAAGGCATGATGCAAATGTATCTGCAATGTAAGACAAATACGCACATGGAGCCGCGCAAGACCCTCCGCACAGTGGTCTCCGCAGCTCAACAAACAACACAATAATAAATGAAGTGCTAAACTACTGAACGGTACAGTGAAAAAATACGTGTGGTTAAAATATACAAACATGACAAGTGGAAAGGTACCAAAAGGTTTTAATATAAAATATGTTTTGCAATCACACTGTGGAGAAAAGTGTAATAAGTGATAAACGTGTTTTATACAGATATTATAAAAGGTTGGAACAGAAACTATTTACGATTAGTTGGTGGATTTGTGCCTCTCTATCAAATCACTGCGCTGTGTCATTTCCTATCAATGAACATTGTGCTTTGAAGAAAGCTTTTTAACAGCCCATTATTGGAATGTATGAGATTTGCATATCTACATTTTGAATACTATCGCTGTTTGTTTGAGAGGCAGGCAGCGGGCGGTGGTTAGAGGGCGCTAGTTGCGGGCTTTGGCAAGGAACTTACCGGGGCTGTCGAGGCTGTTGGGTGTGGCCTCAGGCAGGGCGCGCGGCGCTGGGTGCCGCTGCAGACAGGCCAGCTCCACGCACACTGGCTGGCGCAGGTCGGACGTCGACATCGGCATCAGCTGCTCCGCGTCGATGAACTCTTTGTAGCCCTGGAAACAATATAAAGATTACGCTGAAACGTCAAGTGTCATAATATCCCTATAATGAATAGTTGCTCTTTATTTTTCTCTTCCCATTATATATTTTTGAACTTGTTTTATTTATAAGTATTTGATATTCTTCTTCTTCTTCTTCTTTTATTATTTTAATTTTTGTTGAATGAAGTGACTGATTGAAAGTGGCAATAATAATACGCGATGAATTGATCGGGACATAGAGTAAATGTTAGTAAAAGCTTTAAAATTATGAGTGCAACGTTTTAGTTAATTATCTACTCATGCTGACATTAATTAATTCAGTTCATCCATTTTTATATATCTTTTCTTTAAATAATATAATTCTTAAGAAGACAGATAAAAGATCTTAAAACTTACCTAGACAATAAGCGAATTAATATTGACATTTTAAAATCGTATTATTGAAATGATAAAGAAAATGAACAATACAATAAAACAAATGAAGACACACCGAATAACAATGAATTACACAAGTATGACTTAATTACGTTGTAGACATAAGATAGACAATTTGTCGTAGTTTTCTAAAACCAAATAAACCGATAATGACAAGGATAACGATATGTTTTATACAGAAATTTCGTTCTCAAAACCAACGGTTAGAAAATCGTGCCTTGAGTTTATAATTTTTCAATAATGGTAGGTGTTCTATTCAATGTTCAATTACAATACCTTTTTAATATTTTCGCGGATTTAAGGTTTTACTAGATGAAATATGTACTCTGTCTGATGAAACGTATGTTGATTTCAAAAGGAATGAAATTGTTTGAATAGCACGCAAAGTTATAGATTAACATTATCTATGTGTTAGTGTTTAGTACCTTGAACGTGCAAAAACAACATTCAAACTCAGAAGGCAGCTGATCCAAGTCAAGTTGTTTGTCAGCAATTTTCTTTTCCTAGAAAAGAGAAAATATGGGGTTACACTAATCATACAGCTCCTAAAACTGTTAGTCAACGACCAAAATCTTTACCGATTTTTTTTAATCAATAAAAAATATTATTTAAACGTTAAGGCAATACAATAGGTGAAAATAACTAGAGTAGACTCATAGCTTCACATGAAAAATCGGTAATGATTTTATAATAAAAGCGATTTGCGAACTAAACAATGATACAACGTCGTTACATCTAGATAGAATAGAAAGCGTTACTATTAGCTAAAAGTGTAACGATGCGAGGCTTACTGGTGTGGGCTCAATGAGCAATCGTTTCTCCGGTGAGACAGCGCCCTCTGTCGAATACCGGCGCTCCTTATTAGGGCTGCTCTGAAACTGCGTCCTATCGTGTCAGTAACTCTACCGCTGATCCACTGCCAAAGGGTGCGTCCAATATTTACACCGAGTGCAATACTGGTATACTAAGAAAAGCGGGTCATTGGTGTCTTGTTAATTTGGAAAAAGACTATCTTAACATAATTAAGAACTACCCTCAATAAAAACGTCCGGATCCGTAACCATTTCTTAGAACACAAAAGGAAGTATCAATTTTTAAAGCTATATTTTTTTTATAAATTAAGAAAGGCTGTAGCAGAAATAACTTACCGCAGCAGTAGCTAAAACATTAAAGTTTTTCATTACTATAACGGCATAAAAATCTAATATCAATTAATCAACCATAGGCTTACGTGCTAATATCTAACGATTCAATAATTTAAATTAAATATGCCCCATTAAAAACGTACCTTGATCCTTGTGGTAAAACTTGGAAATTCATGAGTTTAATTTATAACGTAATTTTGCATAAAATAAAACTGAAGCTTTGGCTAATAAACATGTGTAGATATATAGGTACGAGTAGAATGATTGGACGCACCCGGAGCGGCGCGGGGCGCGGCGGCGGGCCTCACCTGGCGACCATCGGGCGGCGGCGGCTTGCCGATGGCGTGCTCGTATTGCCGGTAACAGCCCGTGGTAGCTGGCGCCTCGCCCTCCAGGCTAGTGGCGTCCGCCTGCGACAGGTTGTGTCCTGGACACACACACCATCGTAAGTAGCCAACTCTCCCCTCACGGATCCCTCGTGAACTTCACACACGTAACAGTAACGGTGAAATTGCGTCAGACGAATAATTAAAAATTAGAAAAAAATGAGAGTAAACAGCGGCGCGAACTACACATAACACATTCAACACGAACAGTCTAAGATATCCAGCGTCCTCCGGCACACACAACGGGCGGTCCACGGAAGTCAATGTTAGTTCTAGAAGCGTTAGCCTTACGCTGACAATGTGATCGACCTTATACGAGTGTCTTCGTCGCACATCGCAAGCTACGCGCGACGCTAACCCGACCCCGAGCTACGGAAATTATATTAAGGGGGCCGAGTGGACGACCGTGCGAGAGGAGGAGGTGGCTCATCTGGCGTCGTCTCTCGCCTCAATGAGGACGCACTTGTCACCTGAAGACAAGGAATAAAACACTCTGAGTGCACCTCTTTGCAACGAACGAGCGAAGATAGCTGTAGCTGCGATGTAACGTGAACTCTTTGAATCTGAATATGCCTGCGAGTCCGGGGAGCTCTACTATGCGACGTGCACACATCGACATTCACGGCATTCCATAACACACACGCAAGATGAGCATAACACAGAAACAGGCATGCGTGCAAAGTGAAAGAGATCGTAAGACGTTCACGAGCGAAGGACATGAAAAAGCGGCGGCGAACGTGCCTCGGAGGCTACTGACCTGTATCCACGATGACGTCGATGAGGTCCATGCTCTTGGCGAAAGCGTCCCGCAAGTTAATGTGGTGGAAGGAGACGATGGAGCCCTCGCGCTTGGCGCGCTCGAGAGCCTCGCGCCGTTTCAGCGCCTTCTCGCGTCGCATCTGGTTCTTGTAAAACTCGGCGAAATTGTTGACGATAATGGGGATGGGTAACGCAATTACCAACACGCCGCAGATACAGCAAACTGAGCCGATGACCTTGCCCAACGGGGTCGTGGGGTAAATGTCACCGTATCCGACTGTGGTCATGGTGATGCCGGCCCACCAGAACGTTTCCGGAATGGAAATGAATTTAGTCCCCGGTTCCTCCTTCTCGGCGAAGTACGCCAGCGACGAAAATATAAGTACTCCCATCGCAAGGAACAACATGAGCAGCCCGAGCTCTTTGTAAGAGTTCCTGAGCGTGAAGCCGAGCGACTGCAGCCCGGTGGAGTGCCGGGCCAGCTTAAGGATGCGGAGAATCCGCATTATGCGGAAGATTTGCACAACCCGACGCACGTCTTGGAACTGGTCCGTCGCGTTTTTATTCGTTTCAAGAAGGAAAAGAGAGACGAAGTAGGGTAATATGGCGAGTAAATCTATCACGTTAAGTCCTCCCTTGAAGAATTTCCACTTATCCGGCGAGGCACTGAACCGCAACACGTACTCAAGTGTGAACCACGTGATGCACACGGCCTCAACCATGGCCAGCTGCGGGTTGTCCATGGGCGCGCCCTTCTCGTCGTACACTTGCATCTGGGGTATCGTGTTCAGGGTTAACCCTATGGTGGACAGGACGATGAAGAGGATCGATATCACCGCGATCACCTGCAAGCATGCACCGCGTGAGCGTCGGGTGGCGCGTCCACGGCGGACCCGAGCACATCGCGCGACACCGTGCTACACGGTGTGTCACACCGCGCACTAGCCTCTCTTACAATGTGGTTAACGTGTACAGTAGTGGTGTTAGTGTCTATACAGAGTACCTAAAGCTATTGTACAACATAAAGCTGACACAAATAACAGTAAAGTAAATTTATATAATATGTATATAGGTATGTATGTAGCAATGTATTTACAAGTCGATGTATATTGTAAGCCAATGTCTTAAGTAGTAAAACGCTTAAGATTAATAAAATATTTCGGGTGTAAAAATAACATCTATTCGTGTTTGTTAGTAGTGTTGTGTGGTCATGGTGTAGATAAGATATTAAAGTACAATATATTGGAATGAACGAAAACGCGTTATAATCGAGCAGGAGACGAGGTCGCGTGTTCGTCCATCTCCCGCGTCGCTCGGTTAGTCGGATGAGTACGAGGAAGCGAAGCGCGATTGGGATTGTTGGGATGGACGAGATGGGAGAGGACAAGACAGGAAGGGACAGGACGGAGCAGGGACAGGGACGCCGGCGGGCGGCGCTCAGCCGTTGTGGGAGCCGGCGCGGGCGCGGGAGCGCGCATTGGACGGCGTCCAGGGCGCGCGCCCGTCCCGTGCCGGACCGCACGCGGGCCTCTGGCGACGCCGGCGGCGGCTGGTCACATCGCGTAAGCCCATCCCCTATTTTGCTATTTTGCGACAACAATTAAGCTTTGTTTCGTTTTAAATATGCTCCTTTTGTGAACATCGTCGCGGCTGTGAACATCAAAAGTTATTTCAAATAGATCGCTGCGCTAACGCAGAATCTGCGTCAGCAGTCTTTAGTAACGTAACAAAATTAATAAGAACAAATAAATTCAATAAGCTTGATACAGAAAAAAAGCAAATTAACATCTAATATCAAATTATATATTTGATAGTCGGCCCAAAAAGACAACGATTTTGTCTCAAAACTAAATTACTGAAAATCTACAACACAACCAATCTAAATGAAGATTTATAATTTTGACATTTTATTGTATGAATCAGTGGACCGTTGCTACGATGCTACGCAGCTTTAGCTTTTAGCTACGCGTGTATCGTCTACGTTATTTCAGATTTTCGTATTTGGTTGTAAAATTGTAATTGAGAAACGACAATGTATTACAAAAAGAATATTACCTCATTGAAATTATAAATATTTTGTTTCACATTTATTTACATATATTTATTTGATTTATTTATTAAATTTATGTATTTACTAAATTATTATGTAGTTGAAAAATAATTTGTAAGAAACATAAAATTTCGAATGTAATAAATTGAATTGCGACACATAAATAAGCTTAAAATATATTTTTGTATCAATACAAAATATATAAAATTGTATCAAAGCTAATCAAGGAATAATGAAAGTAATAAATTCAAATTTATTCTGATACTTACATTTTTATCTTGCACCGCTGTTGTCGAAAATAGTTCCGTAAAATATAATTGTTTACAAACTATGAGATATTTCGACAAAAGCGATCATATCACCATCACAACATTGAGCAAAACATTGCATTCCTTTACGAAACGAGCGACACGATCCGACAACATTAAACGTAAATGCAGACAGACAGACAGATAGATAGATGTTATTCATGCACCACAAACACGACATTTAAATACAAGGTGTCCATGCAGGCTTTCTGCACATCTTGTAAACGGATTAACTGATGATTCCAATAGAATTTACTTGATTTTGTCACCCAATATATTTTAATAAATAAATCTAATAAAATTTAATCTGTACCAAACAATTTATTATTGACGAAAAAGTAAACTCTTTTAGAAACATCCTGTAGTTCATACAATAAGGACAATTGTTATACAAAACATGTTTCATGAAAGTTAAAAATAGTTTTTGTGAAGATATTCAATTAATTATGAAATAATTATAACAGTAACGTGTTTTATATTGTGTTAAATAAAGCACATTATATAGGTAAAATGTGCAAATATAAAGTAAGCAGATTGTGATATAACCGGTGTTACATTAAACGTGAAAATTTTGCTAAAATCTGTAAATAATAATTTATAAAAAATAACATGATGTGTACAGTGTACCTACTTATATATGGTGTCCAAATTTTCACAATAGTCGATAGCTTTATTTATTCAGAACTTGACAATAAATTATGCTTGTGTATTGTCCTCTGAATTAACTAACAATAAACAAAAAGCTGCTAACTACTTATCACCTAAACATCCTGTAACTTAATCCTGTACCTTCACTTATGAAAAAATTAATCCCAGGCAGCTTTGCTATGTCAAGATTAATAAATAAAATTCGTTAAATTATAAAATACTTCGATGCTATTAAATACTTTACCCTAGCGGCGATACTCGTTGTTGGCTTCTCGAGTAAATCCCACAACCATTTTTGGTACTGTGAACAAGTTCCTTGGCCGAACTCCTCTTCCTCCCGTTGTCGGAGACTCTCCGCTTCCTTCCTCATCTCCTCGTGGACGTGCTCCTTCCTCTGATGGTACTTATGCTGACAACACGACTCCAAATACAGTTCATCCACGCCCCAATACTCCAGGTCGTCACTGAACGCCAACACGCACATTTCGTCAACTAAATGCAATTTTCCAGTCCTATAGAAGTTCAGTATTGAACTGAAACTCTTTGGATGCCTGCAATCAACAAGTGATAATTGTACTAAATTTCTTTAAATTCAAACTTTCGTGAGACGTTATAATAAACTCGAATAGGGATAGGAAAAAGGCTCGTAACTAGTTGGTGCCGCCAACGGACGAATATACGTGAGGGTTTTAGCCGTTTTTATATAAGTTGAAATTTCTTTAGATTTTTTTACCAAATAATATAAAAGAAGCAACAATTAGAAGTCAATAGTGCAATAAAGATTTAATGAGAGTTATTGTATATCTGACTCAAATTGTAGCTTACTATTATTTATTACACGATTGAGGTATAAGAATCAGGGCCTGATAAAATACTACGTTGCTGTGAGTATGACGGTTCGTAGTACCAACCTATCAAAAAAGTATTCATTATCTTGTAATGAGTAATCGTTGCATAGTTCGATGATGGCCTCGTGCGTGTTACAGTCGCGCAGGCGGCCGAGGCGCGTATGCGGCAGCCGCTCCAATGTGCTCCACATCACCTCGTGCCGCACCCCACCAACGTTGATGATGACTCGCTTGCTGAGTGCTTTTGCACGCAGCATCATGAACGGCTCCGGCGGTAGTGACGACATCGACCTGAAAACGTTCGATATTTAAAAATGTAGCAGTGATTACATAGAATTTTTTAAGTTTGTACAAGTGAGTGTTCGGCTCATCTGCCTTATTATTAACTAGCTGTCGCCCGCGACTCCGTCCGGGCAAAATTAAAAAAAAGCTTAAAACTTAGCCTCCGTGTTCATCCAGACTAAATTCTAGATCTATGCCAATTTTCAGCCAGATCTGTTTAGCCGTTCCAGAGATACCTTCAAACAAACATCCATCCATCCATCTACACCTAGTAATCTTACTAATATTATAAATGAGAACATTTGAATGGACAGATATTTGTTGGAAGGTATCTTCCAGGACGGCAGTATGAATCTCGATGAAATAAATTTTGAACACTGTCCGAAAGAATACATCATCAAATTAATAAAGTTAATAATAAAAAAGAAAAGTATATTTTACTGTTGCATTAATAAGGAAGTATGATTAAAAATATATTTTGCTTCGTCATTGAGTCGTATCCTACATTTTTCTTATTAAAATTTTGACCGTAAATTATAAAATGGAACAGATGTTACATGAAATTGATTTTCCGTTCGTATTTCGTTCGTGCTCCAATTCATGAGACCGATAGCCTCATTGAAAACGCATAAAATTCAGAAAATCCTTTATTAAATCTGAAAATGCGGTTCGCCCATAAAACCCGCGTTTGGAGCAGCTGTTTCGCAGCTACAGAACTTACTTTAGATTTTAAAGTTTTGAACTAAAAAGTTACGAAAGAACATTCATCTAGAAATATGCTAGGAAGTTATTCAATATTTATAAACCATGAATAAACTCTCAAAATAAGTTTAGATGACCACAGAACAATGAACTTTAAATAACAGGAATGTAAATAACGTAGTCGTTGGAAATTTGTTACACCAAAATAATTTTGAAATAGGGTTCAAATAATTCGATAACACAAACCGCATGTGGCGCTTCGAGCAATATTAATTACAAATAGGTAATTCCAAAAGCCGCGGTATGTCGGTTACATCTATGTGTTATATTTATTTAATATGTGGTTACATAGATTATCGTCACATATTTAACGCTTCATGGAACCCAAAGATTTATAGGTAACTAGCTGTCGCCCACGACTCTGTCCGCGCGGGATTGAATAATAGATGTTGGCCGATTCTCAGACCTACTGAATATGCTCACAAAATTTCATGAGAATCGGTCAAGCCGTTTCGAAGGAGTATGGGAACGTAATTTTATATATAAGATTACACATTTCATAGGAAGATTCAAATATATTTATCAGACCTTAGTGGTAAATTCAAATATATTTATAATAAGTATTCCAACCTTTCCTTTTTAACATTTATAAAAGAACAGGAGAATCCTGGATAGAGAAATCCTAACAATATTAAAATTGGTAGCGTAGCGTCTCTAACGAAATTGCGAGCCGCTATTCATAAATCATAAACTTTGAACACACAATACCTGGAGTGCGCCCGCTGCAGCGCGGCGGCTGCGAGCGCGGGCGGCGGTGGTGGCGCGGGCGCGGTTGCCGGCGGCACGGCGCGCTCGAGCGGGACATCGTGTGCGTGCGCGGGCGCTGCATAGCCGACGGGCGCGCGCGGGGGCGAGTCGCCCACGTGGCAGCGCGCGCCGCGGCCCGCCCCCTCGCCCGCCATGCCGCTAGCTCATCGCGCCGCCGCCCGTCTCCCGCCCCTAATGTAGCCGCACCTGAAAGCAAAGATAATCTCTTAATTCTTTCACCATCAGTGTTTCAGCGGGAAATGCTCGAAATACTTGCATGTCACACAAAATATGCTAAAACAAATTTCTTTTCAATCTTTTAGTTTTCTATTCCATAAAGTTAAAATGTTGTAACCAAAAATAACCGCGTCAGTTCAATAAAGTTAAAAAATAACTGTCTGCCTATATCGTATTCGTACTCCTGCGATATAGATGTAGATCGAAAGTGTTACAATACTCGTATATCTGAGGTACGGAAATCCGTAATCCCTTACACCAAGCTTGTATACTTAAGTATTTTAATAAAGTTTATTTGATAATTCCGATAGTCAGGTTGTATTTACAGAGAGTTTGAAGAGGTGTAGCGTGGGCGGCGGCGGAAATCGATCAAATGGTGCGCTGTGCAATGCCTCTGCCTGCGCCGATCCAGCCGACAGATCGACCCTAATCTAATTTTAGTAACTATATTAACTCTATGATACCCTGGTAATCAAATCACGTAAGTTGTATCTTCTAACTTACACTATAAAATCAAGTTTAAACTTAAGTATTTTTCATAACAATGAAACAAAAATTCGTCAATATATGGATTCGACGAAGTACCCCCTTTATTATTTTTGGATATTTCTTAATTGCAATCCTTTGGCTCGAGAAATAATGCAACAATGCGTTACATTGCAAAGTCAAGTGTCAGAATGATTAGTGAGGGGGACATAGACGTCAGTATTTTAGTAAGGCTAGTGTTGTGCCAGTACACCGGCACAGTGTCGGATTTTCTTCCTAACATTATTTATTTCATTTTTTGCAGCGACCTTCGCAAAATTAATTCTAAAAATATTTAAAAGAGTTGACATAAGTTTAAAATTTTCTCCGATCTTAAACACGTTTAGGATTTAGGGAACTGTAAAACACTGGCAACGTTGACAACCAAAATTAAAAAAAATATCTAGACAAGTTTGTTTTATATTTGCATGAATTTTACATAAAGAACAGTCAATATTAGTACTTAACATAAAGCCTTTGCGTACGAAATAGTAGCTATGTGTTTACTAGGCGCCAATCCGTCTGCTCGAAGCTAATATAGAATAGTCGAAGCTATTTGTTCGTAGTTGGCAACCCTATATAATATCGTAACGGCCTATATAAAGTCCGGAATAAGGACAACGTTCTACTTACTGGGAGCCAACTTGGAAGATGAAGTACTTTAATTATGTGTTTTGTTACTTCATTTATTGTAAAGCTTTTTTATTTACAGGCAAATTATATTTTACTGTTCAATGTAACCGAAGAACATCTTTTTTTTGTTAAGAAATACAACAAAGAGACGTTATTTTCTGTAGGTTTAATATTAAATGAATGTAAAGTTTAAATCTGCTCATTAATAAATAAACTTGTAAAAATGACTTATATTATATAATAATTACTGTATAAAATAAACAAACACACGTTAATACGTAACTGGCAATTGTGAGCGCGTTAACCTAGAAAAAAAATCTTGTTCACTTTCATTTCGAATGAGCGGAAATTATGTAGGTTATAACAAAAATAACCAACGTAAATGTCGCTTAATTTTCTTATGTGATCTCATCAAATTTCATTGAGAAAAGGTTGGCTCTTTCAACAAAATTTGATGCATGCGAGTGAAAAAACTGGCTATTGAACGCAGGCAAATTATCTTTTTTATAAGAAATAAAAATGTTTTAATATATCATTTCACTTATTTGTTTGCATAATGTTCTATACAATCCATCATTTAACAATCAATAAGCTAAGATCGTTCGCTATAATTAGTAAAAAAAAATTACTATGTCTTCTTTATTGATTGAATTTCTTGCTGTGTAAGAAATGTGTAAGAACATTTTGGAAGCAATAAAAATGTTGTCAAAACACCTTTCTAACTTCAGCCATAGTCGTCGTAACACTTTCACTTATTTTTGGCAAAAGTAAAAGTAAAGAAAAACAAGTGAGACATTTTCTTTCGATGTCATATTTTTTATTCGGTTACGTAAAAGAGGGAGTGAGAGGGAGCGATCAATGTGAATAGGCAGTGCGGGAGGCAGCAACCAGCCTCCGTATTGATCTCGAATTGTGAACGGGACAGGCGAAAAGGCGCCGCCGATTGTAAATAAGCCGATAGGTGTTCCCTAAACTTTTGCCGTCTCACAGCTCACTGACGGCCTCGGTAACGATTTAAATTATCACTATCCAACACAAACAAAAACATATTAAGCGTCTCTTTCATTTTATTAATTCACTCCACTAAGCTTTATTTTCTTCTATATTTGATGGAACTTTACATACAACTTATTTATAATATACTCTAATGAACTAGAAGTTATAGCTTACGAAGAGTGCAACGACAAACAAGCGTTTTCTAGTTATTTCCAGTTTCTTACTATATTGTTAATACCAATAAAAAAATCATGCCAAGATACATATTACAAGTTGTATTTACAGACAGCCTATCAAATATTTATCTATATTCGTATACAAAGTAAAAGTTAAGCGCATTTTCCTAGTTCAAACCACCGAATTGCATTATCAAATTAAATTGAGTGACAGCAAGATTGGATAAAACTAGTTTAAGGCGGGCCCCAATGACCTCACCTTTTTTGACGACGAAAACAAACGGGGCGGCCGTTAAAATACAAGAATTGAGATTACGTCAAGCCTATCAGGCTAACGACCTTACTTTGTGGCTTCGAGAAAGTTCTGTGATCGGGTCAAGTGATTGGATTTTGTACATTAGAGATAAATGGATCACTTAGTGTTACTTCACCCATGCAATGAAAATCTGTAACAATTAATAAAAATCACGGATAAACCGCTAACCTTTTTAAAAGAAAATTATTTGAGAATTACATCTAATAGTGTATTTAATAAATTTTTCATGCAAAAAAATTGAAAAAAAAAATTAAGAATTTTATATTAATATTACAAGAAAATGTTTTCGACATTCAATAAAACTGATATCTTACTCTGCTGAATATAACAGAACATGAAAAATACAAAAAGTATATGACACAAAACACAATCGGTTCCATAAATCTTGTATGGTTGACAAAACATGTCTTTGTTGGTTGAAAGCGAGGGCGTTACCCCACGTAGTGACTAATCCATACAAAAGGACACTTTCCGGATGAAAAGCTTCGCGTAAGTTAAAGCTCGATGCTAATCCAAGAGAGTTTTATCAAACAAATAAACATATAAAAATTCTAAATTGTCAACCGGTCAAAGATTCAGGACGTAAAGTTACATTGTTGTAATGTAATATCGTAGACATTCATTTATTATATATATGCTTACTTTGCATAGGTCAGATGAGTTATGTATATAAGTACCTATATACATAATTGATAATTAGGTACACAAGCCAAACAAAACACGATCACGAAATATAATAAATTGCCCAAATAGGTTGACGGACATTTTTCATAGAGCTTGTTCATAAATCTCCCTATTAGAACCTTGGCATCACGCCACATAACAATTCAACGCAAATTGTGCCATTATTACAATGATATTTTCATGAAAGTAGTAATTTACTTTTGTATTAAACAAAACACGCAAAGCCAATCTTAAATTTAAAAATTATTTTTACCTAAAAGACTTATACTTTACAAGCAAAATTCAATTTGTATTCACTCTACATCTAGAGTGGCAATAACGTTGCATAAGGTTATGTATCAAAGGTATATTGGCCTTCGTAACGCTGTTACATCGTAGCGCTACGAACGCTGTAGCTATCTGCTACGCTCACCTCTGACCTTTCGTAGCACGTAATGGATAATGTAGGTTGCACAGGCCGCGCTCGCCCGCCTCCATTTAATTCAATCCGTACCTGCATGAATAATCTATTTTCATATGAAGCTTTAGACGTAGGCTTCTTACTTGTACAGTCAGCGTCATATAGATCGTCACAGACAAGATATGCAAATATATAGGTACATCAAAAGTAATCAATTATATCGGTACAACAAAAGTCCTCAAAATAATAGATACATTCACCCTGCTCAAAAACATCGGTACATACACAGCGTCAAATATATGAGTACATGCAAGATGCTCATAAATATCGTAGCAGCCACAGCGTCATAAGTAACGAAGCAGTCAAGGTGCGCAAAAATATCGGTACATTTGACAAAATTGAACTCTATCTCTATATTCTTGTGATACAATTTGAAATAAACTACTTCTGTTACATTCATTTGACACTTTCAAATCAAACCATTTTTCAAAATTTACTAAAAGTGTTCGACGCGGATGACAGATATTAGGTAGATAAAACCAACATCAAATTTAAGTTTGTCATCATATATACTAGTTTGGTCTCGTGGCCTTACCGTTCG
>NW_013531704.1:4752585-4792460 GCF_000836235.2 Papilio xuthus
AGCTGTTAAAATGTAACAAAATGATTGGTTTTAATTAACGACGATCGAACAATTATGGGGCTTACGTTGCAAACGACCGGACTATATAGCTCGCTAATGACTTGTCCCATTAAAAGCGTTTTAACACGTATTAATATTCATCAATTCATGCGTGCCACGATAAATCTGTACAACAGCTAATATACGTACGTACAATCACTATGTATATGTGTAGAATAGATCGATTTAGTGTTTTAAGGGTTCCGTATCGCGAAAGAAATAAACAGAACACTTATAGGACCCTATCAAGATCCTTTTTTTATAATTTGGAAATTATAATAACATCATTGAAACTTTTCAGATTTTATGTAATTCTGGCAAATTAAAACCTTACAATACGACTAAAAGTATTAAAAACTATGAGATGCTTGTATTATAATATCACTCAATAAATATTTGTATACTTTTTTTCATTATAAATATTTATTTTGATATTATAAATATTTCTTACATCCACTTTCAATATAACATATCATATGAACTTATATTGCATTCGTAGAATGAAAACAAGGTTACCTTATTAAATATTAAACATCAATAAACATTAATAACAAGCTGTACTTTATATCCCCACAGGTCAGGGGTAATTTTGAACCACTTCGAAGTACTAAGGGTAATAGAATAAATTTTCCGTTCCATTGTACTGAATTAAAACTGAATCGTTGGCGAGCTAATGACAGCAATTACAACCTTGTCTCTTTACTATGCCCTTGATTATAAATATAAAATTTAGTTTATGCTGTCAACAATAATAATACATTTCTTATTTTACTAAGCTATGTACAGCTCACTATAAGTTCCCACTGAGAGGCTTGGAGCCTAACCAAAATTACCAGTGACTAGGTCAACCACGCTGGCTCAGTGCAGGTTGGTTTTCATACATATCTTTGAATCTCTTCTCAGATATGTGCAGGTTGCATCACATTGTCCTACGCCGTAAGAACGTCGGATAAATGTACATATGTATATTGAAAATCAAAAAACTCATTAGAACATGGCCGGATTCGAACTCAGAACCTGAAGATTACAAGTCAAGTGCTTAATCCCAGAATCACCGATGCTCTATTACGCTGAAATGAATAAAATCACAAGATTGTAGGGTGCAGATGTTATTAAAGTGGACACAAACAGTTATTGTTCATCATTAAAATTAGATTTTATGAATAATGTATACAGAACCAGAATTTGTAAATTACGAACCGTCTCTCTCGGGATATCTCTCTAATAAGGCAATTTAGATTCGGTTTGCTTTTGGACAATGTTTTGTTTTTGTTTTATTTTACAGATAATCGGAATTAGTATTAATATATGATTATGTTAGTGTCTTTATTTCATATTATTTCAAGTATTTATACCATTGGTTATTACTAATTGAACAAAAAACATACATTTAAAAAAAAGAACTAAGGTAATATTACTGAAATAAAATACTTAACAAAAAATTGAACTACATTTTCCATTTCCTTTATAAGTTCAATTATAAAAGAGCTTATTGATTGAAGTTTGCTGATATTGGCTGCGATCAGGGTCATAACATTTTTCCGAGTATTTTTACTTTACTCATACGAGATTGGGGTGATTGACCGATCGGCATAATTGCGAAGATGACGTGAAATGTTTGATTGCCTTTTACATAGTTTGTAACTCTTGTTATTTCCATTTTGACAACAGGTAACAATGGAAAAGAAATATAAACATGACATGTTTGTAGTTTTCTTTCTCATTTCCGGTTTACATTGTGACTGCGGGTTCGAACAAAGGTGTCGTGTTATTCGATTCGTTCTTAGTTTGTACTGTTAAAGTAACTTGTTTATAGACAAATGAAACCATTATAAGATAACTAACTAAGCACCCCCCGTCAATTTTAATTAAGTGCTACGAGATCCTTGTCTTAGTTACTCATAGTGGCTAATATTTTCTATTTTGTTTTAGTACTTACAGGCTTTACATATTTTCTGACAGAATTAACCATGACAGTAGTGTCTTGTACCGGCCCTGATTTGTCCCACTATATTCTACATTAGTTGCACAAAACGCGTGTTTCTATGCATATTCGCGTAACGTGACAGTTCGCGGGTATAACCGGTGACGTGTCTGTCCACATTTAGCGACGCAAGTGTTCTTGGCATGGCTCCCGGGTATCTTCCCGTTTTTTGCAGCTACACATTTCCACGGCGACGGCTAATGTCGACATCATTACGTTATAAACATCGTGTGATACAAATAAGCGACATCGATGTGTTTGATGACGTTATATTTGTAGGTTTGAGATTAGATTTAATCGTCCTAGGTTGGTTTTTAGCCGAAAAATATTGTGAACTTTATGAAAAAATTGTTGTTAAAAAGGGGAAAGTCCGACCTTATTTTCAAATTCGTATTAGGTTTGCTATAAATAGCTTATGTAGTAAGCAAAATCTTATCTAAGTTAATATTTGAGTCCTTGTAATAGTTTATTGAATTTTTGAATATTTAAGTAACTAATTAGACGTTATTATGTGTTTTACAATGTAATTGTTATGTTTGCCGATAGTATGCGAGTTGTGTTAGGCAAGGGGACACAGCGGGTTGGCGATTGCTCATCATGTTGATTGCCCCACTGTACCCTGACAAACTATTTACAAATCTAAACATAGCGCATTAAAATGTTTTGCCAATTAGTATGTTATAAATATCGACGACACTCAGATGTTTTTGTATGACCAATACGTATATTCATATTAATTTAATATTGGATCTACAAAACATAACCTTAAAATATAGATGAGTAACGTTACAGGAGTAAAATGATATATTTTTAACAGATGTTATGTTAATTTTAATATTTAAATTTGACTCTTTTTACTTTAATTTTTAACAAAAGAGTATACAAGTGAGCATCTGGGGGTAAAATCTGGTGTGTGAAACCATCTTGCAATTTGTAAAATATTTACTCAATGATTCGTTTTACACAATTTATAACGCCATTAAGAGCTGTGCTATCTGCCGGTGTAAGAAGAAGTGCAAACAAGCTTAAAGCCCGCCACACGCGTACCTATAATATATACCTATTAGCACATAATATAATAGTAAGGTACAACACACAAATACGATGCTATAACATATATTTTGCCTTCATTTCATTGATGGTCAGCCTAAAGTTTTTATATATTACGGTATAAGTTGGTAACGTCATAAAAATATATATTATAGGTTCGTGTGGGACGGGCTTTGTAATTACACAATGAACAAATTGGTCTAAAATAACGAGTACAGTTCATTAAACTTTTGTTAAATGTAAATGAATTTAAAAATACGTGTACTGCTGACCGAACTAAATGTTTATATCATATGTATCAATTGAACAATGTTTCGACCGACGTTACGTATATCAAACAGGCGTTAACGTATCGGGGTGAATAAACTGTTGCATAAACCAACTTTCATGCATTTGTCGAAGCGGAGTCGTTTTTATGTTCAGTGTAACCGCAGCCGTTTGTCCGCTGACTGCGAATTCGCGACCTCAACAGGTTACGAATGATGTTTACACCACCAAACACTTCTGTTCACCGTAATACCTTGTTCCAATTCAGTGTTAATATTTCAATTTTTAATATACACAACGCTGTAATTCGTAAATTTTAAAACATTTCCAGTAAAACTAATTTTTGGCTGAACTAAAAAACTCTAAAAATGTAATTTTTATAATTATATCACTTTATTCCATCACAATTTTCACAAAATAACTTAGTAATTGATGCTTAATAATTACCGCTATGTATGGAAATTAACATTTTATGTACATAATGACGTCACTGTACCAAACAATAATGTATAATACATTTTTGTTTAAAGTATTTTAACATATTAAGTTAGCTTTCTCAGCCAGGTTTGATTTAGGTTTGATGTGACTGATTGCCACTGTTTGCCTTGAGGAGGCATTTACAGCTTCACCGGGCTTGAGGTGGCCGAGCGCAGATGGCACTTAGCCTAAACCTCGTTTAAGAGTAACTAAGCTCGAGGGCTCCCTCAGGAACCTCGGCTCGGGCCGTTACTTCGTTATTATTACCGGATTGGGAGGCTGCCGAGCTCTTAGGTCGCTTCGGTGGACGCTCCATGGAGTGACGGGGCTCAAGGGCCCCCGAGAGGGGGCCTCGGCTTGGGCTGTCACTCGATACGCGTTTAGCATTCCGATTCAAGGGTGCCCGACGGGGCCGAACCTCGGCTTGATCGGTTGCTGTTTCCTGATTATTATTAGTTCTCATGCATCTAATATTACTACCACTTCGGAAAGCGTTAGCGCTGGGAGAAGAAGTGGCGGAAGAAACTCCAGCTACGCTTCTATCGTTGACAGGTGAAAATCTGCCTGCTATGAGGCCATATCGCGAGAATGATTGCCGTAGCCGGCAGCGACTGGGATGTGTGGTGTGACTGCGAAGTTGTTTAACCCTAGCCTGAGCGATGGTAGTTGCGTCATCTTGAAAGTCGAGGACGTGCCTAGTTCTACGATAATCATGGCGAAATTTACCGAGCGCGATTGGATTGTAGGTGACGGCACCTACAACTAGCGGATTAATTTCTCAGCCAGCTTTGTATATTTAGCAAGTGTTTTTACCGTTGACAATCCACTCCACATGTTTTATAAATTCATATTACATAAAAATGACTATAATATTTCTATTTTAAATCGTATGTCTGTTAACAATTAATGTTTGTAATATTTAAATAACCTCGGAAGCATCACTGCGCGCCATTTCATTTTACCGTTTAGTCATCTAAAGTTCTTTTAAATGCGTTGTCAAGGACGAAAACTTATTCATAATGGATTTATTTATAGTTCAATGGAATATTCCTTTCGATATCATATCAGTTATTTAAATAACTTTATATTTGGCTGCATGGCCAAAAATTTATATGTAAACTATTCTGAATATGTAATACTATAAAATATTATAATTTACATACTTTCATGTTCTGCCTAAGAATACATACTGAATATACACTTATTACATGGATGATAAAACGACTACCAATTTATATATATTTTTACATATTACATTAAACAAATGCTTCGGTTAAAATATATGTTTAATGGCATTTTATTATTGTTAACGTGAAAGAGATGACCCATCTAGTAAATGTTATCTTTGAGGTACAACGGTTTGAAATAACGTGACGACGCTCCGTGGCAGCGGCGTAGGTCAACATTGGAGTATTTTTGCCTCGCCTTGATACAGGGCTACAGAGTATTACAAATGCCGAGTAATATTAACTCTTCCGTCAGACGCGACGAATGTCCAATTCTGTCATAACTAAGTTTTAAATCCTACATTCTTAGAGAAACGTCAATTGCTATATCTCTTTTCCACAGGTAAGAGTAGTTCGCTTAGTTTCCTCATAGTAATTTCCTTCCATAGTGACCACTTAAGAACTTTTAGTGTAACAGTTAATAATCAAAGAAGGTTCATATTCAAAATGTGGAGGGGTACCTATATTGTTATACCCAATTTTGCATTGATATTAATTGAAAATAGCAAGGGTTAAAGACAGACCAACTAGCTTGTAGAGCTTGTAGGCTAAAGATGTCATCTCGTTTAAAAGTTGTGTGTGAAATCAACTAATCTGGATTTGGCCAGCATGGTTGACTAAAGCCTATCCCTAACTCATTGTAAACTCGAGCTACTCGATGAAAACGTGTAGCTGACGACAATGTCATCTCATATTACTATTATAATTTGTTGTTTACATTTCACAGAGCGACCATGCATTAGCGGCATGTCGACCTGACATCAACCATGTTTACGTGTCGTGTGTCTCTATATAATACTATATTTTCAATAGTACGGATGCTTTGAAGGCAAACCGATGCATCACGATATCACCAATGTCATTCTGAATATTTTTAGCTAAGACTTTTCCTAGTCAATATTTGAAAAACTTTTGAAATCAATGTAGAAAAAGCAAACATTATTATCGAAATAATGACGTAACATACATAACAGTACCTTATCCTTATAAATCTATATATTATATATATAATAAAAGAAAGTCGTGTTAGTTACACTATTTATAACTCAAGAACGGCTTTACCGATATGGCTGAGAATTGGTGATGAGGTAGCTTAGAGCCAGGAGACGAACATAGGAAACTATTTATCCGTTTTTCCTCGAATTTATGCCTTAACGATCTGCTTTTTATTTAACTTATGTATATTTTAAGTTTTTTATACATCCATGCGGACGGGGTCGCGGGCGACAGCTAGTTATGAGTACTTATAATTAGAACAAATGTTACAAAATCTAACTTATAGTTACATTTAAATTTACGTTTAATATATATTTATTCGGACAACACCAAGTACGAATAGCTAGGAATAATATTAAGGTCTTATTCAAATATTATTGAGCTATTTATTTATAGACTTGAACATGAAGTAACATCTGTTTAATCATTGACACAAGTGACCCGTATAATGAACTGCATTTGCTCTAAGAGACATTGACCTATCTATCCAAACTATGTCACCTCTAGAAATACACCAGCTCTATACGTGGAACAACGCACCGTTACAAATATATGCCAAGTGGAGATATTTTAGCAACGGCAGCTGTCGAATGGGCGCGCGGTACTGTCTCATCGTCTCTGTACATCGGTTTCGAATTTTACTCATGAGTTTGCAATCTAACTTTTGCTTGTAAATAAAGTGGAATACTTCGAGCACTAGGAAACTTTGGAAGGCAGTTTGTCCGCAGACTTAGTTCAAGTTTTTAGTGCAAATTGCTGTTTTAGATACAGCGCTATTTGTTAATTAAATTTGTAATGTTCAATAATGTTTTACCAAGTTGTTGGTTTTGCTTAAAATGACTGTATTTTTTAATTTTTTATTTATATTCCATGGAAATAAAATTCAATTTGTTTTGGTGTTTTGTATCTAAAACATAGAGAACACCAAAAAGGTTAGTATGTTAAAAATTAAATACTTTTTAGGTTTCCGTACCGCATAGGTTAAAAATGGAATCCTTATAGGATCACTTTGTTGTCCGTCCGTCCGTCTGTCAAGACCCTTTTTCACAAAAACGCGTGAAAGTATCAAGCTGGAATTTATATCAAATGTTCAGGTCTGCGGTCGCTAGGTGCTGTGTAAAAAGTAAACTTCTATGCCATCACAATCAAAAGATACAACCGTTTATGACACAAATTTACGCAATTTTTTTTGTTGATTAAAATTTTTATTATTTAAAACTTTAACGTAATTTTGATGTTCATAAAAAGAAAACAATTTATTCAGCCAGTGACTTACAACGATTGCTAAAATATATCTATTTATCCACAGATTTCAGGTAAATTTTATTCGCTACTAGCTGTTGCCCGCGACTCCATTCTAGCGGGATAAAAAACTTAATTAATAACCTACGTTTTCTTCTAGAAATTTACATTGATGCCAAATCTCACCGATATCCAAGCAGCGGTTCTGTAGATACTTTCTATCAAACATCCATCCACCCATACATCAAAACATTCGAATTCATAATATTAGTAAGATATTTTCAACAAAGATTGTATGACATTGATCGAAAGAGTCGTCAATGTTATAAATACGACATGATGCGGTACTCATTAGTGCGCAATGAGTGCACACTTTGATGAAACGGATGCAGTATAAATGCGACAGGAAATCACATTACGATTTGGCATACCATTATTTGATGTACATCTTTAACTCACCTATCCAAAGAAAATATTATCTCTTTTTCTTTAACTTAAGAATTATAATCTTCTTATTTATATAAAGTTAATTGCTGTTCCTTAGTCTCGCTAAAAATCGAGAACGGCTGAACGGATTTTTTTTTATCTTGGTCTTGGTCTTTAGGAAGCTTTTTTTAATCCCGCGCGAACGGAGTCGCGGGTGACAGCTAGTTATTAATAGATATTTAATTTAAATATATCATTTTTTATAGAAGATATACTCTTTTATTGCTATATA
This sequence comes from Papilio xuthus, assembly GCF_000836235.2. NCBI lineage: Eukaryota > Metazoa > Arthropoda > Insecta > Lepidoptera > Papilionidae > Papilio > Papilio xuthus. The sequence continues at coordinate 4,760,585 of NW_013531704.1, forward strand.
TACTAAATATCAGCCAAACAATATGTATTTTACGTTTTTACTACAGATTTTACCACAATTTACTATGTTTAAAATTTCTGCTTTTAGAACTTCATAAAACTAAATTAAATTTTATGTTATCCGGTAATAAAGTTCCAATTATCACAATATGGTTGCTTCTGATATTAAAAACACATATATAATATTATATACGGTTTAAAGCTAAAGCTGATTCTGTATAAACGGACAATGACCAACGTGTAAATACGAAAAATAAAAATTGTACGGAATTATATTTGTAATTTGTTTTACTCTTTAGGAACTTATGTCTTCCAACGACAAACATTTGAGTTTTAAAGTTGATATTTGATTTTATTCTATTATAAACACAAAAATACATCTCAATAACCTTTTCAAATTAATATAAGTACCTGGAAGACCGAGCTTTGCTCGGACTTTTTTTAATTGTGTTTTTTGGAAATTATATTTAAGTAAGAATTACTAATAAAATGATGAAATATGAATAATATTTTTCAGCTGAGACTACTCAAACGCCTCCTTTTTGTTGTTTTTCTTCCAAGTTTATGTTTAAGTTGATTATCGATAAAACACGAATAAAATGACATTTTCTAAAAATGATTCCTAGCTAGATCGATTTATCGCCCCCGAAACCCCCTATATACTAAATTTTATGATAATCGTTGGAGCCGATTCCGAGATTCCAATAATATATATATTATTGGAATCTCATTCTCTCATTTAAAGATATAAGATAATTCAGAGAACAAATCCATTGAATGATTATTTATAAGTCGTCATCGTCCAATGATTTGGATTATTTACTGTAAGTGCGCCTTGTACTCTTCACGTAGGATGCTGTCACTACGCAAAACTCATAAAGTGTCCAATTTAATTACTATCAATAACGGTCGATTTAACGAGCCATTGTGCCTTTTACGATACATTGGCAAGCAACTGATCTGGTGTCATGCGCGTCGCAAAACTCCGAACACAATGGATTCCTCTTAACATCAATTAGTCGACTAATAAACTAATTAACTGTTAGATAAACAAGATACAATGAAATATTTTTTGTTTTTATTTATTTACTAGCTTTTGCCTGCGACTCAGTTTGCACGGAATTAAAATAAAAAATATTTATTAGTACTCTATCTATATGTTCTTTCAGGCTTTTTGCGTCAGAGAGAGCCATACAGCCGGTCTGGAGATATCTTCAAACAAACAGCTATCTATTCATCCTAACATTTATAACATTAGTAAGAAGTAAGATTTTCCGACTTTTTTGTTATTTATGTATTATATACCCAGTGATTACCTGGAAGATATTGATAAGGCTACCTTTACTATGTAAATGAATTTAAGTCATCTTTATATATTTTTAATAGCAATAAGAGTTAATAAATAATAAATAAATATTCGTTTTTTCAATCTATTTTAGTTAAATAACGATAAATAAAATTGACTATTACAATTTTACTTTGAAATCAAATTTGGTTTTTTTTTATAAAAGAAAATGTTAAATTTCTTACCAGTCAGTGTTACTCCTACATTTTTTTGTTCCTACATGTAAGTCACTTATTTAAACTCTTTAAAAAAATAAAAAAAAATACTCGTATACACAGCAATATGTATATTTACAGTTGATTCGACAAGCCAGACTTAAAATTAGATATTACGCCATAGACTAAAGTAAATACATTGGTTTATTTAAATAGTAATTTATGAGTTTAATATTATTTATATGACGATAATGTGTTTGCCTATGTTTTGATAAACAACAGTCGAAATTTTCTGAAGAATCATAACACGTCGCATCAAAAATTCTGTTAAAATCAACTAGTATTTTTAGCGCCATCCATAATTTGAATTTAATTTATTGCGTTGTTGCAATATGAAAACGTAAAGATTGCTTCTGTGTTAAATATCAAAATAATTTACGATAATATAACATATAAAAGTAGAGATTTCGCAATAAAACTATGATAAATTTGGTTAACATACATTTAAATATTGTAATCATTAATTACAGTTAACATAACCTACTTTATAACATAAAGTTATGAAAAACGTATTTGTTTTTTATCTATTCCAGTTATAATATAAAAAAAAATCAGCAGAAAATGTAGGAAAATTGTTAAATTAAATAAAAAAACTGCTGTAAGATACTTTAGAAGTAACAAATATCATAATGTTTAACCTTACTAATATTACAAATGCGAATATTTAGATGGATGTTTGCTAAATAAATCTCTTGAACAACTTAAGAGATCTCGCTGAAATTTGGCATAAACAAAGAACACAGTCTGGAAGAACCAATATACTCGTTTAATTCTTTTTTTAACGCCAAGCAAACAAAATCACGAGCGACAGTTAGTAAGTAATAAATAATGCAAGTGAAAGTGTAACTACCCACGTATATGATATTCCATAGCCTATGAATGTATCAATCAAAACAATTAATCAACAATCTAAAATGAAAAGAAATACATACATCATCTACATACATGCAACTGACAGCATAATTTTAACTTTGTTTTTCTTTGCAAAATGTTTTAAAAGAATATATTTATCTTCGTATTTTTTCTTATTTAAAAAAGTGCTTACCTTGATTTAAAGCGGTTAAAAATGAATACCGCAAACTAATGAGAGCCTCTCACATCATTAGCTAGTATTCTCTTCTTTTTGGTCTTATGTCTGTCTATCGTTGAAAATATACTAAACAGCTTTTTGTGATAAAGATAGCCTGTTACAATACTGATAAATTGCAAAAGCAACTATTTTCTACGTAGATAAGTAAAAAAGTATAAAAATTGGGTGTACATATTTATGTAACGCTGTATCAAAAACATCGTATATTTAAATGCACGAAGTTTATACGAGGGATATGATAATTTTTCGGCAACGCGACTATCCCGAGTCTAAACACGTTCTAGTATTATGCATATTAGGTCGGGCCGGGGAAAGGATATAAAAGATAAAAAATATTTTATGTAACTCTGTAAAATTACGCTGAAATATTGCGCTAAGAATATTTCTATGTATTTTTTATTATCTCACATATGCAAATAAAATAAATTTACATCTATTATAATATTAAAAAAAATGAAAATACCTAGAGTCTGTGACTAGTACAAAACTCTCGAGTCCATTATAAAAGCGTTAAAAGCCAATATGTTTGTTATTTTTGTCTTGTATGTTAAGGTAAATTATGTAGCAAACAAATGCGTTCATAATTATTTTATTGTGTGCAAACAAACGCATAATTAATGATAATTACAGTTCGAACAAACACTACGATACGTGATTCTTAAAAAGTAATTAGCAATCGACTAATGAATGATGAAAAATCCGACCATCAAACTGTCGACTGTAGTTCAAAAAAATTTATATACAGTCCGCTCGACTAACTCCCGTGACATGTTACGATGGAAAACTAAACAGCTTTCGTAACATCAAAGCGAGGCGATTTATGTTCGAGAATTTTGTATACATCGGCATCCCGCGGCGCCGGGGCTAGCCCGTAAAGTATACTTCGTACCGGACGATTCCTTTTTCCGTTCACGTGTACAAAATTAAACACTCGTCTAATGTAACCCGACTCGGCCTTGACAGTCATAAATATTTACAAGCCAATGCCAGTTACACACGAGAGCAGTATATTGAGGTAGAGCAGTTAATAATGCAGTACTACAATTGTTTGAATGCGTACTTTACTGTCACAACACTGTTCTGTATCGGTTTTAGCGTTCTTCCCTCTTGTGAAATAGCATAAACAGATTTGGCAAACGTAACAGTACTGTCCCTTACAGAACCATTAAGTGTCTTAAAACTTCAAGTGTGCGTTTTAACAGTACAGTTCAACTGATCAGATAAATTATGCAAGTTAAATCTAAAGGTTCGAAGGCTGAATAGTAATACTGAACTGTCTACTGTTCTACCCTCGTGTGTAATTAGCATTACGTTTAACTACTTGTGTATGACTTATGTTTTATACAATTTATATGTTGTCTAAAATTTTATTGCCTGTGTTTTATAAAAGAACTTTTGACATAAAAACAATTTGATATTCGAATGCAAGGTTCGATTCCTTAAGTAATGAAATATTTTTGTTTGAGCGTATTGATATTTACAGAACAATTTCCAAACATATTTATAACTAGAAATGCTGTCATAAACATATTTTCTTCACGAAGCAAAGAAGCTGTAAAACTCTCTGTTTTACTACGACATTGGAAATTGTTATTTTGGATAGCGATAAACACTTTAATACCATTGTTTTGTTTTTTTAATTCGACAGATGGAACAAGCCGCGGGATTTCGGTACACCTTAAAATATAATTGTCTATATTTTTCCAAACAAAATAAACGAGGTAAGGTATAATACATGTCATCGTCTCTTTTTTTATCTCTGAAAAAACAGAGATAACAATATGTTTTTTAAACGGGGAATTTGGTCTCAGAAAGTCAAGATAAATGTCAGACGTTAGTTTACTTAACGGCTTTTTATTGAGAGGCAAACTATTACCTAAATTAATTACGATAAAATTGAGTTATAAATAACTAACTCAAAATAATAAACCGTATTAAAATAGTACAATGTATGGGAACAGCGTTTGAGTGAGCAACACGGTCGGCCATGCGTCGTTAATTAGAATTTATCGTCCAAACCAAAACACGTTGTCTACTAACTCAAATTACTAACATTTATTGTTAACACATCATAATACTAATCTACCAGTTTATTGATACAGCTCTATTTATCCGTTGAAGACTTCATAAAGTTTAAAAAGGTAAAAGTTAAATTAGAAGTCATAATATTTACATTAGCGTTATTCTTTCGCCTTAACAACTTACATTGTATTGGAAAACAATTTTTTTTATATTTCACATTTCTTTACAACTAAAAATTAAAAAAAAAACTATGCTTTGGATTTGCAATATTGTGTTATACTTCCATATCAAGGAATATCTAATCACGATTTAAATAATCATACTCGTACTAATATTACGAGTATAAATGCGAATGTCTGGATGCATAGATGTTTATTTGAATTTATCTAGAACGGCTGAACGGATCGCGATGAAATTTGGCATACATATAGAATATAGTCTGGAAGAACACATAGGCTACTAATTATATTTATTTTAATTCCGTGCGGACGGAGCCACGGGAAACAACAAGTCCTTTAATAATTTAATAGTGAATAGTACAAGTAAAAATTTATAATGTATAGGATAAAGTCGTGAACTTATGCGAATGAAATTTTACGTAATTATTTATTTAGAAAGTTAGGATCTTTATATCTTTAAAAGTGTGGGAAAGTATCTACTAGTCTCACTACTATCCTTCCTTCCGTTATATAAAGTTATACCATTTGAAATGTTTCCGTTTTCAATATGTTTGTTATGAAACAAAGATGCAAATTTGCGTGCAAGCTATCCGGTGTCCGCACATAAACAATATTCCTGTACAGAAATCTAAATCTAATTTTATCTTGAATGCGTGAATCACTAAATTCGTAACCAATAAATCGAAGAGACCACTTCCAATATCTGTATCACATGCTCTTTATTAATATAGTTTCAATGTATGTCTATCAACCGTTTCAAATATTGGCTATAACTGAATTATTAATGCACTAGATTGAATTCCTAGGCTAAGAGAAACATAGGTTTTCATTTCAATGTATTTTATTCTTTGCTGCACTCATTCTATGAAACTGTAAATCTTACTTCTTACTAATTTAATAAATGCGAAAGCATGGATGGATAGATGGATCATTTTTAGACGATATCTACAGAACGGTTGCATGGATCTCGCTGAATTGGTATAGATGTAGAGCATAGCCGGAAAGAACACATGAGCTATTTTTTCAGTTTTTTTTTTAATTTCACCGGAAGAAGTCATGGACAGCTAGTATGTAATAAGGCGAAAATTAATTATAATATGACTATTCATAATTTAAATATAAGTCCGTGATACAATACTTTGAATAAATATTGCGGTATTTTTAATTACTATCTATTATAATCTATCTATATATAAAAGAAAGTCGTGTTAGTTATACTATTTATAACTCAAGAACGGCTTTACCGATATGCCTGAAAATTGGTGAGGAGGTAAATTAGAGCCAGGAGGCGGACATAGGATATATTGTATTCTTTTTTTTAGAGTTTTTTTATATATCCACGCGGACGGAGTCGCGGTCGACATTTAGTTTAATATCAAATCCACCGTTTAAACTTGAATAAATACCTATTTGTTAATTTATTATGCTATGAAAATCAATATAGTGTAGAGTTTATTTTGATAGAGCTTTATTCGGATTACTAAGAAAGAAATACGTGTCTGTAAGTGTGTTCGGAAGTGAGGTGGCCAGGGTCTGGCAAACGGCCAGTTCGACAACTCAAACTTTTTCTTGTTACAAAATCTCACATCATTGTATTAGACGATTGCAGACTTTACTGTTCACGAATCAAACGAACATAAAGACATTAACGTAACTTTAAAGTAACATTATGTTTAGTTTTTATTCATACTTTCTGAACAAATTAATGTAAACAATATCGGAATATAATTCAAAAATGTACGAAGCTTAATCAATGAATGAAATAAATAGTATATTATTTTCTTCATTGATTAACCTGCGAAGCTGCTTTTAACTGAAGGTGACTCCTCAAGATGTATCGTCATGTGTTACAAAGGCCAACTCTTCAAATTTCACAGAAAATAGACAAGTATTGAAACTCTCGGAATATGCTTTCATCGTCATCATCATCAGCGTATACGTCCCCACCGAGGGGCTCGGAGCCTACCCTAAGTTAAGGGTGATTAGGCCATAGTCAACCACGCTGGCCAAGTGCTGTTTGATTGAATATGCTTTAATTAGTGTAAATTCTTAACAATTTTAAATAAATTCGGTTATCACTCTAGTCTAGACCGACAGACAAATCTTAAATTTGAATTATGAATATTTGTAACATTTTTATTTTTAAAGCAAGCTTTGTTTTCTTTGTTATTAATAAAAAATAATAACATTCTAAATTCGCCAAAGCCTTATTTATATGTTCTAATAATTGCTTGCCTATGTTTTCATAGTTTTTTCGAGATTATACGGAATTTTTAAGTGTTATAAGTATCTCTTTATTCACACTATTAAAAATAAATCACCTAAGGTTTCATATCCTGTAACTAAATATTAATCAGATTATAAGAATTATAATGTATTATGTGTACGTAAGATTTTATAAGTCGTATACTTTGGAAAATAACAAAGAATCTTCCAGACGCTTGACTATAATTTTAATGGCAAGACAAGCATTCTTCATCGTTCTTTGTGACACGTGAGAGGGAAAATTTCGCGCTTCCTCGGAGATTTTCTTCTCGAGTTATTCACTTGTTTCTAAATTAAAATGTACTAGGAATATTTATTATTTTTTATTTATTATTTATTAAACTAATAAGCAAAAATTCTTTGTTTTTTTTTTTTAAAAAAAGTTATAACAAGTTACTAAAGCGAGTATACATTACACACTGGGCGTTTTTAAACGTGCGGTTTTAAAACGCGCGTATTCAAAACTCGATTACCGAGTCCCATCGAGTTCTGTTACTCACACAACCCGACAAAGTTCCAGACGTCAGTTAAATAAACAAATATTTTTTTAATTTAATTCTTCCACAACTTCCTATTTACTTTAACTATTTTTATTCGTATAATAACGTATTTCCGGTAATCTGCGTTTCTATCCACAATGTTTCATTATTTATTTGAACTTCTACTTTATGTGACTATAAAAGTCTTAAAACGTAAACTTTCTGATCTTTTATCTCTATTACATAAGAACAAGAAATGTAATCAGCTTTTCAATTACTGCTTATATGTCTTATTAGAGAGAGATTACTTATATACCTAAATATTTATTTTATTAAAATTGCTTTATCTAAATGAATATTACATTCATTTTATAAGAAAATTCCAAAGGAAAAGACGACAACTTATAATATAATATAATCAATATCAGCCTTTTTAGAAATAAAATCTTTAACAAATCACATTGTTATAGACACGATTAAATTTTAGTGCTAAAAAAAGTGTATTGTAAAAATGCTATGATGCCCACTATCCCATTGTGAGCATTTTATGTTTACACACATCTTTTTCAGTTACAATGCAATATTACACTAGAAGTGACAGGCGAAGCGTAGCTCAAAATACCACGAGTATGTGCTATTGTTCAACCTGGGGGCTTGCCAGGTGACACCCGGCTGCCATGCCAACTGGGTGAGCCACGCTCGCCTGCCCGGCTCCGAACCACGCTATCGATTTACTGACCTTCGCCCACCTTCGGTTACTGAATAACGTGGGTGTTATTAAACTAAATATATCTGTACTTTATCGTCGAGGACAAGCAACTTTAATTCTATGATATCTGTGACTATAGATGAGATTGTCAGAAATAGCAGAAGTAGAATCAACTTTATAGAATTAATTTAATAATTAATCTTTTTTCTGTTTGTACAGTTTGTTGCCGCACTTAAATATATTTAATTTGGGCTGATAAATACTTTTTATGATGGTCCTTATTATAAGTAGTTAATGAAATTATACCGATGAAATAATCTAACTAAACATTCGTAAGAAACGGGATTCTTACCAAGATTGAGCTGTTTGAGCTCTCGATATTTAGAAATGAGTAAAAACCAACAAAGTTTAAAGTTATATTTTATTTCATTTACTAAATTTGCCGAAGCTTAGTCTGTTACGTTTTAAAAAGACAACCTTTTTATAATTTAAGTATAGCTACTTCGCAGCATGAGTTAAAATTAATAAAATGTCGAAACGGACTTGCTGTATAAAATTGAAATCCCGGAAAGTCTCGGTTGGTAACTGCAAATTAATCCGGGCCCGGGTTTTAAGGTTGAGCACTATTTGTTGTCGATTCGTTCAAAAATTACATTTCAGTATTTAAATATATAAAACTAAGTTTTTCTATGTTAAATATCCAAAAATATAATAAGGTAAAGATAAGAAAAAAAATTATATAATACAATTATTTTTCCTTATCTTTTACATCGCATACAAAATACAAAGAAACTTTTGAATTAAATTTTGATGTGTAATAAATTTTTACGATAAGAAAGTAATACGAAGCACGAAGTCGTTGTTTTGTTGATTTTGCTATGAAAAAAAACTTGCGTTGTTTCATGCGGTAACACGCGCACCCACACGATACGAAATACATGAATCTGCTGTTTGTTTTGAATTTTTAGGTCATTTCTATATATTTTGAGGTTATTGCCAGTATTAAGAGCATGTGTTATAAGAATTGCATCACAATTTATGTTCATATTGTTCCAAATATGAATAAGTTCAACGTTCAAACTGAAAACAGTATCCTCACTGTGACTTATCGTCGAAGACAAGAATATATCTTAGTTAAACTGATATAAAAACGGCAAACACTCACGTACATTCGTCCGGTGGCGGCACCGACTAGTTTCGAGCCTATCGAGGGCCCATCATCAGGGTGAGTGGTAGCGATATTATTTCGCGGACGCGGCTCGTCGCGGCCGCGAAACTAGTCGGTGCCGCCACCGGACGAATATAGGTGAGTGTTTAGCCGTATTTATATCAGTTTATTATAATGTCTCACGAAAGTTTGAATATATCTTAGTTCTTACTAATCTTACTAGTATTATAAATGCGAAAGCTTGGATGGATGGATATTTGAAGGTATCTCCGGAACGGCTCAACGGATCTTAATTAAATTTAGCACAGATGTAGAACGTAGTCTGGAAGAACACACAGGATCATAATTAATTTTTTTTTTAATCCGCGTGGACGAAGTCTCGTGTGACAACTAGGATCAACTATTCATCATTACAAAAAACATATCTACAGAAGAAATAACCACTGGGCTAAGCTAACCAGATTTTACGATAGAAAATTTTGATGAACTAGTGAACAGAACAAGTAAAATGGGAGAAAATACTGATAATAATAGTGGTGAATGCATTGTATATAGTCACAATTACGAAATAAAACGGTAGTTACCAATATCTCAACGTATATTTAAATCAAAATATAAATATACGTTACTATAAAGCATTATTTGAAAATTAAAAATGGAAATAATTCTGTAAACCTTCAAAGAAAAAAAGAAAAACTTTCATGTAAAGAATGTCAAGAGTTCACAACTGCGTCAAAAAGAGAAGTATAAGCTCATAGAGGGCGCTTTATGTTTGAATACATACATTGAAGTACTCGCGTCTTAATGATCTCTGCTCAAAGGATTGCGTGATGTAATACTCAAATTGAGCACGTCCTACTCATGAAATACTTCTGAAATAATTAATTACAAATGCAAAAGATATCTAGCTAATGGTTTTACTTGGTTACCTCAACACGTAATGAAATTGTTGAAGGTTACCAATTACTAAATAATTATAAATTCTGTTTAAGAAGCCTCCAAACAACTTTATTTATGACAGTAAATTAACGCAATATTCAGCTTGTTCAATTATAAAATGTGTTGATATAAAATAGCTTTATCAAGGATTTTTACTTTAGTAAGTTTTCTGATAAATCTTTATATATATAATTCTTCTGTGAGTGTGTATGTCACTGAACTTATCTCAAACGACTGGACCCATTTTGATGAAATTTTTTGTGTGTGTTCAAGGGGATCTGGGAATGGTTTAGATTCACAATTTTCATCAAATATTAACTTCATATTAATTTATACAAATTAAAGACGTGTAGACAGGACAACGTCTGTCGGGTCCGCTAGTTTATTTATAAAAACTGCAAAACATTGTGTACTAAATTAAGTATTGTCCCAAAGGAGAAGCGCAACTTTAATAATAGCGCTTCAACAGACAGAACAGAACAAAAGAGATACTCCAATCTTCTTTCTTCCATTAAACGTGTCTATTGAATTACACAAGACAATTAAAAAAGAAATACAATTGCAACTTCGTCTATTTCCGACTTGGCTTTCCAAGTATTGTAAGCCAATTCTTATCTGATGCGAAATATCATGAAGGCCCCGGAAAATGGGTCAGGGCTGAGCTGTCGTTGAAGTGGCTGCAGGGAGGAACAAATAAATCCTTCGGTTACAAAGACACGTGCAACATTCTATAGACGAATTCAATGGAAACGAGAAATTATATTTACACGTGTCTGAGACTAACAATGTCATTTATTTTTTATGGATGTTACAAAGGCAAAAATGTATTAATCTTACTAATATTATAAATGCAAATTTTTAGATGGAAGGATGGATGGATGGATGTTTGTTTGTTTGAAGGTATCTCCAGAATGCCTGGACGGATCACCATAAAATTTGACATACATATAAAACATAGTCTGGAAGAATACATAGGCTACTAATTATGTTTTTTTTTAATTCCGCGCGGACAGAGTCGCGGGCGACTTATTGTAAGTTATATTTTCTCAATTCCATTAAATTTGATTACACATATAAGCAAGTTTTTTATAAAAAAACAATTTTCATCGATGTTCATATTGATATTTTATGGTATTTTTTATGTTATGCAAAAGGCATAAGATATTTTTATGGTATAAGTAATATTGAATTGGTTCCCTTACGTCTAAATATGGTAGTAAATTGCAGATAAAATAAAAAAGAACATTACGTAGAACGTTCAAATTATGACGCAAGGAACCCTATGCGTAATTGTATGTTGAAACCCGCATAATATTGGTACTTATGGTGGATATTACTTGATACTTTTTTTTCTCAATTGTTTTAAGTATTAAGTTAGAATAAAGGGCTTTATTTTTACGAAATCAATTATGAAATGAAAATAAGAGTTTTATAGAATAAAATTCTTCGTAAAATCGCACTCTTGATTAAAGTCGAGAGTATTGATTTAAACGTCCAGCAACGCAACAGCTGGCTCGTTTCCACTAAAGCATGTGCTTACAAGAACTTTGGAATTTCCTTTTTAACTTTCAAGATTTCCATATATTTTTAAGAATAAGCTTCAGTAGTAAATAATAGCATTGTAGGTATAATCTATAGGTGGCATTGAATTACAAAATAGATTTTGAAATAGACCCTTTAATCCATAAGTTAATACGACGCTTAATCTTACTAATATTATAAATTCGAATGTTTTGAGGGATGGTTGGATGGATTTTTGTTTGGAGGTATCTCCAGAATGGCTGTATTACTTATTAGGTTTTTTTAATACTGCGCAGAGGGAGTCGTGGGTTATAGCTAGTGTCAAATAACTTTGAACCTCAAAACTTAGAGATAAAGTCTACTTTTATAAAGCTTATAAAACTGTACTCAGTGAACGTTTAATACAAAAAAATAATAACACAATTTTTCACAGCTATTTATTGACGCCTCAACAACTTAACGGTGCTTCTTTCGTATTATATTACGTAAGCCTGCATAAGCTAATTGGGACTTATTTGCTAGAATATTTTAGACATGATTATGTTTCAGTTAATTTATTTGTTAGTTAGTTATCCATCACTTAACTTGGACATTGCGAAACCGGCCCGTTATGTAAGTATAGTTAGGAACAGAAGGGCTGTTGGAGGTAGTTGCATAAGAAGCTTCATAGGGAAGCACGCGCTGCTCGAGCTCAGTCTTTAGCCATTCATTATGGCGGAACGACCGACATTTTTGTTTACGTTCGGCTATCAATTTGTATTATTGTAAGAATTATTTAGAAGTAGCGTTAAGTTTGTTAGTTCACTATTAGTTCTTTTTAAAAAGATAATTTAGGATCAAATATTAAACAGTATAATATTAGTAAAACAACGCGTTAATCACAACACATTGAATGGTATTAAGATCCGCTTATCACGTTATCGAGCAATGACGTCGATGCGATGTATTTGAAATTAACCCAAGTATGCAGTTAGCATTGATAACGATAAATTGTTGGCGGAAGGCAAATAGCGGCACAAGAGCTTTATCAGATCATTAAATATGATTCGATATTATACTTTATTGTGTTAGTCAGAATGAATTAAAAGACGCGTTTATTCTAGCAATAAATTACAAAGATTTTCTGTCTCTTATTGAATAGAACACCCAACACAATTCACACATAAAATCTTTGAAATAAAGTTTAAGCAATGGAATTTCATGATAATTGTGTGTTTTATTCGTATGGACGCAGAATGAACGAAAATTTTCATTAAAATTGTAATCGTATTTTAGACTAATAATGCGTTTGTTCTAGAAAACGACTTGTTGACTAAATAGCAACATAAAAAGTGGGAAATGATTGTTGTACACTTCCGCAGCAGGCGGCAGCGATTAAAAATTCAGCCTTGGTAATAAGCGTTGTGTAAACAGGTCGAGTTGGCAGCGTGGCAGACCATCTTATGTGGAATGCTAATGAGATTGGCTCCACCCGTATCCGAGTTTTGTAATCCCAGAACGTTACACTCAAAACCATATTTATTTTAGATCAAATATTCATCTAGATTAATGTTTCTTTTGTTTACAATGTATGCGACCTGTTTTGTCCTATTATTCTTGTTTCACAGACAAATTCTGAACGTCGCGTCGCCAGTTTGCAATCTGTCTAGGCATCTGTCAATGTGACATGTGTCATGGCGTCGCGTCGGTTATGGTTAAACAAAAGATCACTCTTTACGATAGGAGAATCTATTTGTATGCTCCCTTTCCATGATTCGATATTCATATTAAAATGACGCAAACGCTGTTTTCTATATCTAATATATTTTTAACAAATTGCACAACTTAATTAATTGGCCCCGATGACGCTTTCAAATAAACTATTTAAATTTTAGTTTTAAAATATAATTTCAGATCAATGTTTATTTTTATCTGTAACATGATAAATGTTTAACGAATGGCGCGAAAAGCATTACAGATTTTTTCACATTAGTATTATGTATTCGCGGAAAGAGCGTTGACATTAGGCGCTGTCATTAGTCGCTAACTGTCAAAATACCCTTTGATGCGGATCGGGTGAACGTCCTTCTAGTCCCACGAGACACATAAAGCCATTTAGACAGTGTGGTGTTAACATGCATGCATGTCTTATATATCCATGTATGGATGTTAACGGGAATAAATAACGCATCATTCCCAGTAACACGGTAACTAAAAAAGTTCACACGATATCTGCTAATATAGTTAAGAACTTACAAAAAATTGGAGCAATATATTTTGATGATTTGAAGTGTAAAGTTGACATGACATATCTACTGTTAGGAAGAAAATCCGACATTGTGCCGATGTATCGGTGCAACACTAGCCTTATTAAAATGTCAACGTTTATGTCCCCTCACTAAACAATCTGACACATGACTTGGTAACGAAAGCGCGCCATTCGCGCCAAATGATTCTAATAATGTTTAAAAATGCATATTATTTAATAACTTTTTTATAATACATCTATTACAAATGACGAAGCAGTAGCGTGCTGCAGTCTAGCTCAAAGTATGAATGAAACATGTTTGCACGCAATTTTGTAAATGCCAGAAAATTTACATATATGCTATATTAACAACGTAAAGTCATTGTTATGGTGGAATAACGTGCTATAATGTTGTTTCGCTACTATTTAAGTTGCATGTAATTAGTAAACGTGTTCAAAATTCTCTAAATTATTGAATATTAAAATTAATTTGGTGTACCACTGATTTCTATTGGTTGAAAATGACAGCTTTGTTCCGATATAAACGTATCTGTTGATATTTCAGATAGTTAATTCTATCTTTATAATTAGTTCGAACCCTCGCCGCTACTATTAACCGCAACCATCAGCGACAAAATGGTGAAAATCAAATTGGCACAAAATACCACGGCTTAAAGCCCTTCCATTTAATAGATCATAGTTGTGTACCTAATTACGTGTCACTGTTATATGTCTTTTCTTTTTTTTTAAATAAAAGAGAAACTTCATAATAATGTATGATTCTAAACAAGTAACTTATAAAAACTTAATAATTTCTTTTGCTTGTCCAGAATTTATTAGCATTAAATATTAAACTTTAATTAAAGTTCTTCAACTTTGTATCAACTCGTGATATAACTGAGCGAAATATTATATTAAAGTTTTAATTTCCAACAAACTTTTGTCGCAGTTTAAGATTAAATATTATATCCAAAAATTGGCACGTTTTTTACACTTATTGAGTTTTTACACATACAATATTACTCCTACTATTAGTAAAACACGCATACTAATATTAGTAGCTATATAGCAGTTTTGTATTAATTTTATTGTTAGTTATTCTACTACTCGTCCAAGTCCTCTAGTACATTCTAATAGAATTTACCATAACTTATAATAACAGGTATCAGTATGAACAAATTTCTTTGCAGATATTACTGTCTCTATTTAAAAGAGAATGAGAGGAACAGCAATATGTTTTTATTCAAGTGTTTTGAAACTGAAAACCCTATAATTAGGACTAGTATATTATAAGTTTTGTTTGCTGTTTCATCTCAGAATTCAAGGTCAGGTATACAAAATTATTGGCAATCCATTTTATAGTCGGAACAACTTTATTTGCGAAACGCTTCATTTAATGTGTTTTCATCGAACTCTACATATACCTGATCACAAGTCGTTAAACTTATAATGCTCTAATAAAGTTCGAATTAGTATTGCTTTTCAATTGATTTGAAATCGATTGTACGCCTACGTTGTACGATTGACTATCTTAATTCTATTCAAGAGGAAGATGCACGATTCAGCTTCCTACTTACATATAGTCGTTCTAGCTGTCATCGCGTCTTCATCTGCGCGGGATTAAAAAATAGATAGTAGCCGATTCAGACAGACTCAGACCTACTGTATATGCATAAAAAATTTCATAAAAATCGGTCAAGCCGTTTAGGAAGAGTATGGTAAATAACAACACGAGAATTGTATGTACATTGAACATTGCACATTGTTAATTGTACATTGAACGACAAGACGAATTACGCGGTACATGTTCAATTGTTTGCAGTCTTATTAATTAATTAATAAATAAATTCATATGGATTAACAATTAATTGCCCATTTAAAAGAGTAGTTTGTCGTTCTCGTGTAGAAGAGACAAATCCACCATTATTGTAAAGACAGTGTTACTGTGTAATTATGGGTTGGAAATTTAACCTCAAAATAAAAATAAAATATCATAGAATTTGTCTATGTCAGCCGTCACTGCATGAAAGAAGTCTTGGCTCTCGCAAGCTTCACCGAAAACTTCATTGCAGTGCATTTTACAAATATCAAACATAGGAAGATGCCAAAGTTTTAAATTTGTCGATTTATCATTTATATTTCCTTCCATGACTTGTTATTTAGTGATATATTGTTGACAGTTTGTTGGCTCCACGGCTCATTTAACTTTGATTTAGGTTATAAAAGCATAGATAGGTACACCAGCTTAATATTAAAAGACAGAAACAAAACTTAAATATTATAAAACAAAATTATGATGAAATTTAAAAAAAGTTATGGATTTTTTCGGCAATCTTGAGAATTTGTCCTGAATGTTTATCGGTACCAAAACAAAATTCGATTTTAAAATATCCATAAAAAGGAATTCCCGTAAAATAAGGAAAGCCCTTTACAGCATATGAGCAGGCGCCCTAGTGACCAGTGCAAACAGTGCACCCCCGCCCTTTGTTCCCGCGCCCACCGATCAATAGCCGCCCCAAAAACTACACACGACATACGAGCCTATCAATAACAATTGCCGGTTTATCATTACCGTGAATTTCAATTTCTCAATCTCTGTTTTCTCAAAGTAACTGAGAGGGATGGCAATTAAGTTCTATCTAATAATATTATAAATGCTAATGTTTAGATGAATGGATGTTCGTTCGAAGGTATGTCCGGAACGGCTCAACGGATCTTGATAAAATTTGGCACATATGTAGAACATTGACTGGAATAACACATAAGTTTATTTTCTAATACTGCAGGGTAACATAACATTCGTACTTTCCTTGTAACTCACCGTTGCACTAGATTAACATTTTGTGCCAAAGATCCGTGTCAGAACAAAAGGGTTGCGACAACTGGAAAGTGGCCAAGTGTGGGTAAAAGCGACTAAAATAATCACTTTGCGCAAAATATAAGTGACTAATTTAAAAAGCACGCGTTCCCAATATCGCCGTTTACCTTTATTTATTATTTTAAAAACAAAGCATTCTGTTTACATACGAAGACCACCTTCTGCGTTTCTGATAAAGATATCCAAAAATTCAATGTTCTCATTTTAATACATTGTTTTCCTTACGCGTCTTCTTCCTGAAAACGTTTCTACAGCTAATTTGACGGTCAATTAGCGTCAAATGAAAATGTTTTCCCGTTTGCTTCCTTTATCCTTAATGCAAAATTCTTGTCAGAATTATTCCATCTGGCATATCTTTATCTGGCCAAATAAATGTTGTGTTGTACTGCATTTGTCTTTTAAAAACGAAAGTTCAAAGAACGGACCGTAATGAATATAATCAATACTTAATAGACGGAATCGGCATGGAGGGCAGAGACGTTGGATCAATATGGGAAAGGTAAGTAAAGCTTTTTTTACCTTACGCCGCTAGACATGTACATATGCATTCATTTAGCGTGAAGTCAGTAGTTAATCATATAACTATGTGTTTTAATTAATAAAAAAAATAAACGTCGAGGTTTACTTAAATGTTAAATAACTTAAGCTTGAAATAAGATTATAAAATTAATTAGTCTACATGCATTCACGTCACCCCATTAGAAGTTAAAGAGTAATTTAATCATTTGTGTTACTTTACGTTTTAAAATATATCTTTGTAATTATTATCGTAGTGTAAAAAGATAAATAGTTTCTTTCTTCTTTAAATTATTAATCAAATTTGTAAGTTGTAATACAATTTGAGTTGGCATACGATTTGTAGCACCAAAGAGTGGGCAATCAACCGCCTTTGTGTCTCTTGTTCTAAGCGTTGAGGACCTCTTAACTTTAAGTGGGTCATCAGGCTGCTTGCTTTGTAAAAGAAAGCATAACAATGCACCGAATATTGTGAAGTCTTTTCCAAATATCATTTCATTTCAACAAGTAATTCGTCTTTATATATACAAGATACGTTTATACGTGATTTACTGCCACTTTTAATGGTAACTTATTAACTAATAGGTTCTTTAAGTGATAAATTAACGACTTCTGAGTTTCGAAGTTAAATACTACATTTTGGATTATTTCTTCTTCTAGTGCCTCTTCAGTCTTGAAGATTGGCCGCTAACTTGGAATATTTGTTTCTGTCAAGTGCAAGGCGAAACAGTTCCTCCGCTGACCTAATCCCCGTCCACTCCCTAATATTACGTAGCCATGACTTTTTCCTACGTCCAACGCGTCTCTTGCATTCAATCTTGCCCATCATTATCAGGTTTATTATTATGGATTATTCAATTTCAGTTAAATACAAGCATAATATAACCATCAAGTATTTTAGATATTTATTATACGTCCATTAAGAAGTTTTGTAGTAGGGCTAATTATGAATAACTTGTGTAACTAAATTTTATTAACAGTTATTTATAAAACGCGATATTCTATCCTCTTATATAAAGTGTTAAATCTGAACAATTTGAAAAAGATTTATTGTTAAATATTAATTAATGAAAGCATTTAATTGCTGTCGATTAATTGGCCTGGCAACACGCCAACAACACAGGGTCTTTAGTTAAATATATAACATCAATATGCCATAGTTATTTACAAATATTCTTTTAATGCCTACACGAATAGCTAACCTGTCGTGTAGGTTTCATGGAAAATGTAATCAAGTTATTATCGAATACATAATAGTATAATCTCAGTTATTGCGTAACCTTGTAGAATTTTATTCAGTAGTTAATAATTTTTATTTACAAATTAAGGGTTAGTTGTGGCTGTAATTGCATGTTTATGCAGTTTCATTACTTCAAATTACGAGGTCTTTGGTCTATACTTTTTACCCATATGTAAGGTAGTCAGTCGGTTTTTATACTATATTTAACAAATAATGTTATTGTTAAAACTAAACTAAAATATAATTGTATAATTGCACTCAATTCGTCTACTGGAACCAGTTAGCGTCGTGCGTAATGCCAAAACAAACAAGCAAACAGAAGGGGAGTGACAGACGATGAATGGAGTGGAAACCGTGTTATTTGCTCAGCTCTATTTGTTGGTCGATAGAGGGCAGTGCTCATTGCTACTACTTGGTGATCCAACTCACTAAATATGCTACATATGTTTATTACGGAACAGCTATTGAAGAAAACAAACAGACACTAGCGTAGACAAAATTATTAGATGTGTATCGTAGTTTACATACCGTATCACTCGTTTTTTGAAAAAACGATAGAAAACTAATAGGAAGGAAAAATTAATTGGTTATCCCAAACCTGAGGAAATGTCAAATAGGAAGGGTTTAATAATATTCCACGGCGAATGGAAATTTTTGTAAGTATTAATTTGAGTAAAATTGTATAATATCACGATTATTTATAGGGAAGTTATATAGAGCTTAAAAAAAGCTTAAAGCTCTTATAAAGATCTATAGACATAATAAGTGCGAATGTAGAAAAAGAGACCGGGAAAAGGGTCGTTGCAAAATCCTATTATACAAAAGGGTGTTCAGGAAAAAACATCAATGAAATCTTGACCTGACCTTACATCTTATCTGCTTAAAATAATATACGAATGATTGTATGATGCAATACATATGTAATTAGACTATGATAATTTAAAATTAGTACCCATTTTCAGTTTTGTCTTTAAGGGATTTAACTTAAATCTATTTAATCTAGAAATATTTAGTCATTATGTATATAAAATATATGCTTAATAAAACTTGTTCTTGATAGTTATTAAATAATGTAAATACTTATTTTAGAATTAAATGTTTTGATGAACATTATCACATTTTGTAAAGAATTATAACTTAATTTTATTATCATTGTATTTATAAGGAAGCTTTGCTTTAAATACGCTATGTACTACGATTACAACATTGTATATAGTTGTAGCCGAGAAACGACAGCGACATACATATTAATGTTCGTAAAATTCCGATAGCCCAGGAATCAGCTGGCTTTGTATTATTTTTGTATTGAATGCTGCGCGTTTTCATGCAATCTTTAAATATCTTAAGTAACATTTCCACGTACCATTTTGTCGCACGTGCCCAACTATTGCCAAACGTCGAGCTTTCGTATAGTGCTTGTGAAAATAGGTCACCAAGTGTCATGCACTTACACAAATCGATGCAAATTTACTGTAATTAAAAATACACAAAGGCGCGCCCTTAATATTGAACTCCATTCCTGTGACACGGTAACAAAAGCTTCTTGTAGGTATTTAAAAATTTCCACTTCCTACATAAACAAGATATAAAAGAAGATTTTTCACGATTTTCCTAAAGGTTCATTCTAAATAATGAATGTGGAACGAGACGAACTAACTTATGAATGAAAGTCAACGAATTTTACCTCCCCGTTTGACCTTGTCGCTGAGGATGAGAGGAGGAATCGAACAGCTCTTCGTCGAGGAGTCACGTGCTTCTTTCTTGCAGCCGACCACCGCCGTGGTCTTGGTAGCTTATTTATATAAATCACTAGAACATTCGCGACATTTAAATATTTCGCGCGACACTAACACAGGAGGACGAAGCTCTGTTTGTTGCGAGGAACTGGCGGTGACACACGAGTTACTGTGCGGAGCTCGCAAGAGGACTAACGTCGGCTGTGTAAGTGCTCGCCGCTCGCCGCTCGACGCTTTGCGCTGCTATTTGCGCCCGCTGCCGCCCGCCCCCGCCCAGCCGCCCGCCCAGACCTTCCTCTGCGCAACACCACAACAACTACTTATTTCTTTCAATCGACTCTCATAGTTAATAATTGAGTAAGAAAAATATTTGTATACAGACCAGAAAGTCAGACTTAAAAGCGATTAATCATCTAGTTTATACGAAATGGTAAGGCATAAAATATTTTAAAAGACTGAAATATTAATAAATAGGAGAAGACAAAGACCGGTTCTTAGAAACATTGATGAAAAATGAGAATTCCTTTTAAATTGAAATTATAATAGAGTCAACATTTAAATTAGGTTTCAAACCATTCCATTGATTCCGGATTCAGAGGTATATTCACAGGATTGAGTTAACGCTTTGTCTACGAGTACCAATAATTAACCTTAATAAAACCAATAAACAAAGCAAAGGGTTAAAACATAAGAGGCAAAAACTGCATTCCTTATGACGTTCTTACTGTACAGGAAAACATCATGCGGACACTCGCACATATCATAGAACCAATTCAAAGATACTTGTAAAGTGACTCAATCAATACCGAGTCAGCTTTATTGACCGAGGTCTAAGTACTAATCACGCTTTATTTAGGGTAGCCTGAAGTTCCCTGGCTAGGAACGCAGTTGGTACACCTATTGTGGTACAAAAATAACTATAGTTTAATAATAAATTAGATCATTGCGACACTAAAAATAAATGCGTTGAAACTTTATTCTTGGACGGACCTATCACAATTCAACATTGTTGAGCAATTCAATATTATTATTAGATACGTGTGTATCATAAATAATTTCTTTTTATTCTTTACAAAGGACCTTCTGATTTATTTTTAGATATATTGTCATGACCAAATTTAAGTAGTTAATTTAAAACGTGAAAGATATGACTAAATATCATTCATTATTATAGTATAAGCATCCTGAATATTTTGCTGAATTTTATTATAACATATATATTTTTAACTAAAATAAATTATATTTACATTCTTACAGTAATTAAATGACTAATTAATTAAACTACCAAAATAATACTATAAACTATATACTAAAACTAAACCAAGTATAGTATAATTAAAAATAACAAAATGAAAAGTTTTCCTTCGGGACTTGTATGTTTTATGTACCTATGGTTGGTATATAGGTATTTTTTTGCTATATTAAGAACCCAAAAGGATTCGTGTCCGCGAGACAGCTGTACTATTGGCAAATAGCAAAGACACAAAAAACGCGTAAGATCTGTTCTCTATAGCTATGTATTGACACAAACCGAACTTCAAGCTCGTCTAATTTTTACCAGTACCAGGCATTTATTAAACTGTGAACAGATGGAAAAATGTGTAATGAGGGACTAATTAACTTATCGTGTAATGTTTTATACTACGGCACTAATCGTTGGTTTCTAAGATCAATATCCTCGTTTAATAAATATTATTATATCTATTTTATTAAAGATAGTAACAGGGATAATGATATATAAAGATAGATTTGGGCTCAGAAACCAACAGTAAGTTATATTGGAATCATCCATATTTAGCGTGTAGCACATCCCTACATGGAGGACGCGCTTTTAGTTTTATTCTTAATTTTTTTATAATCAAAGGAATATTTTAAACAGCCAAATATTGGTTGGCGATTAGCATTTTTTTAAAGAATTTTCTTTCAGATTATTTGCCTAGTATAATTTCAAACAATCGAAGATCATAATCTTCGGTGTCATAACTACTCTTTCCTCAGCCCTCAGTCTGCAGTTGGCAACCATGGCAGCACGGGTTTGTCTTTGGTTAGTTCTTTGTTGTTGAGATATGTCAATGTCAGTCACTGCACCGGCCGGAGTTGAAATATAACCGAAATTGAATCAATATTTTCGTTTTTTACTATAAATTAAAAGGAAGATCAGAATCAATAATTTGAAAGATACTTGTTCAGTTTAACTTTTGTGATCGGCACACACCATGGATTCAAGGCAGTGGACGTTTATTACAAGATATATGTAGTGCTATGTATTTTTTTAAATTATAAACATGGCTAAGTGGAAATTAATTAGACAAAATTGTGAACCTGCAGACGAACTAGAGTTTTCAGAGGGAGATGAAGTTAAAATCGGCAGGGGTTTGACCAACACTGTAACCCTATCAAGCATAGTGGTGTCCAGAAATCACTGTATCATTAATTTTCAGAGTGATAAAGCCATCATCACAGATTTAAAAGTACGTAGTATAA
This sequence comes from Papilio xuthus, assembly GCF_000836235.2. Taxonomy (NCBI): domain Eukaryota; kingdom Metazoa; phylum Arthropoda; class Insecta; order Lepidoptera; family Papilionidae; genus Papilio; species Papilio xuthus. The sequence goes on from NW_013531704.1 coordinate 4,783,597, forward strand.
TTATTATAATGCTTATATATTTTACTTTATGAACATTATTATGGTTTAAAAAATATAAATGTTCCTTTTTACCATTATAATGTTGTCTACTGTGTTGTTTAAAATATGTTTCTTCTTATTCCTAGGTTTAATTGATAGAAAATTTAACGTAATAATAAAAAATGTAATTAAAATGTAAATAATTTTCTTTTAGAGCTCTAATGGAGTATTTGTTGGATTAAAAAGAATCAATCCAAACACTCCTTTTGACATATTTGATTTGGATATCATTGGATTAGGTTGGACTCCAGGGGCACCATTAGCATTAATTCCTGACAATGAAAAATATGTGTATAAACTTATCAAAGTAAAGTCACATACACCTATATACGATAGAATACAATTCCAAAATGAACACAATCTCGAAGACGATGTAGAAAGCTCTATCAAGAAGTTACACAATACAAAACTCGATGGAAAGGCCACTTCCAGTGGTAACTCAAAACAAGATTTAAAAAGAAAATTAACTGGAACGAAATCTAAGAAACCGACGAATAAAAAAAATGATATTATTAACTTAGAAAGTGATTGCATAAGCATATCTGATAGTGATTTAGAAATATTCACAAATGAAACTACAAATAAAAAGACGAAATTAGAGCCTCAAACTGATAATGATGAAATAAATGATGACCATATTAATGCAGAAAATGATGAAATACAATTTGAAGCTTATAAAGTTAAACAAGAATATTTAGGTTGTGATGATGAACCTATTCAAATAAGTAGTGATGATGATAGTGAGTCAGAGCAATGGTTCCTAAGATTGTCTCAAAGTTCACCAGGGAAGCCATTTATAAAAATTGTTCAAAATAAAGAAACAAAACCAAATAATTCATACAGTCAAATTGAAGATTTTATGATTTTAGAATCAAATGAAGATAATTATGAATTTGATGAAGAAGTTGATGAAGATGAAGAGATAAAGCTTCCTTCTATAGAAACTAAAAAAGATAATTTTTATGAAGAATCACTTACTGCTAAAGTTGAAGAAAAATGTAACATAGACAAGACTGTAGTTAAAGGCAACAACATAAACTTTAAACCTACAAATATAGATGCTAAAAGCATCAATTTAAATAATACAGAAGGGATTAAAGAAAATGAAGATCAAACTGATGGCACTATTTTAGATACAAACAATATCAATCAGTCAACATCATGCAAATCACCTGAAAATAATCAAGAATTAATAAAAAAAATTAAACTAATTGAACCAACACACAGGATTGCACATGCAGCAGCGGTGTCAAAAAAGGAATATGTTAGTCAAAAAAGTAAGTAGATATTGGTCTTATCTTACTAATATTATAAATGCAAATGTTTAGATGGATGGATGGATGGATGCATGTTTGTTTGAAGATATCTCCAAAACAGTTGAATGGACTGATGAAACTTGGCATACACATAGAACCTAGTCAGGAAAAATACAGCCTACTTAGTTTTTATTTTAATACCGCGCGAATGGAGTCGCGGCCGCTCGCTAGTCAATATCTAAATTTAAAAAAACATCTCAATGATTTTTGTGTTTCTAAACTATAGCTTATAAATAATTTATTTTAGGTAAAACAATTAAGCATAACAGATCACGAAAACAAGATTCTAGGAAAAAACAGCAGGTAAAAAAGCAAATCAGTGATGCACAAAAAGAAGAAAGGAAACAGAAACTTAAAGAAATAGCTTTAAAAGAAAAAGGAGAAAGTAAAACAACTACAGCCTCTTCAATAAATAACACAACCGTACCTCTAGCTGTTGCAAAAGTAACAACATGTAACAGAGGCGTATTTCTAACTGACAATATCGATTCGACTGAAATTACTTCAAAGAAAACTAATAAAATTAAAAACATCAATAAATTAACTCTTAAAAGTACAGAATCGAAGAAAGAAAATCAACCTAAAAAAGAAGACAGTACAAAACATTCAAAGAAAAATGAACATTCTCACATTAAGAATAAAGATGAAAATAAGAAATGTAATAAAGTAAAAGAACATGATCCTACCAAAATCAAAGACAATACAAAATCAACTCATCTATCAGATAAATCTTGTGGTTCCGATAAACCAATATCTGTTAAATATGTTGAACCATTAAAAGGGAGTGATGATACAAAAAATGGTAAACCATTTTCGAAAGTCCTACCTATGTCTTCCAAATTGACATCTGATATATCAGATAAAAAGATAAAGAAAAAAGTAAGTTTTAATGATAAAGGTCCACAAGTACTTGTATATCAGATTGAACCTGGCAATAAACTAAAGAGAACCAGTTTAATAAAATCAACACTTTTGGATGTACGACATATGCCAGCATTTTCATTGGAAAAACAGAAATTAATGAAGATTCTACGTTGGAATGGAAATTGGCTGGAAGAACAATTATTCAACAATGATCCTCCGCCTATATTAGATCATAATCAACCTATGGTTGTACTCCATTCATTCACGGACCATAATCAATATAAGCAGTAAGGATTTTTTTTTAATTTATACTTTTTTTGGTCTTGGCCAGTAATTATTTTGTCTTTGTAAATATATTTATTATTACAGATTAATTGGTGACCTCCTTCTTATGGAGATATGGGAATGTTTAACACAAGGCTATAAGAAATTACAAAAAGAAAAAACTGAATTACAAATGCAAATCGATTCATTACCTCTAGTTCCACCTCAAGAGAGATTTCATGAAATGTACAATATGAGTGTTAACCGTAAGATTTCTTTTTATTTTTTATTATTTTTTTTAATTATTTTTTTAAAAGTTCGAAACCTAACTTGCAACTTTTTTTTCAGTTTCACTACCAACTAAAGCAGTAAAATTAGTTCCAAGGGTGGGAGAAGTGTTAATGATTTCATTTGGAGTGGACACAGCAAAATGCAATAGATTGCTTTTTGTGAATAACGTAAGATGCCTACCTTCACCGCCAAGTATGTTAAAAATTTAAAAAAATATATTTTAAAAAGTTAGAACATAATATTGATATTTGATTTTTCTTTTAGATAATATAAACTCGTTTTTTGCAATTTCCTTGTGTGGTATGTATTCAGAAAAGATGGGCAAATTACGAGTTGGTCAAACATTGTGTGGTAAAAATCTAGCTTATATAAATAAGGAATTAATGCTGTTTGAAGCTATGGATTATTTAGGTGGATCACCACTTAGCGAATCAATTCTGAGACCGAGACCGCATTATTTTATTAATTTGAATCAACTAAGACCCGATGAATTAAAATCTCAAGTATGTCATCCATTTTTTTATTGTTATATCTTTAATACATACATTAATAGCCTAATGGTTAAGGATACGGATTTCCGATCACGAGGTCGGGGGTTCGAATCCCGCCATTCGACTATTGTCGTAAACCATAACATAGTAAATTTACAAAAAATCTGCTAATATTTTAATTAATAAAAAGCGTACAAAATAGTTACTTTTTCTATATTTTTAAATTCTGTTTTTTTTTGATAAAAATTTGTTTTTTTATTTTTTGCGATTTATTTTAGTGGATGGTTACTCTAAACGCAAGTCAGAAGTTGGCAGTTTGTTCGTCTGTGACGGCAGCGCTCGGGGACCGGCCCGGCATACAAATGGTGCAGGGACCTCCCGGCACAGGTAACAAACATTCACAATATTTTATTCTTTTCAAATATCTTAGGTTCAAGGTTATTGCTGCGTAATGCCCTCCCCCAGCATCCTGCGCCTCAACACACCCAACATTGTGATCTGAGCAATAACTTGTACGAATTTTAGATCTTCAATTGGGTCGTTTACGGCGGGTTCGGGTCCCGCGATACAACTCCCTTAGACTACTAGAGTAATATCATTATGTGGCACTTACCAACTCGACGCCCCATTCAGCGCCTTTAGGTGCCTGGTCTCCCTGTCGGTTTAAATCCAGTCAAGTCACTATCATGTAATCTAAAGGCGCCAGCGATGTTGCTCCTGATGCACCAGATCCACAGCATAAAGACTCGCAATAGACGCGTCGTCCTCGATCCGAACGCAGAACCGTAAACTTAAGCGACCCTGTATGCTAGAAAACCGACAAGCCCGATGTGTGACTTTCCAGTCTAACTCCGTCTAGTCGCGATGCTGACTCTCAACTGTGTCCGCTTTCTTCCCCGCACAAGCCCCCTCAGGCACCGCGCTATATCGTAGCAGTAAGGGATTTTAAACTACCTACATGTGCGGAAGAATACAAATAATTCGAGCTACCTACGTTGTTCGTATACCGAACCACGAAATTCAAAACTACCATCTATTCTAAAACATCGTTTTTCACGTCAAATTATTAAATAACAAATTCTCTACGGATCAGGTTTGAACGAGTTTACTTCATCAGATGACACTCGGTTCAATTATAACCTTAATTTCGTAAGCGATAAGGTGTTTATTTGCATTATAAATTTATGCTATATGACTTAAACTTCTATGCTTCCATATAATATTCATATTCACATTTTTTAGGTAAAACGAGCGTTATTTGCGCTATCGTGATGACATATTTCTATAACGCGGCCGGCAGGAAACAACTGAACAGGGGAAAGATATTAATTTGTGCTACAAGTAATGCTGCAGTTGATGAATTGGTACTTAGATTGTTACATATAAGAAAAGATATGCCTAAAGGTAAGTAAATATTTACCTATTTATATGTTAAAAAATATATATGTTATGCTTTTAAAGTGCCTATAGCGTAATGGTTAAGGGTGAGGGACTACTTATCTAGCGTTTGTAGATTCCAATCTTGCCACTACACAATTGTCTTGTCTTGTACTACACATCTTTTTCAAGGCTTACCTGGAATGCTTGTATGAAATATTTGTGCGTTAATAAAAATCTATATGGTTACATATATTCAATCTGTTTGCAATTACTATGTATATTTAGATTAAATCCAAGATTAATTGGTTAAGTCTAAGAGTCATAATCTTGACAAAGTATAAGTCTGACAAGCACAATCAAGTATTCACAAGGTCAGATAAAAAAAAATAATCATTAAGTGGTACCCTTAGTGTCGTAGGGACTCTCATAGAGATACAATTATCAACTTTTCGATAGTATATCTTATGATTGGAAAGTTTGTATTTGTGGGTTTATTTGTCAGAGGAACGGTTCCGTATGGTGCGCGTGGGTCGGGCAGAATCGATGCACCCTCGCGCGCGTGACGTGAGCTCGCAGCAGCTGGCGCAGCGTGACGCACGCAGCAGGGAGAAGCCCACCAACCCCGGTGTCGCTGAAGAGGTAACTCACACTTTACACCATTCCATGTTACCATACACATATGGAAACTCGCTCCCAAGTAGGAAGCTCCAAGAGTCAACTGTCATCTGTCTTAATTTTATACGTCATTCTAGCGATAATAAATATATTTTTATTAACTATGCCGAAAAGAAGAGCTCCGAAACCGGAATGTAGCTACTAGAGTCGGGAAAAGTCATTTTTTGTTTGTAAATATTTTATGAACTATCTTTAAAAAATTACTTATTTAGTGAAATTTGGCGGAAGTCATAGCAACGACTATGTCGTAATTTTAGTGGTTGTGTAATTATATAATGAGACTTGTTATATTTACACGATTATGTTTTTAATTAATCATAATATGATATATAAATAGTTCCAGGAAATAATGCGATCACAAGTAGGTACTATCTTATCGTACATTGTTCAACTGTTTATCCAATATTCATGTTTTTATTAAGTATTTAGAATCTAGAATAATATTTTGTTCTACAATGTAGATACGAAAAGACATTAAAATACACTTAAAATAAACTAAAAAGTCTTATTTGAATTGACGAATACGTATGATTTTTTGAAGGAAATAATAATTTTTAGATATCGCATATTGAGGCAAAGATCAACATGTTGCGGTCTCAGTTGGTAGAGCAGTCGGATCCATCGCGCGTCGCTTACTGCGAGACTCGCATCGCAAACCTCAACAATAGAATAGCTCTGGTAATTATTTTATCTGGTTATCATCAATATATGAACAATATATATATATATATATCGCACGAGTGACTGCGCAGAACAAATATGTTGACAAGGTCATTATATATATGTATATATATATATAATGATGCGATGTTCAGAGCCAACAAGACATGAAATACCCATACTTGTAATTTTATGCACCTACCTTCAAGGCAATTAAGAATTAATTTTAAACCAATGTTACAATTGTTTCGATTTACTTTTACGATTTACTGAAATTCCACAGCCGAAATATTTGTATAAAAACTTATTTTTATCTCTCTTTGCCATTGAAAAAATTAAAGGTAACAATTCTTGTATTGTTTTGATGGCAAGTCTCAGTAAAATATAAAGTACATAAACAATAAGCCAATTGGCCTGCCTCAGTGACCACATTAAAGAGATTTCGGTAAGTTGACTTTAAATTACTTGCCTGTCAGTTGTGCGGTGACAAGGGTGGTGGGTGTGGGGGCGGACGGCCGGAGCAGCTGCAGCACGTGGAGAAGCGCATCATTGAGGGCGCTGACATCATCCTCACCACGCTCTCCAGCGCGCAGAGTCACAAGATGAAAAGGTAACAGGGCAATATAAACATTACATACATCTTTTTTTGTTGGATAGTCCATTTATAGAGGAAGGCTTTGGGCTTTTATATATCATTACGCTGCGATCAAGTTTATTTTAATTCTGCGCGGACGGAGTCGCGAGTGACAGCTAGTTTATAATATTAGTAAAAAAATGTAATATTAATATTAGCTATGTTTTACTAAGGGATTTTAGTTATGTTTTTTTATATCATAAGGTGGCAATAGAGCGAGCGGCCACCTGAAATCGCTGATATAGCGAAGTGACCGTTGCCCATAGACATACGCAATTGCATATGCGTTGCCTACCTTTAATCCACGGAGGAGAGAATGCACATAAAGAAAATATCTTCCCTTTCCATGCTTCCTCTCATCCGGAAAGGACACTTCCACTTCCCATCCTTTCCTTATAAAAAAAAAGGTTGGGAAGGCAAAGAGGACTAAATTAGACCTCCGGGACGCACACTCATCAGACGAAACGCGGAATAGCTTCCACTTGACGCCTGTCTTCTTTGTGGTAGTGGTATTTCACCGGGCGAGCCGGGCCAAGTCGTGCGAAGATGTTAAAGCGGGCTCTACCACTGTTATGTTTTCATATGTACCATAGTTTTTACAATGAAGCGTGTAACAGTAAGATTGTTTTGTTACATGTTGCAGTATAAAGGGTCGTATAGCGCTGTGCATAGTGGACGAGGCGGGCCAGGCCATAGAGCCGGAGACCCTGGTCCCGCTGACGCTGGACGTGACTCGTGTCACGCTCATCGGGGACCCGCAGCAGCTGCCGGGCTTCATCTGCTCACAGGTAACCTTGTCATCGACAAATTGTCAAACCTGACATTATTAATAACAGATTATTTAAATATAGTCTGACCAGGAAAATAGAAAATTCAATAAGATTTGGCTTACATATAGAAAATACTCTGGAAGAACACATAGGCTACTATGTTTTTTTTTCACATGGACAGATTCGCGTGCGACAACTAGTATCAATATAGATGTTTTTTCTTTATTTACTTTTTCTTCAACAGAAAAAATGTAAAGTATCGTTTTCCATTGTTAACAGCGCGCTCGACAGCACGGCTTAGGCGAGAGTTTGTTCTCACGTCTGTCGAACTGCACCGAGGACTGGTCTGATAATCCAGTGGTGCTTCTCAACGAGCAGTACCGCATGCATCCTGAGATCGCAGACTATCCCAACAGAGCATTCTACGGCGGACAAATCAAGACTATGACAAACTCACGTGTCGACATCAATATACCTCCATACTGCATTGTTAATATACCCAGTGGAGATAAGGGACAAGGTTAGTTATTTTTCTTATATCATATCGTGGCAACAGTAAGCCGCTGCCCATAGACACCCGCAATTACAGATGCGTATGGCACAGAGTAGGGGCACAGATAGAAAATTTCCCCCCCTTCTTTTGCATCCCCTCCGTCAAATCCCTTGTTTTCCTTATAAGAAAAGGGTGGGAAGAGAAAAAGGACCAAAATTAGGCCTCCGGTAAGCATAATTATTAGACGAAACGCGGAATCGCCTCTACTTGAGGCATGTTCTGTGGGCACGGACTGCGGGCACCACACGAGCCAACCAATTCGTGCGACAGATGTTTGTTGGCGTCTGCTACTGTTAAGTTTTTTTTTTAAATCAATGAAAAACTATATGTGAATTAACTTGTGTTACTTTAGTTAGATTGTTGTATTGATGGTAAGAATGTGTGTCAGGTCCGTCTGGAGTGAACGAGATGGAGGCGTGGGGCGTGGCGCGGCTGGGCGTGGCGCTGCAGGCGGAGCTGCGTACGCGCGCCCTCAGCTTAGCTGTCATCACGCCATACTCCGCGCAGCGCGACATCATCAAGAACTACATCACCGCGCTGCAGGGAACGTAAGTCTAACAATATCATTAACAGCTCTCGCCCGCGACTCCGCCTATGTGATCTTCCAGACTACGTTCTATATGTATGCCAAATTTCAGCGAGATCCGTTCAACCGTTCTGGAGATACCTTCAAACCAACATTCATCCATCCATCTAAACATTCGAATTTATAATATTATTATAAGTTAGTAAGAAGTAAGATAAATTCTGTTGTTCAGTGTTGCCGACAGATACGGAACTTTTTACACTTTTTTATTCTTAATTGTTATATTTTTGAATTTAGAACTTTATATGTTTTTTCTTCCTTTTTCTTTATTTTTAAAACCATCAGTTGTAAATATATTCTTGTAACAGTGCGTGCTTTTCTCCTTATTTCTAATAATTCTA
>NW_013531704.1:4795543-4837489 GCF_000836235.2 Papilio xuthus
CGCTGGCGCGCAGCCGCGGACTCGGCTTCCTCACAGACGCCGGCCGCATGAACGTCATGCTCACGCGCGCCAAGCACGCCCTCCTCGTCTGCCTCAACACGCAAGCCATCATGGTGACACACCTCTTAATAATTAAAAGCCTCAATACCTAAGGATCATGCTATACATTTATGCCACATCCATATCTGTTGAATCGTTCTATATATACCTTCTAACAAACATCCATCCATCCATTTTAACATTCGCATTTATCATATTAGTAAGACTAGCAGTTGCCCGCGACTATATCCACGCGGAATTAAAAAAAACTGTATTAAAAATAGAATACCCATGTATTCTATTTTTAATACAGTTTTTTTTAATATCCCCATGGATAGTGTAGCTTCCTAACAGTGAAAGAATTTTTCAAATCGGTTCAGTAGTTTCGAAATGTATTTATTACAAACAAAAAACCAAAACTTTTCTCTTTATAATATTATAAGCTATAGATATTGTAATTAATTGGTGATTTATTTGTATACAGAGGAACGACCAGTGGCGCACCCTGGTGGAGGACGCGCAGAGACGCAAGCTGTACACGACGCTGCCGAGCCGCGTGTGTCAGCCCGCCGCCGCGCACGTGCCGCACGAACATGTCCTCTCGCACATCACGCATCTCAAACACCGATAAATACTAAATACATATCAAATTCTAAATATATAGCAGCTTGTTGCAAATCTACGAAGGTGGGCCCATTGCAGCTAGAAGAAACCCTTTGCCTCGCTCTCACCCGTAGATTTAATCCGTCGCTGTCGGCTATCAAAGCATTGTATATAATCATATTCCTATCTCACTCATTCTATATGAATATAAGACATCAGTGACTTTCCAAGGCTACAGAGCCGCCATAATTTTTGAATGTTACTATACTATTGAAGCATTTAAGAAACTGTAAGTGAAAATAACCAAATATTGTAGGTATAAGGACATTAAAAATAAATCCCCAAGTTTTTTTAGCAACAATTATACTGGTGTAAAATAACATGAGATCTGATTCCGATGACGTCATAATGGCGTTTTATTGAAATGTATAAATGTTTCCCGATATCTAAGCGGCTCTTAAGTTCGCGCGTGTCGCTGCGAAAAACACAATTTTAGAGCACTGTGCAGCGCGCCGATCACCTTGAGCCGCCAAGATATTTGAGACTATACAAGATATGAAATATGGTACATTTTACTAGCTCTCTAGTAATAACGATTCTAATGTTATTATGCACTTATAGTAAAAATAGGTATTGTATTGAACGGGTGTATCCGGTATTATCTAGACATGAATTCCTGTTTACAGTTTAATCTATATTGTTAGGTTTAAAGTCCAATTCTGATGCCTATGGCTATATTTTTTTTTACTTTTTCTTTGTAAATATTAAATATTCATTGCATTATTAATGCGAATTAATGATTATAAAGTTTATATTTTTTAATTTAGATATAAAACAAAATGTATTACAATTTATGAATCAGAAGTAGTTTCTAGCCGTGTATATTATGTTCTGAACCACCAGTAAAATTACTAATTTAGTGACATATTGATGAATTTGAGTTTCGTCTGGGTTTTTATAAACAAGAGATAAAAAACATGTCTAAAATTTGTACGAGTTCAAACTATGAAATAGGTTAACGGCATGCATGAGTTTTTTTTTATAACCTTTTGTAGGTGTAATCATATTTCATAACCTATAGTTACCTAATCTGGAGCACAAGTGAGACGAAAAGAGATTAGGTTATAACCTTCTCTTACCTTTTTTATTAATATAAAATATTGTAAAAGACGTTTATTGAGATTTTTAGGTTATGTTCCCAGTCCTGTCAACAATTGTACAAAACATGTATCTCATGAAAGAGAACAAAAGCAATTGTTTCTGAATTAAAAATTAATGTTGTATTTTATTAATTTAGTAAAAATTAAACTAAGACTTACCTAATTACACGCCGTATTATGTTTTTATAATTGCTATTTTGTACTAGATACGTACGTAATTACGTTTTTTTTTGTAAAAATGTTGATTAAAATTTTTTGTTATTATTATATTTTGTTTTAATTATCCCGTGTAATGCTGTGTTACAACTGGCCAAACGCAAAGTCTTTAGATTATATTAATCTTGACTTTTTTATTGTAGACATCCAAGATGGTGTATTTTGTTACTTCAATTTGCATTATTTTGGATAATATAAGCTTAGTGACTGAAGCTTCAAAAATATAAGAGACGGTCATGTACAAAATATGTTCTCTCTTTTTTTCTTACGGAGAGTGAAAAGGACGACAATCTGAGTTTCAAAACTCAATGTAGAGGGTGGAAGGAAGATACGAAATAAAACACAACGTAAGTAGTAAGGTTGCTTGCTTATGAACGTTCGTGACTTACAAATTCGTCACAAAAACTCATTAATTCCTTTGTAAAGAGAAATCAATGTCTTATAACTAGAACATTTTTATGACATTTACATGGATGCAAGACAAAGTCTCCAGCTATTGAGGTAAAAATTAACATAACTTTCCCTATACCTTTTTTAACAGTTTACTATAAGATAGTATTTTAACTATAAACATATTATGAAATCAGTACTATGCATTAATGCTTATTAAAATATTGCTTGCTTCGTTTAAAATAACATTTACATTAGCAGGATATTTTTATATAAATTAAATGCGAAAAATTGACAAGATGATAAAAAGAAAAAAGGTATCAGGTACCAAGAAATGAAAAGATAACAAAGAAAAAACAATAAACCTTTTTATTTACGCTGTTAGGGTTTTTTACCCAATAAGGTTTTTATCTACTCTATTAGGTGTTCTAATGGTGTTATACTCTACAGGTAGCTAAACTTAATACCAAAGCTTATTTGAAAAATCCCAAAAAAAGAATTTCTATGCCAAATGTGAATTTAGCTAAATTTAATTTTAATAATAACAGTTTATTGAATCTATAAATAGTCGAACCTGGATAAGGGAGAAACCTTTATAAGCGAGTCATCGTCCGGTCCCATGGACGACTTTCATAGGAGAGATACTTGGGTAAGAGAGAATAATATCGCGGTCTCTTTCTCGCTTATCCAGATTTAAGTGTATCAATATTTTTTTCTGTATACTTCTTTTACTATTAAAAATTTCGCCAAACCGTAGGTTTTTACTGCCGAAAAAGTTTATTTTTAAAATTCGATAAATCGTTTATTGCTCGGCAGTAGAAACCCGCATTAACACGTTGAGCGCCACGCGTATTTCTAAGACAATCCCGTTCAGACCAAGAGCGCCGCTTATACGCACTGGTATTAAAGGGCCGGTGTTTCCGATCGCAGTACAAAATAGTTTACATTTTTAACACAAAATAGTGTAAAATTTTATAGTTCTCATGTTACACGCTGTCAGCCACCGATGGTTGACGCGACTTAAACAGAAAATCTAGTGTCAGCCACCGATGGCTGACGCGGCCTAAACGGAAAGTTGTGTCAGCTACAGATGGCTGAGTTGGCGGTCAACGTGTTAAACACATGCCATGCATTAAAACATAATTATATTGTTACAATTTAGTTAGAGCACAAAAATCTTACATTGTATATTGATGTTTTCAAAATATAAAGCCAAATGTCACAATCATATTTCCAATACAGTTATTTTATAGCATTTTTTCTCTCAACTTCAAAAACCCAGCTTTATTTACATTATTGTTTAATTGAATAACGACAGGACTTCATTGTTGTGAATCTTGTATTAATATTGCCGTCCCATATATTTTGTTTGGTACAAACAGAGACAACAATGTGCCAATACAAGTTTTCGAAATCCATAGTAAAAATTAACTATATCTGAAACTATTTAAAAATAGAACAATTTTTAATACTGAAACTATCCAATTTAAATACAAAGTTACAAAAAATTTATGTCCTTTTTAAAGATAATAATTGTTAGAATTTTATTTACTATTATGATTAAGAAATAATTAAAGAAAATTACTGAAAAGTGCAACCAAGCAAAATAAACAAATCATTATTTTAAGTTGCTTTTAAAATATTGTATCTCATTTTACTTTTAGTTTTAATATTTGGACTAATCGATATAATCCAACTTGGATAATCGAGAAACCTTTATAAGTCAGAGCCGTTGTCCGATCTCGTAGACGACTTCCATACGCGAGAACCTCATGTTAGAGAAAAACCTCTATAAGCGAGAAAAATATCGCGGTCTCTAAGTCTCTCGCTTATTCAAGTTCGACTTACATTATTTTACGTGCGAAACATACATAAATATTATATTATCGCAAACATCTAAAATCTTACATAAATGCGTAAATACTGTACGCTTTTGTATAAAATCAAATATTGCTTCATCGAATATGTTACTTGTTTACTCCTTACCACGTTTTCACTATCACTTTGCATACAAAAACATTTTTATCTCGATTTTTCAAACTGAATAAGCGAGATAACTATGTTTTTGTACATCTGTTTCGGTAGTGGAAACTGGTAGTTACGAAACATCAATGTATTTACAGTTACAGGCTTATAAGGCTGCAATATTTACAATATTATATTCTAAATTTCATCGCACGACAACAAAACTGTGCACAACTAATACTACTTGCTTCCAACTAAAAAAAAAAACTTCAACACAATTCTGCAAAAACAAAAGATCTTACAGCTTTTTGACTAAACAATCTAATCTTCTGTATATAAGTATTGTTTATATATAAATAAAAGCACATTGGAAGTAATATTTCAGTAGTACAGTCGAGCCTAAGTAAGCGAGAACTGGATAAGCGAGAAACCTCTATAAGCGAGAGAAATTTCGCGGTCCGTTAGACTCTCGTTAATCCAGATTCGACTGTATTTTTAATTTGGAATTTGGTGGCACAAATATTGTATGCAAATTCCACATTAAATATATCTCATCACAATTTACACAGAAACTAGCTAATAGCCCCGGATTCTCACGTAACAGTTCAATAGCTAAAAAATTTTTTTATATATGTCAAACAAACTTTTTGCATGAAAACATGTCCAAACCTTATCCTTATCATATGAAAACCGGTTCATTATTTTCTAAGTTAATTTAATTTTAATATTTAATGAATTTAAATGTTTAACTAACTAATTGTTAACTAGAATATTATACATTTAACTTTCTTAATATAAACTAATAAAGCCTAATTACAAATAAAATTCCTTATTTTAAGCGACTCAATGAACAAATATGACATCAAAAATACTTCGTTTCAATAAACTGAGTTAAACTTTTTCAAGGAAAAAAATCCTAATTTTGAATATAAAGCAATTTCGAAGCGAAATATTCACAAGTTAAGTTTTTCTAACTACAATTTTCCTTACAATATATTAATTAACAATTTGAAACAGTTTCAAAGGCTGATTATTGGCAGTTAATATGATAATCGCGACTATAACGACGTATTTCTAATGGACTGCGGTCAGAGTATATAATACGGTTATTTGTATGTTTATATAAGAGTAATGTCACGTTGGTATATCGCAGAGCGCGAGGACACTGGCCGCGGGTCAATGTCTGTTGTAATGGTGACCGTTGCTGTTGTATCTAGAAAAAAAAAAAAAGAAATTATGTCAAAAAAGAGTCAATTATACAAGAATATATTTATTTTATTTTAATAGAAAGTTAAAATATTCTTGTTTGTTACAAAGTTTGAGTCCTGTGCATTGCTAAACCGCTGGATAGATTTTGATGAAACTTTGGCAGATAGTTTTGAGAACGCTAAATTATATTAAAACAAAAAGTAAAAGAAAGGGTAATAAAGCAAAAAAGGAATGAGATTAACCATCGGTTTTTGGGATTAAAATTCCCCATTAAAACATATGTTTTGTGAAATATAATGAGAGGAATTTAGTCTCAGAAACCAGTGGTAAATGATTTGTTAGTATGTTACCTGTTAAACCGCTTGTATTTATGATTGTAGTGCTTGTTGAAGTGGTGCGCCGGCCGCCGCTGGTCGCTCCTGTACTTGAAGTTGCCGCCTCCACCCCAATGCTGTTTATTTTGCTTCTCCTGCAAACACATAGCATTGTAGCATTATCACTTTAGAAGACATAATACCTACTACTTTAAAAATATCTAGATACGGATAGATGAGTAGAACTAACTGTCGAACGCGACTCCGTCCGTGCGGAACTGAAAAAAAAGACTTAATTGGTAGTCTATGTTTTCTTCGAGGTTATATTCTACATTTATACCAAATTTTAGCAAGATGTAACGAGCCGTTCTGGAGATAACTTTTAACAAACATCCATCCATTCATCCATCCATACAGTCGCATTTATATTAGTGAGATATATGCTGGTTACCTGGAAGGGATTATATCCGTTCCTGTTGTTGTTAAAGCTGTTGTAGTGATGGAACTTCTTGATCTTCTTGCTGCGGCCGCGGTCCATCTCGTCCGTCGCCTCCAGCGCACGCTTGCGCTCCTCGCGACGCTCCTCGAACACCTGGCAATACAAAGTTTTTACATGTGAAATTACACCTTAAATTACAACTCATTCTCCTTCCGCCTTGTTTATTCGTTTATGTTTAAATAATCATCTCTAAATCCCATTATTCTGTTTTTCAGTTTTATATAACTAATTTCCTTAACAAAATTATTATTGAGTACATTTTCATTCCATTTCAGTCTTACATATGTATAGTACAACATATCAACCATGTATGTGTAAAAATAGTTTAATAGATATACACATAAAACTTGAGTTTTTAAACGGCGTATAATTACAAACCTGTCGCGACAAGTTGCTGTGGGTTCCGTTCCATGTGGTGACAGGCGCGCCGTAGCCCCTGTGCGACAAGCCGTGCAGGTGACGCGCGGTCTCGATGCCGGAGCCCTGCGGTACTGGGGGCGCAGAGCTGGCAGGGTTCGGAGGCGCAGCGCTAGCGGGGGCAGTGCCGCCCTCGCTTCGGTCGCTCAGTGGTGACATGCTACTGACGCTCGTGTTGGGACTCTGTTCGTTCTCACCGCGAGGCTCCTCTTTTTCTTGCACCCTAGCAGGTTGATTACTTTTAATAATCAAAGAAAAGGTATTCATTTAGTATAGCTAACAACATAAATCGTGTTACAATGACGAAACACAACACACAAAGAACAAAATGAATAGAGAATGAAAATCTGTGTTTGGACTACTGCATAATCTACTTATTCAAATAATTAATTCAAGTATTCAAATAATTAAAAATATCTTACTTTTTATTTGTTACTCCATTCAAACTAGGACTCAATAAAGGTCCACTTTTTTCTTTTGAGACAGTCCACTTGTGCTGTGTTCCTTTTGTAGTGACAACAAGGCCTTGTGGAGAATCACATCGGCTGGGTTTTGGCCTTAAACTGACCACTGCTTTAACATCGCCCTTTACTTTATCATCAGAGAACCTCTCGGCGCGCTCGTCGCTACTCGATTCTGAATCGTAAGGCACCAGTTTAGAGTTGGAATTTCCATTCCTACTTATATGGTTGGAATCACTCTTATTCATCTGTTCCTCAAGTTTTTCAAGAGGAGATTTCGGTGGCTTCACCAGTTTACTTGTTGATGCAGATTTCTCAGGTACTTTAGTATTATTTAGTGTCAGTGACCGAATATCTGAATCGCTCTTTGATAGCTTAGCCTTTATCGGACATTCATCTACTTGCTTCTTAAAAACAAAGTTTATTTTCTTATCTTCATCGACTTTGTGATTAGATTTATCGACGCCGTTCAGTATTTTCGGATACTGTACGACTTTTTCCACTTCGCCATTTTGTTTCACAACCCAAGGTTCAGAATTGGAACTGGATTCCAAAGATTTACTTAATGTTGTGTTTAATATGATAGGTTTGGGTTCAGGTTTCGTGGATTCTGTTGTGGTGCTGTTCAGTATTATTGGTTTCTTATCATCATTACGATAAAATGTTATTTTAAGAGGACTCTTTTCTCTATTGACAATGTTGTCTGGTAACTGTGGTCCATAGACAACACTGGAGGTAGAGGCAGTTGGCTGATTGATATCATCAGTTGTGTTATCTTTTTCAAAGAACATAATATATGAATTTGTGCCTAAGACAGCTGATAAAGGCAGTGGCCTCACACAACTGTCATCAAATTGGTAATAATTACTATTAGGAGC
Organism: Papilio xuthus; assembly: GCF_000836235.2. Lineage (NCBI taxonomy): Eukaryota > Metazoa > Arthropoda > Insecta > Lepidoptera > Papilionidae > Papilio > Papilio xuthus. The sequence goes on from NW_013531704.1 coordinate 4,803,695, forward strand.
TTGTCCTATCGCTGTGTAGTGTCCACAATTCTGTGATGGTCCGAGATGAGTCACTAAACTCACCAATTTGTATGTCTGAAAATAGAAAATAGTCTTATTGCACTTTAACACATTCAATGTCACAACAATCTGAATTCATAGACAAGTTGAAGGCCGACATAGTACAGTACATATTTAAAAGTTATAACTTACCAATTGTTGTGGATTATTTTTATTGTAAATATATTTGCTAAGGTTTATTTTTTTGCGAAATTGTACATGCTTTGATAACTTTCCGCCCGCCAAGGAGAACCTTTTCAATGCAATGCAAAGTACCATAGGCGCTCGCTCAACAAAGAATTGTTTTGTTGCAGATACCTGTAAAACAAATGTCATAATAACTTTTAACACAATTAATGCTGATTGCATTGTAAGATGCATCCCTGTATGTAGTTTTAGTCATGAATGTAGTATGTCTCTACAGCACCATGTACTCGGCCTTATACATTTCCACAGCGCTGTGTGTATTGGCATTAAATGTGTTAACTTTAACAGTTGCTAGCCCTAGTTTATATTTTTTAGGCATAACTTACATATATAGCTGGGTGCATAAATTCTAAAAGACTGAACCAGTGGTATGGAATAAGTTTAATTTAGGATAAACAAGATACTAACCTTCTTATTACAAGCTTCGCACTTATATCCTAAATCTTCTAATCTTTCTCTAGAAAAAAACGAGTCTAAAGCTTCATCTAAAGTTGAATGCTTTCTTATATCTAATAGTAAATCCTGTAAAATAATAAAAAAATTTCACTTAGTGGTGATGTCTATTGTCAGTGGTGACTACAATATATTAGCTACTTCAGCTGATGTAGCCAGCAACTAGCGCATTGCTCACCTGGAAATGTTGGTATGTAGTGGATAAGTGATGGCAGGCCAAGCACCTCACAGTAGACCGCAGGTATCCACCCAAAATCTGATTTAATGGAGTTGTTTCTTTACTATATTGATCTAATTTATCAGAGTTTACAAATCTTGATAAATAACATTTCTCCATCGCCTCTACCAAATACCTGTGGAAATCATATTTTAAATGTATATAACAATATTTTCAAAAAAAAATTGTTTTACATCACACAGTTACATAGGAAGTTTAATGAATTACTTATTAGGGGCCAATCCATAAATTACATCACATATTAGAGGGGTAAATGAAGTATGACAAGTTTTGAAACTTCACATTTTTTTCAAAATATAATATCTTACATCTTGGTAAAAAAAATTGCAATCTGGTACATGGGGATCTCAAAAGTGTGAACAGCTGTGATAAGGATGTGAACAATTGTGTGACAAGGAGTCAAAAGGTCATGTAATTAGTGACACATAATTTATGGATGTCGCCCTAACAACGAGGTTTGTTTCTTTAAAAATCAATTAGATTTACCTCAGAAACTCATGTGCATCCTCTTGTCTTCCCGGAGTCAAGTGCCTGCATATGAGGCGTAGCTTGGAGTAAACCTGCCAAGGTTTGATTGGTGCTCCACCACTCTTCTGAGTAGCCATCAATGTTGCCCGCATACCGCAAATAACACATGCTTCTGTAAAATTCAAATTGTTTCATTAGATTTTTTTCAAAGTACAATTTATATGCAACATATCTCCAATTTGAAGACAAAACATGCTCTTAGTAGTTCTTCTTCGTTGTTGCAGTCTATTCAGACTGGTTATGATCATCAGTTACAACGGTTAGGTCTTAGTAGTTATGAAATGTAAAAATATATGGCTATTCTAAATTATATTATTGTTAGTCAATTCTGCTGCTATTCAAGTTTTAAATTGTGATTAGATCTCTTTAAGTAGTAAATAAAATTTATCTGTTACCTTGTTGATTACATTTTTCAGCATGCGTTGATTCTGTAACCAGCCAATTTGCAAAGGCAGGCACATGAAACAGAGCTTGCAGAGTAGAATTGAGGTAGCATGTATTGCCTACATTTTGCATGCCCGACCCTGCACTCCATGTTCCCTGCCATCCCAACTGAACTTTCTCAACAGGGAAGAAAACTCGCTTAGGCTTTGGTAAGCCATCCTCACGGTTTTTATTAGCTATAATGAAAATCGTATAACTTTTAGTACTAAAGTGGTAATTTAAGAATAAATTTAGGTCTATTAAATTTTTTTGGAAGGAATTCCCTCCCAAATTTTTTTAGTTATTTATTATTGGAACTTTAAAATTGCAAAAGAGTTAAGACAGAGGGGTAAAATATAACCTATTAAAATAATCGTAAAACGTTGTTTATGGTGTTGTAAATATTGACATGATTTAGAAAATATAACCTCTGTCAACATTGTCACACATGTAGACTGATAACGTCACAAGCTTAAATATAACAAATTTTGCTATTACCTGTGGATTGATTATCCGATGAGACGTCCTTTTTCAGCAATTTATTCTCAAGCACTGGTTTTTTAGAACGGATAACGACATACTTTGATTTCAAACCATCTAGTACATTGCTTTGGTAATCACCGGATTCTACAAACTCTATTTTTGATAAAAGCACACTTTTAGCAGAGGAATACAATCTGCTATCCAGCAAGGATGAGCTCTGAGAGTCTTCAGCAAGGGATAAACGCAATGCGCTAGATACTGTGTCACAAATGGAAGCGGGCATTTTACCTCCAAAACTGCACTATCACTTTAGTACAACTTATCAAATATCACAGCCATACATGATTACTTTCTACGTTTTTTTACCGTTTTTGTAAACGTTCAGTGCGATAACTTAAATATTTTTATCAACCATGTGTACGTATCACAAATTGATGAGCTCGATACGAGGAAAAGAAAATGCATAGTCCACGATACGCGATGGGCTCTTTTTTCCATAGACAAATCCTCAGGCACAGATTATAGTCGTTTGATTGTTTTTTGATTGAAAAAAACTCAGATTTCGATTATTGAACCCGTAAAGAAAAATGAGCCTCAAAAATGTACTGAATAAAAGGTTTCTCGAGCAGTGAATTTTGCATTGGAACCAATGTTAGATGAAACGAGCTAATAATAATAATAAATAAACGCTTTCAATCTTTCAATGCTTTCGGCCAATCGGCCAGCATGTAAAACCATAAACTAAAGAACATTGACATTTGTCAAAGTCAGCAAAAAAAATTACTAACCTGCTCTTTGAGCAGTTTGGGTCGAGTAAGAGATTTTGTAGAATAAATGAAATTTTATTGCACCATAACAAATAATTGTTAATCGTTTAACTTTAATTAAGTTTTACAATTTTTATGGTACATTTCTTTTTGCCACTTACTATTAAAGCACTTAGCAAATTAGTTTCCTAATAGATAGTAAGCGCCGGTGAAATTGTGATCATGGCGAATCCGTCATCAGGCGTTGGTAAGATTTTATTTTTTTTTCTATTTCAAATTATCTATAACTATTTACTGTGCTTAATTTTGACCAAGATGCTTATTTAAAATTGTATTAATGATAAAATTGTGGTTATTTTTTTCAACAGTCGTTCCACGTAATTTTCGACTTCTAGAAGAACTTGAGCAAGGTCAGAAGGGAGTGGGCGATGGGACTATATCTTGGGGTCTCGAGAGTGATGATGACATGACCCTGACTCACTGGACTGGCATGATAATTGGCCCACCTAGGGTAAATCATTTAATTTAAATTTGAGAATCTATTTTTAGATAAAAAATATTTAAATGCAATTTTTATGATAGTTTAAATACTACTTTTATGAATTAGTAACTAATCGAACAAAATACACAAAAATTTCAGTTCACAAACAGATTTAGATGTCAGTGTGAAATGAAATGTTTTTACCATAGAAGAAGAAATTATTGATGTTAAACAAAAAGTGCTGCAACACTTCTATGCATTCCCACTTCTTGCTGGTATTATTTGATATGGATTCATTTAAATTACTCCATTCTTGCAACAGTTGTATTTTGTAGCTGTTAGCACTGAAAAAATGTTAATGCTTGTGTCCATGACTTACATTTGACTGTACAAAATCTTTGTTGCAAAGCATTGCAAAATTTTCAAAGGGTAGAATAGAATACATTAAAAAAAATGAGTAAGCAACTTTCAAATTATCGCTAAATCATTGCAACCTCAAAAAAATCTAATTGTATAAATTTAAACTTTTATCCAAAAATTTGTTTGAAATGGTACATGAAATGACTATTTGGACATTTTTGTCTGTTTCATTTAAAATTAATATTAAATTGGATACTCTATTACGAAAAACAATAAATAGGTTGCTTGATTCCAATGTTAACTGACTAAATAAACACAGTTGATATGATTATGTGACTACTTTAAAGAGTACACTTATATCTCGGAAAGTATTATGTAAATATTATTTAAATTTCCAGACTCCATATGAAAATAGGATGTACTCACTTAAAATTGAATGCGGCACTCGGTATCCCGATGAACCTCCTACCGCCCGATTTATGTCTAGAATCAATATGAATTGCGTGAACAGCCAAACTGGACTTGTAAGTATATTTAGTATTATGTTTAAAAAAAATTTGTTCACTATAGTATGTATGAACAAAAAGCCTTGATATGTTACTTAGAAAACCTTGATTACAGTTTAATTTTTATAAGGTTTCTCTTGATAGTACAATGAAGTTTTAGATTAATGAAGTCAGTAATGTTTTTGCTTGCATCATCATCTTCCTGTTCATAACCTATTCGCATAGGGGTCAGTGTACCAGGTTTTCATCCTTGAGACTGAGGGATCATTGTTGAAATCTGTTGTCAACTCCTAAATTATGACACCTTTAACTTAATTCATTCATTTCCTAAACCTATCTCTATGGTTTTATTCTGATATGTGACATATTTATAAACCATATTATATTAGAAAATTACATCATACTCTGTTAGGATGAGAAAAAAAAACAAAATATGTTTGGTTTAACCTTTGTGTTGATTTAATACAAGTAAAACATTTTACCGGCTACAAAAGATTGTGTATAGTTTGCTTCTTATTGATTTATTCATTAGTCTGTGACCTTGCAACCATTTCACTGCTTCAATACTCAATACTACTGCAGTGTTGTTGTAAAACTATATGGATGAATCATTTCATGTATTTGGGATAGGGAGAATAGCTATTCTTTTTTAATATAAACAGGCACAAGAGACATGACCATTTTTTTTTTCAATGTTATAACCGGCGCTTATTTAGTTTAAGTAAACAATTACAACTTAAGTAAACATCATAAAATATTTTATATGGGATTCTTGCTTATAGTATGTACAATATAACATAATGTATATTATGCAGTGCAGGCTGATTTGGTATGTTGGTGTAAATTGTGCATATTTCTCATAGTATTACAGTGCTCATGGCAAGACTTACATGGTTATTTTTATGATAAAGGCATAGGTAGGAAGGGAGGTAAAGAGGGGATGGAAGTGGATTTAATGGAGGTGGGTACACAAAGGAAGGGGAACTATTCTCTTTCTGTTGATTAATTCTGTAGGCAAACCATTAGCAATTGTGGATGTCTGTGGCCAGCGATTAGGTGGCCGTTTGCTGTTTGCCACCTTATAATATGAAAGAAAGGTAGCTACTAAATCAATAGAATTTCAATTTTGATATGACAATTTTTTTTTACTCTTGTGGTTTTTCCATTTGCAAATGTAGTTGTACGATTTGTGTGTAATTTGTGTCAGGTGGACAACAGACAAGTGCCGATCCTGGCGCGGTGGCAGCGCGACTACACGATCAAGACGGTGCTGCAGGAGCTGCGGCGCCTCATGACCCTCAAGGAGAACATGAAGCTGTCGCAGCCGCCAGAGGGCAGCACCTTCTAGCTTCACACAATTCTATTGTCTCAATAACCCAATCTACTCAACTATTTACCATTTTTTAATAGTATTATTACAGTTCCATAACGTAAATATCTCGATCTATCAACGTTAAAGTTTAGTGTCATTTTAATGTATGTAATTTTTTTTTTATAATTATATATTTAACTTTGCATTTATGTAATTGTATCTTCTCTTACAATTTTAAAGTAGATTGGGTGAATATTTAATGTATAAGGATCACTTTTAATGGCTCCTACCTTCCCACTTAGAGGGTGTACACCCTTTTATTTATCAAATTACATAAATTATTGTGGCCTTTTTAAAAGTCAAACTTGCTTTCGTGTTATTAAGGCTAGTTTTACCAGCGTTTTAATTTCAGTTGAAACCAAATTATAACTCGTAACTTGTAAACAAAACAAATGTATAAATAATCCAATGATGAATTCGATTATGGAAATATTGTTTTTGTTTATGGTTATGAGTGTATATAAATCTCTATGGATACCCGATACTAAAATTATAAGGGTTATAATTATTTGTATGAAATAATCTTATACTAAATAACGATATAAAAACCTTGTCATTCACTTAGCATGATCAAGAGTTGCATATTTTAGGAAATTTTTATTTCTTAGGCACATAAGATAAAGTAATACTGATTCTTTAAAAGCTTTGCATTACTATTTCAGTGTTTGTTGGAATTATTCTCTATTCGACTCCGGCATGTCTGACTCACAGCTTACATGGATTTCTCGTAGCGTTCATTTCTTACATAATAACCTCTGCGTGAATTTATTGTTACAAAAACCAAATGCTAAGTCAGATTGTTTCATAGCATTAATATTTTTACCAATGTATAACTAACAAAGGTAAATAAATCTGATTATACCGTCTTATTTACTTATTATTACTTTAATTTATCCTGTGTACACATAAAATTATTACTACGCTTAACAATGAAACATTAAATACGGTGGATCACTACTATTTATTACATTATAAAAACAAGTCTTCGATTTAACATAGACATACACAAATAATTACACACAAAACTGTAAATTAATAATATATGATTAAATTCAAGTCGTTCACTAAACAAATGTTTAAGTGCTACTGACGTCACATTCATTTTACTAACTACGACATTCTCGCAAAAGCTTACTTTATGCCTACAAATGGCGTCCAGGTACACGTTTATTAGAATATATTAGTCTTTTCAAATATCTTAGCGGCTCAAGGTCATCGGCAAGCTGCTCAGTGCCCTTACCATTTTTACCCCGCGTTATTCTCCAACACGCCGAAACATTGTGTTCTGCGCAGCGAGCCTGCAAGATATTTTAAACGACTTATACCTATAGCTATATAAAGCTATCTACAAACAACTAAAAATTTGAATACAAAGTTTACTTTAAAAACTGTCCGATAAGTGATATAACGATCATAACACTACAAAAGTGCACAACATATAAAAATGGAAAATATTTAACAATTCGATACATTATTGCATTGGCGATCGCATAGTAATATAATGTACAAATATAAGGCAATAGTGATAGAGACGGAATAAATAATAGGTTATATATCTATATTAAAGTATATATAATACAAATTTATTGCGGAACAATATTGTAACGATGATTCCAAAATCATTCAATATAATAGAAGCTCTCGATAATACGAGTGCAATAGTTTTGTCACTTTTTCTTAGTATAACACTGAAAATAAATTTAAAACCTGCGCTTTGTGGAGCCGTAGAACTCCGTTGCCTTTAACACTTATAGTTATCCCTTTCATTCTCCTTGATATAAACAGGGACAAAATGTGTTACAAGTGTCACGTAGAATACCACGCTATATGCCAGAGGTGGTCAACTTACACCACAGATCTAATGTTTACTAAAGAAAACCCTGTGCGATCTATTAATTATATATTTCATGGAATATTAAATGAAACATATATATTATAAGGGAAAAAGGAAAAATTATAACAATGACAAATATTGTTAGTTAATAAATATGTGTACTAGTTTGAGCATTGCGTCTGTACTTCTCTTACGTTATTTTTTACGATCGCGATCGGCTAGTTGGCCACCCCTGATATATACCCTGTCATATACACAAGTCTGTATATATTATGAAATTATACAAAAATATACTCGATTAATATAATCCATGCGTTTACTGCTTTATACTCAAAGTGGCGGTTTCCAATTTTGTAGTTTTGTGGGCGCTAATGACACCCAACTGGCAGCGTCTCGTCTTAAGCGAGGCGTGTTCGCATGGATCACTAGTAAACGCCTTACTGGCGATTGAACGAAATATATAAATTTCTAGCAAAAACAATGTACCCATTTCTCTTTATTCATACCCACTTTTACTTGTCCATGCTTGAACACCATAGTTAAGTTTAGATAACCTCAGAAGTGCGTAGGAACTTTTTATTCCAAGTCGATACATATTTGGCACAATCACCGATATAAATATAAACATATTAGCCGCAAGCTAATTTAAAGTAAGCAACGCCAATAACAAAGTTTACCTCGGGCTCGCTCTTTGATTCTTACTTTAAATAGATTTTTTTAATTCATTATTTTATAGTGCAAAACGTTTGAAATAAAAAAAATCCAAAAGATGTTCACTCGCCCTATATGTAAAATTCGCCATTTATATATTTTTTAAATCTATTTCTTTAATTATAATGGCTAAAATTCAACTTTTGATATTAATTTCTTGTTTGGGTTAAAACAATTCATGAATGTAAATATTAAATTCCACAAAGGTTGGGTTATTAGTTTCACAGCAACTTACTATTCAGAAATCTTCTGTTGCAACACAAACAATTTATTCACTGCCCTTAGCTTAGTTTTTTTAATCTATTATGTTGAAAATTCAAAAGCTATTTAAAATAAAACTACACATTTAAATACATAAAAATAAAATATAATAAAATGTACACGAAGAAATGAAAAATGAGACAGAAAATTATATATATTTTTTAACTATCTATAGTCACTTAATTATTGCAGAAAAATAAAAATCTCAATTGATAGTATAACAGAAATATTATTTAAAATGTAATTTTTATTCGTTTTCTTATGTTAAAAACTTAAGAGCCAAAGAGGTTATAATAATATACTAAGGTATAAAGTTTAAAAAAAAATAGTTTTTCGGACGCGTAATATACATATTTCTAAAAATGTGTTCGTGTGAAGTTTATTTTAAACATATTTAGAAAGTCTGCAATATAATAAAGGAAGATTGGATAAATTTTATTTTGACTTCATGATGATGGTTTTGGTGCAAAAAATATATCCGATCCTTTTTCTCAAAGAGTTAAAAGAAGATAAAGGAAAAAAAAAGCAAAGCCTATCTGAGGTCATTTGAACTACATTAAAACTACAACTAAATTATAAAGAAAAAAAAAACAATGATTGTTCGAATGATTACGTCATATAGTCCGTTAAAGAAAAGCATTGTGATGGAAAATGCAAAACACAAGCTTCTAATCTTTGGCTTTGGTTATTTTACAGTGATTAAAAAAAACAAAATGAACAAAATCTTGTTATAGTCAATCTGCAATTCATAAAAATGTATTATGCTAACTAAAAAAAAATATAAAAAGATAACTTATTCATTTTATCTATAATATATAAATTTTAAAATAAACTATTTATTTACAACAATTTAAATATTTATGTACATAAATTTTTAAATACACAACATTTAACTCGTCCAACATTAAAGGATTTAATGCATACAAATTCACAACAAAAATATTCCGTCCAAACATTAGCAACACACAATTTTAGGATGGCAACACACTTTGTGGAAAACACACCATACAATAACCAAGGAATTTTCTGAAAAACAAACAGGTCAAGATGAATCTCTACGGCCAGTATTATTTCTCAAGGTATAAATCATAGTGCAAAAAGAATTTAAAAGTGTCAAAAAAATCTAATCAAATACATGGAGAGTGTTACCATCCTAAATTACATGCGGGTAGTTTTAAAGTAAAGCAACGAGTTTGGAATAAAAAAAATATGGAATTGGAAATTGCTTTCAAACAATAAAATCAAACCAGAAAACAAAAGTTTAAACGATTGAAAGAAGACAAACCAAGAATTAAATTAAAGTATCTTTGAATTATATTATTGCAGCTTATAAATATCATTATATGTTATTCAATTCTACTGCCGATTGATACAAGACGAAGTTTAAACTATTAAAAAGCGGCACTATGTGCTCTATACTTCAAAAACATGTATCAGAATCTTTCGCACTCTGCCCTATTGGCTCTATTCTATGACAAAACATCAAGACAGGGGTACACAACCAAAACTTAGACTCTCCAATAACTTTTGAAAATGTATTTTTAATCTATTACACATTGAAAAAAGTTGCCTTTATAACGCTTATGCAATTGCGTAAGTCTATGGGCAACGGTCACTTCGCTATTTTAGCGATTTCAGGTGGCCGCTTGCTCGTTTGCCACCTTATGATATAAAGAAAAACACAAACATATTTTCCAAAATAAATCACAAATTTTAATTCCGTACTCTGAAATGGAATAATGCAACACGAAGATAGTATTTTAGTAACTCTAACATCGAATTGGAATCCAGAATCCTATATAATGTAGCATTTTCATAGACATAATACTGACGATTTAATTGAATTAACTAAATTACATTTTATTGTAAAAACGAGGAGGTGTATGTATCAAAAACCTCGAAAACATCATGATTTGGGTGTTTGTAACGGTCAAATAGATAAAAATAACAAAGTATCAGTAACGGAATCTCCGTAGGCACCCTGTTGACCTAAAATATTTACTTACATATAAATGCGATAGATGTGATCTGTAACCGTAACAAAGATGGCCCCGATACTGTGACACTGCGCGTTGTGAAACTGTTCAACTACATGTCCAGCGATCTCCATTTACAAAAGTGAAAAATTAACTAAATATATAAAGTGCCAGTCCATTTATATATAACACGGTAAGTAAAACGTTTCTAAAACACTACCGGTATAATTTGGCGGCAAACGGGGGCGTCGTTGCTATATCATACACATTCAACGTCACGATTAGAAAAAAGGCATCAAATTATGCTGATTATTACAATAACGAGGACGCGATAGCACCTGCACCGAGTCGCTGAACCGCGCGCGCGACACCTTCCGCAGAGGGAACGTCACACGCTCGCGGAACTCAAGTAAATTGATACTTTACACTTCTGTTAATGGTCTTTTTTGTTAATAAAAAAATCTATAAATATTGCGATTTAATTCTGCGAATAAATATTCCATAACGCTCGAAAAGTTGCTTCAAGTTGTCAGGAAGGGAAGACGCACGCGACGTACGCTCTACAAAAGAATTACATAACAATGTTAAGATGTAAAAAGATACTAAGTAGAAGCATTGTTTGCTTAAAAATTAAAAAAAAGTTAAATATAGAATATATTGATTCCTTCTAATGTGATCGCAATACGCACACTTTGTCAATAAATTAGAAATAAAATTAAATGTTATGTTTCGTAATAGTAGAGTGTTCGTCGAAGTTCCGAAACGATCCGAATCCGTTAGCATAGTCCGTGCAGACGTCGTGCGGTGGGCGCGGGGCGCGCGGCGGCCAGCAGGCGCAGCAGCGGGCGGCCGCACATCGCCACCAGGCCGCCGCCCGCCCAGCGCGCCGCCGCCGCCTCCTCCACCTCCGCTATGCGGTTCAGCGAGCGCGACTCGCGCAACCTGCTCTCTTTGCGCGCGGCGCGCCTTCGCCGGCCACCGGTGGAGCCGCCGCGAGCATCACCCGCCGAACCCCCGCTTGCGCCGCCGGAGCCGCTGGGCGTGCCGCCGCCGGGATGTGCGGGGTGCGCGGGCCGGGACGCCTGCCGTCGTGCGCCCGCTGCGCCGCCGCGCTCCTGGCTGTCGCTGGAGTCATCGTGGGAGTCGCGGCGCGCGCGCTCGTGTGGAGCCTCGGTCTGCTCGGCGGCGCGCTTCTTCTTCTCGGAGTCGTCGTCGGAGAGGTCCGAGGATGAGCAGGATCCGGCACGCGGGCGACGACGGCGGCAGTCGAGGCGCTGGCGGCGAGCGGGCGGTGGGGCGGGGGGCGGCACGCGCGCTGGCGCCGGCGTGCCGTCCGTGGCGCTCGCGCGGCGCGTCTCCGATACGCAAACCGTAGCGCCGTCGTCCAAGTTCACCTGTGTAATTTTCTTCGTTAAGTTTATTTAAATTATAGATTGATTCTTTCGTGTTACTCGGGGTATAAAATCAACGTTTTGAACATTGCAGTGAGCAATGTTAACTTTACGTCGGGAACAAAAATTTATGCATCAGTGATCACCTAACAAAAAGCGAAATAGAAAAATACATAAATTCTGAGTTTTAAAATAGACTCTAGATCCCTTTCTTGATTATTTTAAGTTTAAACTACGCAAAAATTGCTTAACATTCTGTAAATGGTCAGAAATCAATAATAAAATATGAGATGGTTAAAATAATTTTATTATCAATTTTTACCACGTCACAAAGTAATAAAATATATAGTTGAAAGACTATAACAAATATTACATTAAAAACAGAAATTTCACAATAACACATTACTTTGTCCTTCATTTACATAACAATGAAAGAGTCAACAAATCGAATTAAATAATTCATAATCTTTGCCTACTGTTTTTCACTTTTACATATTACTTTTTTTATCACACCTACAAATCTAAGAAGAAATGTATCATAATAGCTTCAGTACGTTATTGCAACATTCACTTTACAAAATATATGACTTTCTAAATATTGGAAGCATTTATTAAAATTCAATTCCTTACTCACAAGTCTTTTCCATGTAATCTTTAGTCTATGGCACATCAGTTGTCAAATCAAATATTATTTTAGTGTAAATTTAAATTCGATTCTTTCTTCTAGAAGAATCAAAATAAATACATTATTAAATAGTCGATTATAATACTAAACATTCATAAAATACAATATCATAAAAATAAAGTTAATATCATCCTAACATATGTACTTTCATTAATACATAACTTACATATAGGTCACATTGTAGAGTATGAAAAAGTTCAAGTGATTAATACATAATAGTTAAATAATATAAGTTAGAAATTGTTTATGGTGTCTATATAGTATACAAATACATAGAGTAGCACCAACATCAAATTTTTTAAAAACTTTTATTACATTAGACTGTCTATAGTCTTAAACACCAGAGTCATATTGATGGTTACTTAAGCAGTGTATTTTTTTCGTTAAATCTACACTAAAGAAGTTCCTTAGTAAGCAAATCTGGTTAAAACAGTTAAACACACAACAGCAAATAAATATAACAAACAGCCAAAAGCAAAAACACAAATACAATTCAATTAGTAAACTTGTGCAAGATAATAGATAACAATAACACACAATCACATGAGACATGACATACTAAACAAATAACAAGTACAGTCAGGATAAAAAATGTTTCGTCACTTTATAGACAACATTTGAATTTGCTATAGGTTACTTATAAAGATAGTGTTTACAAAGTTTGTTTGCGCACTGTACATACACTGATCTTAATAAAAGGATAAGCGATGGCTTAGAAATGACAGCTTTTGTTTTGTTCATTCATTCATTTGATTTTCACTATTTTTATGTTGATACATAAAAATAGTGAAAATCAAATAAGCACAAAATATGTCTTATAACATATTTATGGATGTCATCGGTAAGTGACGTCAGTGGAGGGTCTCATGTTATTGTGAATGTGTTGTACCACCTTATTGTTAGAGAAACTTTTCTTCCCTAGACATAATAAAATGCGTGAAGATTACAAAGCACAATTAACACTTTATTGGTAGATATATAGTTTAAGTAGCAGCAGTAAGCATGTTGTTAGACCGAGACGTTGTGTTCGCTGATACTGGAAGCGGAAAACATATAAATAAACATAACAAACATATGTTAATATAATCTTATATTATCTATATTTATATAATCTGTTCAAAATGTACTTCATCTTCACTGGATTTCAGGATATTGTCATACAAAATTTATTAGGAGCTACTTATATTCTAAGAAAGCGTCTAAATCTTATAAACATACAAACATCACTTTTCTTGCATATAATAACAACATTTCGTTCGTTACAAATTCGTAATAATGTAAGTAATTTAAGACAATGTGTTTTTCTAATAAAGGTTCTGAATGCTATTATTAGACAGGTTGTATGATTATTTCCATAGCACACCACAAAAATACACATGGAAGTTTTTTTTCACTATTACACCCCTCAATAAAATACGACATTAACTTTTATAGAAAAAGACTTGATACTTCATAGGCGTGAGGTGTTAAATCATAAGACTTACCTTAGTAAGGTTGTCTGCGAGCTGTGCGGGGCGAGCTAGATGCAGGCGACCCTCCGAGCGGCTGCCGCGTCTCGCCTCCGCCGCGCGCCCCGCACCCGCTCCCCCGCCCGCGCACACCGCGCCCGCCTCCTCGTCGTCCTCCTCCTCCCGCACGATGCTGCACTTGCGGGAACGCTGCAACAATTATCTTATTGCTGCACTACTGCATGTTCATCCTCAAAGTTCATGTAAACAAAATTCTGTACTAAGTGGGTATCAAATTTAATTCTTCGACTACTAAGTGGTGTAAACGATAAAACAAAGTGCCAAGAATCGGTTTTGACTAAAGATTGACACCTACTGGTGTCTGGTGTTAACTGGTTCTAATTATATTATTAGTACTGGACATATTATAATAGAAGTGTGGTTACCGGCGGTGCATCTTGCGGTGTGCGGGGTGCGGCGTGGTGCGGCGGTGGGGCCAGCAGAGAGCGGCCGCGCGACGTCCCCAGTGGCACACCCAGCGCCTCCGGCCGCCGCGCCGCCCGCGCCGCTTGCCTATCAACAAGAATACAAACATTATAATTATTTCCTTACTAATCGCGAGTCTTCATTATTAAGGCTAAAAGTAATCAATTCATACCTTTTAGCTCGCAATTTCCTTTCCGCAAGCAGATAGTATGTGGCAGTTATGTGATTGTAATCATTCTTTTCTAAAGACTCCAATATATGTTCTTTTGATGCAATAGAACCATTAACCATCCTCTGTAAAATAGCTGTTCGGTCTTCTTCTGATAGCTGTTCCTTTGTAACAAGGGGAGCATCAAAATCTTCCACAGCTATGCCCTCCCCGGCGGTCACCCACGGATCTGTTGCTATCTCGGACAGAGTAGCCCGTTTTTCCGGTTCTCTGACTAGCATTCTTCCTATTAACCTAAAAACAAATAAATATCAAAGATTAAGAATCTGTCCCATTAGTAATAGTACCAAAAATTGGTATTAATGCTTATTACATTTACCTTTTACAAGAATTTGATATATGTGGTGGTATAGTATATTTACAATCCATGATCATTGTAAGCGTTTCACTGTCGTTTGCTTCTTGAAATGGTGCTTGACCACAAACTAACATGTATAAAATTACACCTAGTGACCAGACGTCAACCGCAGGTGCATCATACGAGTCACCTAATAAAATCTCAGGGGCTGAATAAGCCAAGGATCCACATGATGTCTCTAACTTTTGTCCTGGACAATATTTGTTACTAAAACCAAAATCAGTCAATTTTACTACACCTAACTTTTCAAAGAACACTACATTTTCCGGTTTCAAGTCACGATGCACAACATGTAATCTGCAAAATAATAACAATATTAATAATATATCAAACAAATAAATAAACTATAAATTTAGTTTAATCAATAAATACCTATGGCAATATGAGATTGCACGCACGATTTGGCGAAAATAATCACGAGCTAGAGATTCCGAGAGACCTGAGTCATGTTTCATTATATAATCATATAAATCTCCTCCATCACCTAACTCTAATATTAGGTATAGTTTAGTCTGTGTGTCAATTACTTCATATAATCTCACCACATTGGGGTGTTGTACTAATTTCATACAACGAACCTGTAGACAAAAACATATGAAAAATTCCAATTCATTACCCTGTATGTTTTTTAATAATGCTAGAGTTATACACATTTTTAGATAGTATAGAGTTTTAAATACCTTTACATTCATTTCATTAAACTAAATGTGCAGTGACAGATCCAGTCTATTTTTATTCAACCCCTCTTGTACCATAAAAGTAAAAATAGAATAGCAAGGGATCACAATATTAAATCGGACACAGTAAGGGAATGTATATGTGCACTGGTAAGACATTACTGAGAGAATCATTGTACCTATAATGCATATTACAGATGTATGGATGTATAAAAGCAATGAAGATGAAAATCTCTGCCTAGACTTCATGACATGAGTAATATGTTTAAATTTTTTGAAACAATTTATAATTGGTAAAAAAATTGGATGCCATGTGACATAGTTAAAATAACAATTATTGGTTATGATAATAAAAAAGCAAAGCATGCTGCATTGACATATATCTACCCATTTTAATATAATATTTATAAGATTCCCTAAGGATTACAATAGTTTGTCATTTAGCTTTGTGAAGATTTCAGCCTTCCATTCTTATTAGATTTTTCTTACCATTAGATACTACTAGAAATATATATGGTTAGAACCACTTTTAAATGTTATGAAATATTTGACAATTATTAGTATCCAATATGCTACAAAACAATAAGTACTGAAAAAAATTGAATACATTTTATTTCTAATTTATTTTTTTATTAGAAAATAAATTATGTGATAAATATAATTCAATGCTATTTAAATGCTGTACAATGAGTTAAAATAAAATAAGAAGTATTCTATTTACCTCTTGAAATAAATGGGATTTTGAGACCTCGTCTAATTTACTTTTGTCAATCACTTTCACAGCAACTTTTTCACCAGTGAATACATGTCTTGCTAATTTCACAACAGCAAAATGTCCAGAACCCAGAGTATCAAGCAAATCGTATAAGCCAGCTATTTTGGTGTCGTAAGCACCAGCGCCTGTGGCCATTGCAGCTCCAACTCCAGATCCACAGTTATTCATTGTAACTCTAAAACTGAACACTAAGCATCTATCAACATTTACATCATTCACTATTCTCAATAAATTTATTATCAAGAGGATCGCTAAACCCTTGTACAAAAATAACTTTGAGGAAGTTTCTAAAAACTATTCATTGGGTAAATATAGATGTTCTCAAGAAGATGGAGTGCCAGTGGCCTATATGATAAAAAATATATATTTAATACCCTTTGATTAAGCTCTTACAATAGACATAAAACATAGATTTACTAAATAAACATGAAAAAACTTACGTGGAAACAATTTATAAATTAAAACTGACTAGATACCCAGCACTGCAACAAAATGTTGTTAACACAATAAGATTCATAGGAGTCACTACCGTACAAATAAGTCACTTAAAATAAATAACAGTAAATATCGAAAACAGACTGATAACATTGCATTATTTTAGTTAGAAAATTGGAATTATCGAACGAAAAATAGATGTTCCGAGAGCCTCAATTTCGCCATTTCTTTAATTCAGTTCAGAAATGTAAACGGTTGTTTTCTAAAACAAAATTCCACGTAAATTATTTGATTGTACTCTTACTAAGGAACTATTACAAATATTAGAAAGGGATTTTGAAATATAAAATATTGCTTTAATATAATTAGATGTACAAGTAAGTTAGGGAAAAGATTTAAAATAATCTCTGATAATTTCTGAACGAAAAGTGTCAAATTTTGAGGAATTTATGTTTTCTTAAATCCGATTTTTGTATTTCTTTGCAAGCAGATCAGCAGATGAATTAAGTAAAAGATCAAGCAAAACGTAAAATGTGGTTTCTGTTTACCCCTTTATTGAAGTAAAACTAAAAAATATAAAAGAAAAAAATAATTTCCTTCTTTCACATACCTAAATATTTCAAGTAAATAGAATATCGTAGTGATTGGATTAGAATAGAGTTCGATAAGAAATTTCAGAACTGACTGAACCTGCCATTTATTTTTATTTTTACTCTTTTTCTAAATTGAGCAAAAAAAGCGGTTTTCCCAGTAACGAAAACGGCTGCATACAACGGTCGTCGTTGCAACCTGTTTATTACCAGTCTAAAAAATCAAACAAAAATCAACGGTTAATTATCAACTGTATACCTTTTGGATATAATTCACTATTTTCAATCAATTACCGACTGAATATCGTTGAAAAAAAGTTTACTTTAAATTCTATAATCAAAGACGGTTTAAAACGAACGTATAACGACTATGCGCTTTACACAACAAATTTCATAATATTCGAATCAGTCTATTCTCGTTCTCGAGTTTATTTTTTAAAACATAAAATAAAACCGTATCATATAATTCGAAAACAGATTATGAAGCGTACACTGTCTTAACTTTAATTCATAACATAAACGGTTTTTGAAAACGGTTTCTCGTCGCAACGCCTACCGCTGCTCGACTGACTGCTGCTGAAAATGATCTTATCGATCTAGTCGTAGTTTTACTGAAGACATTCATTAAATTTTAAATAGGATTGGCAAGTTTGTACATATTTCAGTTTCTGTAAACGAAATTTGTACGTCATTTTTTTATTTATAATTCTCAATAGTAATATCAGTATAGTTAGTAATGATATTAGGTGAAACATTGTTGTTTTCTTTGTCATTAGTCGATTGTGGTGCTATTTTGTTTTTGTTAGTTTATTTTATCATAACATTATCAGATTTAGAATGTGATTATCTGAATGCACAAGAGTGTTGTGACAAGCTCAATTATTGGCTGTTGCCAAAATACATAGGGCATTCCTTCATTACTTTTTTGCTTTTGTTACATGGACAAGTCATTTTATTTTTGTTAAACTTGCCAATGTTTATTTGGCTATCTTTTGAATATTTCACAATACCGCAAGGAAATCTTGGTGCTTATGATCCTGCGGAAATTCACAATCGTGGCCAATTAAAAAAACACATGAAAGATGTTATGATTTATACTGGGTACTATTTAATATTTTTCTTTATCTATCTTTATTGTTTTATATTGGCTCTACTTAAAGGCGATCCAATTAAGCGAGGAAGTGAAGATTTGATTGTAACTGAAATTTAAAAAAAAAATATTGTGAAATGTATTCAGTATCGGCTGAAAACTCTGTTAACACAGTGTATATTGGAATTGATGAACTTTGTTTTGATAAAGATGAAATAGACAGCAAAGACACTTGTACTAAATTACAATTGAAAGACAACATTACAGCTTATATTGAGAAGAGAGAATTGGATAGAAATACTGAACCATTGGAATGTGATAGTGCTTTATTAGAAAAAGTTACATCCAACTACATTATTGTGAAGACAATATTAAGTAATCTACGTTGGCAAGATAAGCTTGTATGTAAACTTGTATGTAGTACTTGGCGTTCAGCGGTGCAGGCACTGCAGAAAGAACAATTGTGCCCAGAAGACTTTGTTGTTGACCTTTGCAGCCCAGCAAAGGGTGGTGGAGGTAAAGGATGGTTCAAACAGTCGGGTACTTTCCGCTCAGAGCCCCTAGTTGTCTTTACATTTGGGAATACAGCTGGCATGTTTTTCTGCTGCAAATGCAGAGTATTTTCCCCCAGGCTATGTGAAGAACCTTGTCAGATGGAGCATTGCTGTAAGTCAATTAAATTATGTCCATTCATAGCTTATCTTTTGTTTGTCTTGGTTGGCAACAATTAATGCATGTGTTTTATATCTTATCCAAAGTTCATATGGTTTATCAATATTTATACAACAAAATGTTTTTCTTTTCAGTAATAGATTTGATAAATCGTCATGTTAATGCTCCAAAGAACTGCATGGTGACAGCAACAGCTAACTATTTGGTATACAGGCCTCTACCATTTACAAATACTTATGTACATTCAATAACTCATTATACAGACAGATGGAATAATCCATTCCTTGCCGGTATATATGTACCCAAGATACCTAATGTTGGATTAAAAGTAATAAACATCAAATCGCAAGATACCTTAAAGGCAGATTTTTATGATGTTATCAATGAGTTAACACAAGATAATTTAATCAAAGGTGTTGTAGTGTATGTCACCGACAAGTATCTACTAAATTCAATTGATGATATAGTATTTTTGCATTATCTTAAAGATGTGTAAGTATCATTATCTTAATAACTTGTTATATGTTATTATATACTAAGTTGGCTACCTTTTGGCATACTTTTCTTCTATTGATTGTAGAAACTGTGCTGTATAGGTTTATTTCTCTGTGTGTCTTTCAGCATATATTAATCTGGTAAATGTTTAAAATTAATATGAAGATACTAATAAAATCCTGATGTTAAGTGACCACTATGAGTCATGAGTACTCAGTCTTACTAATATAAATGCGAATGTTTAGATCGATGGTTGTTTGTTTGAAGGTATCTCCGGAATAGCTGAATGGATTTCGATGAAATTTGACACAGATGTAGAACATAGTCTGGAAGAAAACAGGCTACTTAATATTTTTTTTAATTCTGTGCAGACAGAGTCGTGTGCGACACATATATTTAATAAAATGTTTCAGGCAACCAGATATACCATATGCTCTTGGAGGCTGTCTTGTTGAAGATACAATCACCAACGGCAAAGATATTGATACTATAATTGACAAATTAAATGAAAATGCCGATTTTATAAGTGAAAATTTACTTTCTATGTGCTTGTTCACTGTACCAAAGAATATCCCTGATACTGAATATAACTTTGAAATGTACAGTGTTGTTATCAATTCATCGGAATGGAAAAAACCATTTATACAACAAGCAATTACAGAGGTAAGATGAGAGATCTCTTATTTTAATGAAAGGCGTGCCATAGTTTTTACATTTACTTTTTGAGAAAATATGTCAATCGTTAAATATGTTGAATACTCAATTAAATGATTATCAACTTCTTTATCTTATGTCATCCTTTAGTACTGAATTTTCATCAACAAAAGCATATTGTTACCTAATTCTCTCTAAAAATCTGTTTTTATAGAGAATTAGGTAACAACTAATGTTATATATAAAATTCTCGTGTCACAATTTTCGTTCCCATACTCCTCCGAAACGGCTTGACCGATTCTCATGAAATTTTGTGAGCATATTGAGTAGGTCTGAGAATCGGCCAACATCTATTTTTAATCCCGCGCGGACTGAGTCCCGGGCGACAGCTAGTTCTCTATAAAAACAGATTAAATAAAGTTTTGTACGCAGTTTTCACTATCTTCCACAAGTATCAAATTGAACAACCAAAGCTCTATGTAGTAGAGTTTGTTGAGTGTACTGTTTGAGTTGAAATGTCCCGTCTATTAATACATGTTAATATTAAATGTCTGTCTGTTCATTGCAGTTTTCAAATAATGTACCCCGGTTTGAACACAGCATCGCCTTAAAACTGTCATGTGTGGGTCGCGATCAGAAGCATGTTATTGAGCAGGATTTCTTTCGTGACGCTTTCCCGGACACACCTATAGTCGGTTGCTATGGCAACGGTGAGCTAGGCATCAACCACCCTGCCAGAGTTAAACCGGAGCCATCCTCCCCTGCTGCCAAAAGATACAAAGATGCCTCGAAACCTCACCATGGAGTCATGTATTCATATTCAACAGTTTTTGTTTACATTGGTTGGGGTAAAATGACGTCACCCAAAGGACCTCTACGTAGATAAACAGGTTAACCACCAGTTTTTTTGAATAATTTTCAAAGCCTATTAAACCAAATAGTGTATTCACCGGACTTCATGTGGACACAACATTATTTATATTAAATTGTAGTACAACTTCATAAAATAGTTCTCTGAATGGTACAGATGAGTCTGTGTGAATGGATCTTTAGATTAAGTGCATTTTAAATGTTAACCAGGATTATATATGGTGAACTCTGAGACCTCTATTTCTAGTTCTAATTGTCTTTAGTAAAAAAAGTAAATTGTATCTATTTGTTTTCATAAATAATGCACAACCATGATGTATTCGCGTTGTTTATAAAGGAAAGGTAATTTTTAATTTGTTGTCTGTCCGCAAATACTCATTTATGCCGGATAATCTCTGAAATGGCCTGACCGATTCTGACGGGACTTGGACTGGAAGATAGCTGAGAATAACGTAGGATCATTTTAATTAATTTTAGCCTGATAAAGACGCGGGCGATCTTTAGTTATATAATTTAATTTACGGTATTGTTGTCTCTGTTTTTCCACAAAGAATGTAAGGGATAACAATATGTGTCATACAAGTGTCACTGCAGTTCAAAACCGTGATAAAAGTTTATTATTTTGTGTTTTGTTTGACAATTGTATCGACCTTGAAGACTATTTATTATTAAAGCTTTATATGTGTTTACAATTTTCAACTTCGACACTGTGCCGTTGAATGATAAGAAAGGACGCATTACGGACGGATAGCATTACTGCCGCCCTGGGCGAGATTTTTGGTGTAGAGGGAAATCATCCAAAGATGGGGCGTCATATAAGGGCGACCTGGACGCCCATTTACATCCAGCCCGGCGCCCTGGGCGATCGCCCTACCTTAATATATGTCATATAATTTATAATCATCACGGTCTAACCCAATATTATTGCGTTACTACGCCAAAAAACAGTTATGTGAAACTGTAATACGTATAATATAAATTGTCTTAGGTCTATTAGAGTTCACCATACCTGTCCGAAATGTAGAATTAAGTTATATACTATATGTAATTCTTTTATTAACTTATGTAGTTATGAATCTTTTATATAAATATTTGATGTGAAATATATCTCGAATAAAACCAGAAATTGTTGTTTAATTTTTTAGTATATACAGACGAATCTTAATAAGCGAGAAATCTCTATAAGCCAGTCAATGTCTGGTCCCGTCGGATAACCTCCATAAGCGAGATACTCGGGTCAGAGAGAAAACCCCTATAAGCGAGAAAAATTACGCGGTCGAACTCTAGCTTATCTACTACAGACTTTATATAGCAGTTCACAGTAATTAATATTATATTTTGAAAGTTACAAATCCATGTGGCTCGTTTGAATAAAATGTGACCTTCGTTTGTCTATTCAAGAGGTCACTTTAGCTTTTTAAATAGACTTAATTACCATTGCAAATCATCAAAAATACGCGTGCAGTTTTATATATACATATCTTGAAGTGAAAGTTCTGAAAAAAAGAGAGAGTTTCTCAAAACCGATACAATGCAAAATTTGCATAAAATTCTGTACATTTAATATTCGCATTGGCATTGTTTACAAAATTGTACCTGATACGCACATTAGGAACGTATTCAATTTAATTAATAGCTACTTTTTGCACATCACAAAACCAATGGAATTCATTTCGTGATATAAAATTCAAAATTGATATTTTTACCAAATGGACCAGACTGGAGTTATAAAAATAATGCGTAAATAGTAGCAGTGAGAAATGGAATTGTCATCTCGGAGTCATTGCATTTTTCTCGTGCAGTAGAAATTGTCGTGAAGCTAAACTGGTGCAGACAACGGTTTTTCAAACAATAACGGCCGTGTTGCAGATTAGCTGGGAGGCTGTTAATTCATTTTTACGGATCATTTGCTACGGGATCGCGTGCGTGTTAAGTGTAACGCGTTTTACGTTTTATAATTCCGATGTAAGTATGATTTGAAGAATATAATTTAGAATCATAAATCACTGTTTTTGATCAACGGTTTTATAATAAAGTATTTAGTGCTGTAAATGTTCAAGAAGTCAACCGTTTGTTACATAAATATATAATCTTTTACTACAACTTTCTTTTTATTTTGAAACGCTTAATTAGATTTTGGAAATAATACACATATTAAAAAAATCACTACTTGATAGCAGTGACATCAATATAAGTTGACCTATTAACAATTTGCTGCCCATTTTATAACAGGGGTTTTTATGTAAAAAAAACTCCATAATAAATTCTATTTATTTATATATATTGCGTAACTTTTACGTTGGAACTGAATTATAGCTGTAAATTAGTGAAGGTAGATTTAGAGCCGCCAAAAGAAAGTATTATATGATGCCGTTTCAGTGTAACTGATAGTGGCTTACTTAGTAAATTTATATAATTTATATTAATAATAACACATATTGTCATCCATTACATTCCTTCCAGTGATAACATGTGTCAATAGCATTCAGTTGAATACCAAAAGTTATATATTCAAAATGTTTGACGAATACTTCGATAAAACTTTGTCAAGTACCGGGGTCTTTAGTCTATTTACGCCGTTTGTTTAGTCTCCAGACAACTATTTAGAAATAAATAGAATGCTTAAAATTACAGCTCATTCGTCACACAGATTACCGAATTTCGATACAGTTATGTGGTATTTGTATATTTACTTGTCAGATTGGTGTTAACAAAAAGTGTAACATGTATAGATTATACCATGTATGAAATAACCGTCCAATTCTTACGTATGCAGCTTTAAAATTGGAAAAAGAAAAAAAATTAAATATATCAAAAAACCATAGCGTTCCATTTTCTTCACTATTGTAATATTAGATCGAACTGTATTTAGATGGCCAGTTTTTTTTATTAACAATTACTATGTAGTACAGAAACATATCGCCTACCGATTATATCGATAACCGAACGCTTTTTATAATAATTAACCTTAAAATATGAATAAAAGCAATTTAATTATAAAAATTGTTAAATGTATAATTTTATTTCTAGACTTACCTACGTAGGGTATTTACATATTTGGTTTTGCGATTCCTACTTTTTAAAGTTTCGAGTGGTTGCAATGTGAGTTTGTGAGAGTCGACCCCTGGATGTCTAGTGAGCTAGTGGGTACTGGCCAGTTTGCCGTGTGATGGTCCCGCGATCAGACGTTCGATGTCAGTCTTTCCATTTTACACGCTAACAAATGCGCACGCCGTAGAAAGTCGCGCCAACGTCGAAAGTTTTGTTTTTTTTTAAACTGTATAACAAGATATTTTAATAAAATATCTCAGTTTTAATCTGTGGTGAGGTAATTACTTGATTTGTACGTATTAAGATTAATATTTTTCTATAATATAAAGTATATAGTTACTTAAATTTTTACTTTAAAAAGTTCCAAGTTAAGTTGTTATGTACGCATTTTTTTTCACCTATAAGAATGATAAGTTTAAAAAATAGTGCCCCTATAATACATAAAATTTTTGATTTAACTCAATAAAGCCTACAATAATTGCACAATAAGAAAAAGAGTAACAGAAATAATCTATTTAGTAGCATTACAATCGTGTCTTTTACTCGAGAACAATTTTTTGTAAGGATGTCTCCATTCGAATTTTTTGTCATTTCAAAATGAAACTCATGTACATTAGTGCCTGAAAAACAACTCCTTATATTACAGACCACGTCTTGCCTTATTTTTTAGCCGATCACTTTGCTATTTTTATTCACATTGATCTCTTCTAAGTAAATCCTGATTTAAGGAATATACTTGAAATAGTACGTATAAAAATTAATTTTTAGTTTTACTTCGTACTATATTAATTTTTAATATGATTTATTTTTGTTACGATTATATTAATTATTGTTTTATTTTTATCTCTAAAGTAATTAATTTTATGTTTTGTTACTTAATTATATTTATGACATTTTTTTAAACATGTACCTTAAATTTCCCTAATTATATATTATCTTTTTCGTAAATGATTTTTAAAATATAACTTTTAGAATCTTTTCATATAAATATTTCTTTTCTGCAACACTTATAAATAAGAACTTCAGATAGTTTAAAAAGTTCTTTGAATTAAGTCATCTCAGTGGTTTTCTTGAAAAAAAAACGATGTCAACAAAATATACATAAATACCCATATTTTATCTCAGCTTATGAAATGCATAGTTTTTATTTATTTTTTTGTAAACTTTTATATTAAATTTGTAAACAAAAGGTGCATTTAATTACAAGAATTTAAAATTTCAATAGCTGAGCTAAGTTCCGCAAGGTTATTCACATCTCTGTGATATAACACGATTGTGTTAACTTTATTTTTTAACTCTCACGTTAACTTACTCCAATAGGTATGTTCAACAATTGAATTTGTTATCCACTTAAAACAACTTTTAACATTCTTTATTTAACCCTAAGTGCTAGCTTTCTTTTTCTGGATTAAGATACAAGGTGAAATGTCTAAACAGTGTTTTGTTATATTATAATTTATAGATTCTAGCTAGGTTATTAATTGTAATAATTCTTTGCTTTTTAGCGTTCCGTACCTCATAGGAAAAAAACGGAACCCTTATAGGATCACTTTGTTATCCGTCCGTCTGTCTGTCAAGATCCGTTTTAAAAATATTTTGTGATAACAGAGAAGAGAATACATAAGCGACACAGTTTTGAATTAAATAGATTATAAAATATGGTTCTTTGGTATTTTATTCCTTTTCTTATATTCTTAAACGTCGAGTTGATATATTTAAAAATCTCAAGGTTAACATAAGGTGCCATATTTGATAAATTTCTTTAGCATTTCCTTTGATGACTAATTTATTTTTTGTATAATACAAAAGTTTTCATTAAATTAATTATTTAAGTGTTATATAACAGATTGTTTTTAAACATAACCTACGGTTGACATGAAGTTTTTTGTAACACTGAATATACATTCTTATATCTTAATGACTAGCTGCAGAATCGAGTCGTACAACGTTCACTTTCTCTTTACATCGCCGTCTAATTTCTTTAATTCTGTTATTACAAGATTGAAAGATTTTCGGCATATGTCATGCTGCATGATTTCGATAATCATTAACCATTACATAAACTGTGTAAATAATAAGCTGTGTAAAATAATAAACTGTGTAAAAAATAACTGTGTAAAAAATGGTGTAAAATTTTGCAATGCTTTAATCACATATTACTGAGTCTTATATATCCATTGTTTCGAAAAAAAACCTAATCTACTCTGAGAAGTACAATCAGAAAGGATATTATAAAGATGGGACGCTCTTTCCAATACATCCTTCTTCGAAATAAATAACGTCTATTTCGTTGGGCCCATTGGTGTTTATATATTCAGTTTAAAAAAATATTGATAGATAATTGAAAACAAATACGAAACTAAATTAGTCTGATTTGTTTTATTGTTCTTGATTTATGATTCGACTGAAAGTTTCTTAAAAATAACATATTCACGTATCAACAAAGAACCAAATAGTAGAGATTATAAGATGTTATAAGTTTTTATTTGAGCTAATTTAAATGAACATAAACATAAATTGTTTGTGACCAAAAAAAGAAAATTGTTTAGTCAATTCTTATATTTTGTTTTATTGTTTTTAGCAAGCTTCAAGAATAAGAACGTGCACTCAATAAAAAGTGACGATAAAGTGATACTAAGTTTGAAAGACGTAAAACAAAATAGTGTTTGATGGATTCCGGAACATATTTAAGATAAAGTGAAAGTATTATCATCGTGGGATAGTCCATTCGAGGGAAAAATATTGAAGTTGTATAGAAAACAATGGATCACCTGTTCCGGCAACGTCGGATTAGCATGCCCAAGCGGTAAGTTATATTAAATTGTTTATTTATAAGACAAAAATTAAGATTCCCATTATAATAAAGATCGTATCATTTTATTCTGTACATTTTTAACTTTTTATCGTAAAATTAAAAGTGGCCAGTTTAATTTGTGATATTGCTTTCTTTTATTCTTTTTTTAAATGTTTTTTTAGCTATTTCATTTAATCGAATAATATTCACCATTGAAATAAGTAAATTACGTTTCTGATATTGTTTACGGCTCTTAATCGATAAAAAAAACCTTTTACTGGTTACCAAATGATGAACCTAAGAACTCTTAGTCGCTTTCTACTTACTAATTTTATTCAACCGAAAAAATTGGAGTGAGACACCAATTCAGTTTTCGTTACGATACTCCATGGTTTTCCAGTAAACAAAGTCGGTCGTTGAAAATAGTGGTGGGGTAATTTGTGATTTATTTTTTAAGATTTTTGTACAAAACTTTTTGTCATACAACAATGAACGAATCACTGACGTCCATCTTTCTTAACGAATCATGTTTGCTATTTTAGGATTGATTATTCTAGAGTATTACTAGCTGTTGCTCGCGACTCCATCCGCGCGAGATTATAAAATAGATAGTAGGCGTTTCGCAAACCTACTAAATATGCATTTAAAATTTCATAAAAAAGAAGAGAGAAGGCTAAGAAATATAATATTGACTTTGATATTGAAAGAATATCAAAGTTCTTAATAATCGTTTTATATTTACGGTTATAAAGATAACCGACAATATCTATTAGTAGTTTGCGTTTTTACGCTTCACTTCTTACCCTCAGTGATGTGTACGATGGTGTATAATAATTACCTTATAAATCGGACATTTGTAACTGTATTTATTATTACTAACTACTATTTAATATTACAAAAGGTACTTCAAGAAATACATATAATTTTGTAAGAAATTGTACGTAACGATTTAGAATTCTACTTGTGTTTAGTTTAGAAAATCTTAACGTACGTCTCAATTAAGTATAATATAAGTTGTGTTTTAGTGGTTGGTAATATGAAACAATTGAACAGATTACATACACTATGTTAAAGAATTTTTAACACATTCACCGCTTAAGATATAGAATAATTAGCCAGGAGCCAACATTTTCTAAGGCATATTTTGATTATGTATATATGTATGTTTAAAAATATGGATGAAAGTACATTGGTATTATTATAATTAAAAAAAATAACTTTTTTCGGATCTGAGTGGGCTATTATGCCCTCTCCCCGCTCGGATCCGAGTGGTGAGCACTGAATGTTTTAAATAAATTGAATAGAACACGATGTAGTACGAAATAGCATTATTGCACCTTTCTAAACATTTTGAGTTTTATTTCAGTTTATAATATAAAATATTGTTATTATATACAGTTTTTGTATGACATTAAAATTCAAAAGTAGTAGAACAGTTTCTGTGGTATGATGTGTTATTTTTATGCGCTATAGTTGTCTACTTTTTGATCGCGGTTTTGTGACTAGAATTGTAATATTTGTGCTAGTTTCTAGTGTAGCATTTTTTACACTATAATGAGAACAGAAATAAATATGGTTGTTTTTCATAGAAATTATTCCTAGTGCTTTCCAGTTTCCGTCAAACAATGTATGAATGAAATTATTTTTTGTACTTGGTTGTGTAATTTACGGATGAATACTATCTACGTGTACTATGTCCCTATGTCTTTCTAAGCATGTTTTAATTATTTAATTAAATCCAATTAAGTTAATATTTTTATAAGTTTGTTTTTTGTTTCAATCATAGACACGTGAAAATGAACAATAGACAAACCTTTTGTTGTCAACTATTGTATAGAAAGTTATGGTTTTATTTCAAGCTGAAACGTTTGTCGGCTGATTGTCTTGTATTTGCCGCAATCTCGGCTATCAGGTCAACATCTCTGTTGACTGACGCTCCATTTATTATATTCGAAATTTTCGTAGCGTTCGCGTGTAATTTGTTTTAAACTTTCGTTGATACGAAAGTCTATCCGGCTGAGACTTTCTACATGAAAATGCGTTTAATGCGTGCCTCTTAATGACATGCGACATAAGAGTACGCCGAATGTAGTATAAATGCAGAACGTGTCATCAGGGCTCTCGAAGTGTGGCAATGGGACGCAGCCGTTACACGATCCGGTGTGTTCCTAGTAAACACCGTAAACTGATTAACATCGCGAAACTATGGACGGAAGTTGCGTTATTTTCTATCATTCGTCAAGATAAATTAAAAGATCTTTATTTATTGAAAATTGGGAAATTTGTTAATTAATTAGGTGTTAAATAAACTCACGTTAATAATGTCAATCTTTTTAATACGAAAATGTGCGTCGCTTTTAAGTTACTGTTAATTTTAGCCTTATTAGAAGTTAAAATTAAAAATAAACTCATTTAAAATCAGTGTCGTGTTCGCAGTAACAAATATACCGGTAGGTACGTGAATGTCAAAGTTGTGTGAGCTAACTTTGTGAACGGTTTTCATACTGTAATATTCAGAATGCGTTCACTGACAAATGAACTTAACATAACAATTTAGTTGCTAAGCAACTAATACTATTATTATTAAGTATTAATTTCTAAAATAACATTAGATTATATTTTTTAGGAATTAAATAAATAAAGCATAGTATTTAACTTTTTCCAACCTTTGTTTTTTTTATAATAAGAATATCGAGGAATTTATAATATTATAACTTAACTATAACTTTAACGGTTAATTGATTTATATAACAGTTATAAATTCCTAACTTCTATAGATCTACAATAACAGATCTTACTTCGACGTGAAACAATGGCATACTGAAACCGCAGCAGCATGAATTTCCTTATGAATTTCATTCTAAATCTATGTGAGATAAATGTTGTTTTTATATAGAAATCTTTGCCTTTCTATTGAGCGCGGTTTGCGGCACTTGTATTTCTTTAAGGTTGAAAACACGCAAGCCGAGTTCTAGATTCATTCTAGATTACTATTATAGTTGGCATTGTCTATTGGATAATTACAGCTTTACAATCGTCTCTATTTAACGATTTTTGCAATATCCGTAATTTACGTAGTATTGAAGATAAAGAAATTGCAGTTGGCACATTTTGTAGGTTAGTGTACAAAGTATTGTTGTTGCGAATTGTGACTTAAGAAATATAAAGGGATTTTTGGTTGTACTTATATTTTATAAGATTAAAAAAACCGAAAGGAAATTATAGAATGTAACTGGTGAAAGACTAGATGATTATGATTGATGATGTTTTATTGATGACGTTAACTAAATTACCAGTAATAGGCTTTTGTGTCCTATTCAATGATTACATTTTAAGAACGAGAATGGTACGATTATAATTTTTATATTTTA
Source organism: Papilio xuthus (assembly GCF_000836235.2). Lineage (NCBI taxonomy): Eukaryota > Metazoa > Arthropoda > Insecta > Lepidoptera > Papilionidae > Papilio > Papilio xuthus. The sequence goes on from NW_013531704.1 coordinate 4,834,405, forward strand.
TTATTATATCCTTTACTAAAGATTGATTTTTATATCAAACCCTATTCACTTGCATACTGAAGTACAGATAGCTGTTCACATTGGTTTAAGCATCGGAATTGTAAGCTTATAAACAAATAAGTTTTGGTACTTGTAAATCTGGGTAAAGATTACCGTTTTGCGTACATTCGCGCAGTCGGTGTTGATTGTAATTTACATGGTTAGTTTGTGCGCGGTAATGTAACTCACCTTGTTGCATGTAACGGGCAATTACATGTTACACTTTATAATTATACGTGTATGTGAAATTTATAAACACTGAATAAACGTTACATGGTTTATTAAGTTTTTACTTTGTAATACATATAAATGGTTGTAATTTAATTATATTTATTATTGTTTACGATGTATGTTCGCTATAAATTCCGATACTACTGAACAAATTACTATCAAATTTTGTAAGAATCAGTAATTTAGTCCAATTTGGAAGATAGGGTATTTTTCATCACAATTATTGATCTTTTTTTTAATCATTAAAAGTATTTAATTATTAATTAAATACTAAAACTAGCTAACCAAATGTATATGGAAAGTAATGAATCATATCAATAAGTTTATAGAATTTATATATTTTTTTGGTAATTATATATCTCCATACTCTTTGTACTTTAAGATACTTTTTTGTCTTGTTTTTTGTAAAAACGACTCTAGGTTTAAGTGTACGTTATCGTTAGCTGTAATCGGCCAGCTTGGTGCACCCAAAGATAATTAAGATAGTATCTCGGTGAATCAAAAGAATGCATAGAAAATGTATGCATAGCTGTTTTCAAATGAATGCAAAAAGTTCAAAAACGTTCATTAAAAATCGTCGGGAGTGTAGTGCGGTCACCACAAGTATCAAGATGCATTCCTCCGCGTATTTAGGCGTCTTATCGCACATATTGATTGAAACGGAACATTGTATTTGGATTGTATATAAAAATCCATTTCATTCATGACAGTTAACTAATTTAGGGCTACGGCTTGTACTTCGCTGGGTTACTTACGAAAAAACTATCATACAATTATATGAAATATCAAAAAGTTATAAATATTACAAAGATTTGAATATTTTTTAATAAATGTAATGATTTTACAAACAAAATTTTTTTTCAAATTTAAGTGACGCGTTGAAGTCTTTTGTATGATGTACGTTAATTTAATTATTAACTTATTAATTAATTGAATTAATCATTTTGCATTGAGTCGATAAGTGCGAATTTTATTTACATAAAATATTTTCTCCAAAAATCTTGTAAATTAACGACTTCGTAAACCGACGAGCTAACTGTCTTATGTCACACATACTTTTAAGAATTACAGCGTTATTTTTCGTTTATAGTTTAATAAAATTTCTGGTCAATTGGGGTCATGTCTAGTATTATGTCAGCGAAAACATATCGAAACCAACGTCCTTTTTACATCACTTTACCATATAGGGAGCGGACGCTTAGACATACAAGCTTAAAAGGGAAGCTGGTGATATATGTAAAAAAAGTCGTTAGTACGTTACATGTCGGCAAATAAAACCTTAAGTGAAATAGCTTGATTGGTAAGAAGTTACATCATCTACTTATCATTTTAAAATAGCGTGGAAATTTACCAAAAAGAATTAATTCGATTTCGTATTTATTTAATATAGAAACAGTTTTTACTCAAATACTTTCAAATAATGAATATAATAAAATATAAAAAAGTAAATCATTATTGGTTATGTAAATTTGCCGAACACGATAAACACATTCCTTTTTACGTGTATATACCAACTAGTTATTTCTGTCAAATATAAGTCAATAAGTAAGATAAGAAGACAAATATAAACTTTTTCTATTTTTATCCCACACTTTTTACACTTATTCCTGTACAATTTATAAGTTTCACAATTACCTCTTTTAATTTTTTACCTCATACTAATGAATTATATATTAAGAACATGTCTCTATATTTTACAGAAACATAGTTTCATTGAAATTCTTTAACATAATTGGTAATAGAAAAAGTGTTATACTCATTGCTTCTAGCTTATTGACTTCTAAAGATATGTTGGATATTTTTACTTTTTTTTTCTACAATTTATGCAGTAATTGAAATAATAGTCGTATTTTAAATCGACTACGGAATGTGAAGAAAAAAATACGATATTAAGCGGAGCATACTAAAAGTAAAAAGGCGAAGACAGGAATTTCATATTGTCTTTATAAACTCTATGTATTTATATAAATTGTTAGTTTTAAAACTTTACCGTAACTGTGCTCGATATATCTAAATACGTGTAAGCAGATAACAATAGGAGCAACGACAATTTCTCATTAGATATTGTTTAATAATTGCATTAATTGATAATGAACGATGTGCAAATGTAGAGAAAGCAAACTCAAGTAAACGCAAACACGAACTAAGTTATTTAGTGATTTATTGATTAATTATGATACAACTTCGTCCACTATGACAAATAGAATGGCTACTAACAAATTTTTTATTAACTCGAACAAGCGAAGCAATATTATTTATAAGTACGTATAATTATCATCATCATCAGCTCACTACATGTACATACCCCACTGAGGGGCTCGGAGCCTACCCTAAGTTAAGGGTGACTAGGCCTTAGTCAACCACGCTGGCCCAGTGCGGGTTGGTTGACTTCACACATATCTTTGAATTTCTTCTCAGATATGTGCAGGTCGCATCACGATGTTTTCATTCACCGTAAGAACGTCGGATAAATGTACATATGTAAATCGGAAATCGAAAAGCACATTGGTACACGGCGGGATTCGAACCCCGGACCTGCAGATTACAAGTCAAGGGTTGAAACCCTTGAGCCACCGACGCTCTAATTAAATTAATTAATTATCATATTACAGATAAAAATATAATCTTACTAAATAACTAACCACAACAATAGTTATAATTGATATAATTAACATGAGTTTAGGACACCTAAGCATTTGAATATGGAATATAAATGGTGAAGAGGACGCAACTCTTTAGAAAAAAACTTGTAAATAATTAGTGTCGTATGTTTGCGTATTAAATATGAAAAAGATATCATTGACACACTTTTAAA
>NW_013531704.1:4837843-4950502 GCF_000836235.2 Papilio xuthus
CCCTTGAGCCACCGACGCTCTAATTAAATTAATTAATTATCATATTACAGATAAAAATATAATCTTACTAAATAACTAACCACAACAATAGTTATAATTGATATAATTACAATAATTTAGGACACCTAAGCATTTGAATTTGGAATACAAATGGTGAAGGGGACAACTCTTTACAAAAAAACTTGTAAATAATTAGTATTGTATGTTTGCTTATTAAATATGAAAAATATATCATTGACACACTTTTAAATCAGATCATCGGTGAGTTAATCCCATTTCTTTGTAAAAATGAAAATTATTTCGAGCCGCTGGGCAAGTTGGCCGTGGAAAGCGGCGCGGCGTCGCGCGTGCTCTCGCTTTGCGGCTACCACGGGGATTGTCTCATTAATTACCTATGGTATCTATTAATCTCGCCTCTTGAGTCACGTTTACGGCATTATACTAACATACTAGTTCATTAGAAAGTCTATACCTAATGGAATTTAAGGGTTCATCTTCGGTATTTGTCCCGTTATGAGGGAAATATTCTTTGCTTAATTTAGGCGACAGCGAGGCGACAATCTTTAGAATAACACGATCTCTGATAACTTGAATAGTGATACACAATTTCACTGATAGTTCACTAATTGTTTGATTGTCTTTATCTCATTTAACTCACAAGCAATGATAATAAAAATAAAAATATGTCCTAAAGCTGTAAATAAGTATTCGATTAAGAACCGAAACAAAAGTATATAAGTTGCATTGAACAATAAAATGATTGTATAGAGTAGCATATTGACCTCTTTGCTTTCTCTTTGTATCTTTTATTTGTGCTATTGTAAATTAGGCTTATAGAGTTTGTATGATCATTAGAGAGATATGGGATTGGCATATATTACTTTTATTTTTTTATTTATTTAGATATCGAAGTTCTATATGTTTTTATTAATGGACTATTGTGTTTTGAAGGAAGTGAATGTTGATGAAAGTGAGACTGATGAAAGTTGAGGTTCAATAATCAGATTAGGCTTGCATTATTTGCTTGTAACATGACCGGCACTTATAGATTCGCTCAGCATGTTTTAGAATAATGTCGGCGAAAGCGGTGTTTGTTGCATAGATCACTGTATTCGATGTTATCTTTTTTGCAGACAAAAGAATGTCACTTTATAATATAAGTCAATTGAGTTACAAAAATGTCGAGTACCATTTGTAGTATTTCGTATTCTGATCGTATAAGAAATATTCTTTTGTAGACTTAAATCAGAATGCGAAGAAATTATTAACATCTTAATAATACTTTGAAACACCCAATACTTCTTTTATTAACGGGTTAAAATATCACATAATTACTTAAACTCTTGTGTTTATAAAAAAAAACAAAGCAACTTCATTTTGTACGTAATCAATATCAACATCGTTATAGTTTATCAAGTATACCTGAAAAAATACCAATGAATCATTTGATGAAAAAAGAGGTGCAGTAAGTTTTGTTAATATAGCCTCTAATATACGTAGGTTATTTAATAACGGTAATAAGAGAGGTGTTCATAGTCTTATTGTGAAGTATTCGCTGCGTCTCGCGGGGGAGCCATTTAGTTTCGCACATTAACTCCACATGGCCTCGTCAACTGTCAGTGTTTGATAACAAAAAATAAATGAACTTAGAGCAAAGAGCCACCGCTCTGCATTAGATATACCTACACATGTATAGAAGAACCGCACTTCATTGCTGTTTCTTACGACTCTTATAATTTTTCTAGTGTTACTAATATTATAAATGCGAATGTTTAGATGGATGTTTGTTTGAAGGTATAACCAGATACATTTTCCTTCTTCACACTACCGCGCTATTCTCCATTTTTTTTCACCTAACTTTTTAATTGATAAGACAAAGGTTGTCACTGGCCAGTATGCCAAGTCTTTGGGAGGCTGTCTCCGCAGATGGAGGATACATTTCATAAATTATTTCGATACTATTAACAAAAACACTAATTTATAACACTGTAAACACTTAACGTTCATTTTTACATAACAATACAAACGTTTACGTCAATTAATTCTAACCTATTCGACATTGAGTATAATTATTTTGATCTTCATGGTATATTCAATGCCTCCACTAACAAGCCTCCGTGATTTACATCTAAGGTAACGTAATTCTATTGTTTACAATTTTTTTTAACTTTTGATTTTTTTTGACACGAAATTACTAAACCTTGGTAGTATCATACATAATGAGTGACTGACACTTTTATAACTCAACTAGCGGTCGCCCGCGCCTACTTGCTCGCGAATTAAAAAACAATTAGTAGCCAATGTTCTTCCAGACTTTGTTCTACGTCTATGCCAAATTTCAGCGAGATCCATGGAGCCGTTCTGTTATACTTTCAAACACACTTCCATCCATCCATTCAATCTAAACCTTCACATTTTATTAATATTAGTAAGATATTCATCTTTAGTAAATATTAAATACTCTTAGTTTACCATAAACATTGTATTTATTGAAACAATTCTATAATTCATGTCTGCATTAGAATGTTTTAAGTTTATCTAAATAAATAAAAACGATGAACTTATAAAAATGTAGTTCGAATTAAGTTAAGACTATTATGACATAATGATTGAATATGCAAAAAATATAAGTAGCTATTATCTGAATGTGTTTTAACATATGTCCAATCATATTGTTAATAAATATTAGCACGTCACATCAATGTGATAGATTGATATAAAAACTTTATATCTCTTATTACATCTAATCACTTGGTTGTTGAACCAATATTAGCTTTAACATTTATATTTATGTATAATATATTTATATAACTATGCTTTATGTTGTACCAGCTGTGTATGTTATACGGATGAACTAACTTTTAATTTAAACGTAATCTGATTTTAGACGAGTAACCAGGGAATTTTAAGTACTTTGAAAAGGTTCAATTGCTCTTTTGTTGAAATATACCTTTTCGTCTTCTAAATGTAGCGCAATCGAAAATTACGGCAAATCGATGTTTTAAAATATTATTCATTTATTGTTGTTTTTTATATCATATGATGACAAACGAGCGAGCGGCCACCTGAAATCGCTGAAATAGCGAAGTGACCGTTGCCCGTAGACATACGCAATTGCATATGCGTTGCCTATCTTTAATCGACGGAGGACAGGATGCACAGAAAGAAAATACTTCTTCCTTTCTGTGCATCCTGAAAGTTCACTTCCACTTCCTACCCTTTCCTTATAAGGAAAAGGGTGGGAAGGGAAAGAGGACTAAATTAGGCCTTCAGGACGCACACTCATCAGACGAAACACGGAATTGCTTCCAATTGACGCCTGTCTTCTGTGTGGTCGTGGTATTTCATCGGGCGAGCCGGGCCAATTCGTGCGAAGATGTTAAAGCAGGCTCTACCACTGTTCTATTAATCGGTAATTTGTTATTTATAGCAAGTTACAGTTTCCCTATTCCATTAAGATTTAAAATTGGTTTATAGTTCACTTATAATTAAAGACAAAAATAAAAAAAACTTATTAAGAAATCGAATTGATTAATTTAGGTGTTTATTTTGATGCGTCATATGAAGATATCAGGGCTTGGATCTATTTTAAATTAGTTTCTGATTGACTATTGATTTTATGAATGCAGCGAACGCGGGCGGGACTCGTTTAAATAAGTTTGTGAGCCAACAAAGCAATGCTCATTATAGCTTAATGAAGTTACTCTGAGACAAGATTAATTTAATGTTAGATTACACTGTTAAGATTCGTTAATTTTATCAACTGAATATCAAAAATAACATGAGTTAAATATATTCTTTCAAATAAGACTTTAGTCTTTCTTATGTCGCATTTCCGTTTCTTTGTTTATCTACGTAGGTCTAAAGTAATTAGTATTAAGTACCAACATTAAAATTAAACAAATGACAGAGATATCTAAAGTTTTAAGTTTATTTATAATTATGACGGCAAATTTTAAAAAGAAAATGTTATTTAATTATACTTTTACCTCATATAACTTTTATAATTGCTACCTTAAAAAGTAAAAAGTAAGTTAAGCGCTTTAAACAGTGATAAATACGTAATTAAGAGAAAGGTCGTCATATTTTTTAAAGGTAAGGACAGTCAACCGGACTCACTCACTTTCTATATTCTTCGTTTTAATCAAAAATCAAAAGTTTGTAAACAAATATGACTGACTGATAAAAAATTGCAGTTTCACTACTTTCTTTATATTAATATTATATAAAAGATGTAGACGTAATTATAATAAACAAAATTAAATCACAATTTAGGGATACATAAAATATACGAATTAAAGCATTAAAGTAAGTCAAAATTTTAAGGTTTATAAAAACTTGTGCTTACTTATATGGTCATGGTTTAAGTATTATATTTATTATTAGATAATAAAATCCAAAGTAAAATACGGTTTCTAATATCTACACCACAGTATGACTTGATTATAAGGGTTTATGATGTTTATTCTTGGCATTGGATATAACTGTATCTACTTCCTCATTCACATAATGACTTAATAATGATAGCTTTAATGTCATGGAAGTATAAATATAAACATAGTGCAATATGTTGTGACACAAACTCATGATCTAAACAAGAGTCTCCAGTAGAGTAGAGATTGTTTGTATTTTGTATTATTAACCCTTATTGTGGCAAGATTTCTTTAAAAAAAAAACAAAGTTAAAAGAAAAACTAAGCTAAAAATAAATTCCAGCTCGATACCTTCACGCATTTTTGAAAAAAAAGGGTCTTGACAGACAGACAGGACGGACAACAAAGTGATCCTATAAGGGTTCCGTTTTTTTCCTATGAGGTACGGAACCCTAATTATTTTATAGTGATCGTATATTTTTATTAAGTTGTGTGTATGTTATAATATACAAAATGAACATAAGGGTTAAGTAATACAAAAAGAAAATGATTTTTAAGGTATACAAACTTTAATACAGTCTGACTATACTTGCCCACAATTTGATGTTTTATTTAAAATACTAGCTATCTTCTGCAACTCTAATTAAAAAGAAATATATTTAAAAATGAATAGCCTGTGTGTTCTTCCAGACTATATCTACATCTGTGCCAAATTTTATCAAGACCCGCGGAGCCGTTCCGGAGATATCTTGTAACATCCATCCATCCAAACTTTCGCATTTATAATATAAGTACAATTATTGTTCTATTAGAAACCTAAATTGCTTATTGGTGATGAAGTGGTTCTATTTTATTTGGCTTCCAGTATACTCTAATGTCTTCCTCGATCGTGTACTACAAGTATTATCGATAACGTTCCCGTAAGCGAACCCTATAATTTTGCAAGTTACCCATAATAACTCTCTTCCATGTTACATAGTTGTTAGTAGTTTACATTTACTATTTTATAACCGTAGCATTTATAAAAATCCCAGTACCTGGATGACCGAGCTTTGCTCGGTATTTTTTTTAATTGTGTTTTTGGAAATTATATTCAAGTACGAATTACTAATAAAATGATGAAATATGAATAATATTTTTCGATCTTACACATATATACAAGAATTGCTCATTTAAAGATATAAGATATGTGATCTTGATAGGTTAAATGTAATGTTATTTTTACTTTATCACAAAATATTTTACTTTCTTGTTTCACTAATATATTATTGAGACAATTATAGCTATAATAAATATAACAATATGGAGTCCGGAGATCTACCGTGTATTCAAATAACTGTAAATTTGGTCCAAATTACTTTTATCATATAATCTTTAACGGTATTAAAGTTCACTATAAAATAATAATAGATACCAAAAAAAATGTTTGTACAAGCAACAAGGCGTGTACATAATTGTACTAAATCGACTTTTAAGTATTTGATTCTTTAACAATTTAGTCGACCAACGTATAAGGATCTTCGTAATAATATATTCGACTATATTATTATAAATATAATGATGTTTTACTTGCAAATGGCGATAATAGTTTTCTTAAAGCAAACATGGTTTTGAAATTATTTTCACATGAATATGATCTTATATCTTGTTCGTACAATAACTGTATGTATTTTACATGGTACCTGGATGACCGAGCTTTGCTAGGTAGTTTTTTTTAATTGTGTTTTTTGGAAATTATATTTAAGTACGATTACTAATAAAATGATGAAATATGAATAATATTTTTCGATCTTACCGATAGAAAAAGTTAAGTTTATGTTTAAGTTGATTATCGATAAAACACGAATAAAATGACATTTTCTAAAAATGATTCCTAGCTAGATTGATTTATCGCCCCCGAAATCCACTATATACTAAATTTTATGAAAATCGTTGGAGCCGATTCCGAGATTCCAATTATATATATATATTTATTCAAGAATTGCTCATTTAAAAATATAAGATATAAAGGTTGGTCTTCTTTTGTTTTTATTACGTTAAAGATATGGGTTATCTAAAAGTCGATTACGATGTCTGCATCAATATGAATGCCGTTAAAATGCAGTTACAATTCGTTTTTTTTTATTAAGATCAGTCCACTCAACGCATTTGATTCCCGTTGGTAATGTTGTTCAACGGTTGAATAATGCTAGAAATGTATCTATTTATGCCGCTAAAAAAATTATAAAAAAACTACAGATAATGTTAAGGGAAAGGCAAAGGTATGTCTTGTGAGGACGCAACATTCTACAACACTTTATTAGCTTACAATCAATTTGAGATGTAAAATATTCCCCCGTTTTGCTTGGAAACAATAGGTATACAGGATGTTGGTTTATTCTCACAATGTTTTTTGATATTTATCTGAGGTAAACAAAGTTCATGAATACGCATAATATGCAACTTTAATTACTACGTTGCAGTGCTTTCGCGTATAAAGCGTATAAAGTTCACTTAATTACTATTATTCTTATGGTAAGTACTGATACATTATGTAAATTTTTTTCATTTGTAAAAGTTAACTACCTATACATATATCAATCTTTGAATACGTAACTAACAAATTTTTATTCAAGGAATTTGATAAACAAAACTCTTCCTTAGCGAATAATTGCAATCTGTCTACCCTCAATATTCTTTATCTGACACATTAACTACATATTTATTACAGAAAAAAAAGAAATCACTTTACGGTATATGCACTGCGCAGGATTTCATTGCTTTTGTTGTTCTGTGTGGACAAGCAGAACAGATTTGTGACATTAGTGGCACAAAGGCTTTATTGTGTGAAAGATGATTTCATCATTCCTTGTCTGCCATGCATAGACAATTCATAGCAAATTTTCATAACAAGATAAAATGGTAAAACTCTAATTTGCACTTAGAGTCTTATAGTCACTAAGTAAAGGCCTTATTGTAGTAAAATCAAAATTAAGTGACTGCTTAAATCACTATTAAAATACTTCATTATCATCATCATCAGCTCACTATAAGTCCCCACCGAGGGGCTCGGAGCCTACCCTAAGTTTAGGGTGATTAGGCCATAGTCAACCAAGCTGGCCAAGTGCGAGTTGGTTGACTTCACACATATCTTTGAATTTCTTCTCAGATATGTGCAGGTTGCATTACGATGTTTTCCTTCACCATAAGAACTTCGGATAAATGTACATATGTAAATCGAAAAACACATTGGTACATGGCGGGATTCGAACCCAGGACCTGCAGATTGCAAGTCAGTGCTTGTCCCCTGAGCCACAGACGCTCTAGACGCTTAAAATACTTAGTGTGGCAGTATTCATTTTTGGAGCATCCTGTATGTTTTCTATGAATAAATAGAATATAAAATTATACAAGGACGTCCTGTGATGCAGGTGAAACAATGCACTTGCTAAAAAAGGAAACGTCTGTCAGTTGGAGAACAATTGCTACTTTTATCGAAACCGTGGCCTTAAATCTAAACGAAAAAATATAGGTTGTGTTTTCTCATTTAAAAACAAACTCAAGATTATTTTTAAAAGAGCGAGCGTATTTTCATTGCAGTGAATCAAACTAATATAGTATCGGCTAGACGTATTTCATCTTTTATGTTATGAGCCTAGTATAGGATGATGCTAAATCAAAAACTAACCTCAAAATTTCTAAAATGTCTTGTAAAATAACAGTAAAACCACTTATATAATTCTTTATGTTATCGTAGATCTCATTGGTATGGTGTGCGAAATAAACACCTTATTTTGTTGCTACCAAGAAATCTCTAACTCCTTATACGCGAATTGTTCTTTAGCCTTGAACGTCAGGTCATTGCAGCTTTAAATCTATTAAATATAACAATCTGTATACTAGTAAATACATAAAAAAAACTGATTGTATTCCTATCAAGCATAGCTTATTCATTTTATCATTTACTAAGTGGTTATTCGAAGAAGAGAATAAAAAATGTCCAACATGTGAAAAATGACTACAATGTAACTGGTAAGGTCATTGACCCGGTTTGTTGCTTGGAACTACGAGAAATAAAAAATGTTAAAGTACGACGAAACGATATCAATAACGTATTTTTAAAAAAGAGGTACAAAATAATTTTAGGAAACTTATACACTAAGGGCACAGTTTAAGCAACAATAAACTTGGACCTGCGAATCGTATTATAAATATAAGGGCCGGATTTGTTACTAGAAGAAACAAAAATAAATTACTTTTTTTCTGTTATACAGATAATTAGAAAAACAAATATATCGATACGTCAGCAGTACTAAACCCACTTATTTTTATTGAATAAATAGTAATAAACTGCTTTTAAAATTGTTAATCGATTAAAAAAAATCTCACTATTCAGTCTTTACATCTTGATAATATGATGTCAGTGTATCTATGTATGTAACATTGGAAAGTAAAAGTGGTCGGTTTGGGCGTTGTGAACCTATAACTTCATAAATTATGCAGTCTTTATGACGCCGCTGTCCCACGCTGTAACGCCGGAAAGTGAGAGGACGGGACCCCGATAAAATCACATGACCGTCCGGGTTTTTTTTTATCCAACAACTTGAAACTTAATCGAGCTGAGAAAGTAAACCCATCATTTTGTAATCTTGCAACTTTTACTTAGGCGCGCCCGCTTTTATTAATTATCTTTTACGTAATATGTAACACTAAAATGGCGCACAAACTATTTGAATCACGTGTCGCGAAATGTGGTACTAAGCCTTAAAACCATGAATAGTGAATCTTCTTTGACATATTAAGAACACTATGACACTAAAACGAAGTTTTCATCTATATTTCGACATCAATATCTACACAAATATTCCAATAGGAAAGATTTGTATTGTTGTATATTATATATCTACATATATATATATATATAAAAGAAAGTAGTGTTAGTTACACTATTTATAACTCAAGAACGGCTTTACCGACATGGCTGAAAATTGGTGAGGAGATAGCTTAGAGCCAGGAGACGGACATAAGATACTATTTATTCATTTTTTTTTTGAAATTATGCCTTGAAGAGCTGCTTTTAATTTAACTTACTAATATTATAAATGCGACTGTTTAGATGGATGTGATGTGGATGGATGGGTGGGCTACACTAATTAAGTTTTGTTTATATATCCACGCGGACAGAGTCGCGGGCGACATCTAGTAACGAATAAACTCAAAAACTACTGTCACAAATCGTTTTCCATTAGAAAGCTATATTGTCTCTGAGAGACATAAGATATGATTGTTATTAGATTTTTAAATTCCGCGCGGACGAAGTCGCGGTCAAAAGTTTATTAATTTGCATACGCGAATTTATTTATATTATTTAATTTAACCTTTACTTCTATATGGACTAGTTTTTATTTTATTTGGAAAATATAACGTTAGGTTTCTAGCAGATAGTAACAACAATCTAGAAAGTATCTCACTCAATTCTAGAAAGTTAATTGTTTCAAGAAAAATGGAGACAAAGATAAAGTAATTAGAGTTGAAAATAACTTTTTAATATAATAAAAAGTAATGCAAACTTTTGAGAAACGACATTTATTAAAGGAGAATTAAATATAGAACAACATACACCATTTTTCTACAATACACCAAAGAATTCTGCTTCAAAGTCTTGTAATATTAAAATTAATTTTAAAAACTGTAGTTAATCTTTTCTAAGTTTAGAACAACCGATATCTTTATCGCAGTTGTCAATACGTTAGATAAAGTCTATGGACCGCAATTAAGCATAGACAACGTCGTTACTTATAATCTCGTATTTCTCTTACGTCCACTTCACTTTGCCAAGTGTGCGGTGAACAAAACGATCTGGTGTGTACTAACTTTGAATAAATGTTATGCAAAGTTATAATTTTTTTTAATGTGGAAAATACTTTCTCGTTTTTACACTATATGTATTTTGGGAGCACAGTTATTTTTGAACAATTACAACGAATAGCTTTTACCTGCGATTTTGTCTGCTCTAAATTAAAAAGAGGCGAAAAATATTTCAAGTATTACGCGACACATTTTAAGTTCCATATTTGTGTGAAATTTCAATAAGATGTGTTGAAACGTTGCGGAGTTCCAATTATATAAATGAACAAAACATATTCCTAGGGAACCGTGCACATTTCCGGGATCAATGGTAGCCTCTGTATACTTCCAGACTGTGTTCTACATCTATTACCAAATATTATCAAGATCCATGCATCTATTCTGGAGATAGATATCTTCTAACAAATATCCATCCATTCGAACATCTAAACATTCACATTAATAATAACAGTAGGATGCAATAAGATAGAGCGTCGGTGGCTCAGGGGTCAAGCACTTGACTTGCAATCTGCAGGTCCTGGGTTCGAATCCCGCCATGTACCAATGTGTTTATCGATTTCCGATTTACATATGTACATTTATCCGACGTTCTTACGGTGAAGGAAAACATGGTGATGCAACCTGCACATATCTGAGAAGAAATTCAAAGATATGTGTGAAGTCAACCAACCCGCACTGGGCCAGCGTGCTTGACTATGACCTAATCATCTCTAACTTAGCGTAGGTTCCGAGCCCCTCGGTGGGGACGTATAGTGAGCTGATGATGATAATAAGATAAATTAGTTTGTATTAACCACTAATTCAGAAATCTGGTCTGTTATTATGTGAAACTGCATATTTGAGGTCTATAAGAAAAGCATAGCAGTTATCTTTTGTGGCCTCTCTAATTGGTTTAATTGTCGCATAAACATAATTTTGTTTATATTTTATTAGCGCGTTGGTACAATGAAAGTCCGCAGAATCAGACTGTCTGTGCAAGGGATAAACGCTCAAATACACTATCGTCATTAAGGTCAATATTGTGTACGGCCGTTTGATATCAGAAAGCGCATCTTGCGTGGAAAGTGCAGTGCAACCCGTTAGTGTGGGCTGCACCCAACTTTCCAATCTCGTCTAGATTCAGACCGACTTTAGGTCTGCCATTCATCAAAGCTTTCTATTACACTATATAACTAATGATAACGAAGAAAATTGTCTAGATAATCTTTTAATTAAAAAAAAATCTCTATGGTTTAAAAAAATAAAAAATCGATATTTAAAAACATGAATACATCACTGTGAACACTCCTAACAACCAACTTGGTTCTTTTTAAAGTCGATGATCGAAGTTTGGTGACAGAGGAATAATAAGACTTAAGGTCAAGAAGCGAGCATATCATTTCCTTAAAGGTCGGCCTCGCATCTGCAGTTCCTCTGGTGTTGCAAATGTCCATGGGTGTTGTTGGTCACTTTGGTGTTTCCACCGCTCATTTACCCTTCTCTTATATATAAAAAATTAAAAGCGGCGAAGACAGGTAAGGCAGACAATGAAGAACCACTTTCACATTTCTTCTGGATTCTGTCGATTTAACATATATACAAACTTATCAAGGCAGGTAAAATGCTAATGGTGGGTTATCACTACGTTTCCACTCATATTCTCTCAAAAAAAATATACATAACAATCTCTTTTTACTCATTTTTGGCAATAAAAGCCCACGGTAACACTGTCAAATAAAAAAATAACATTGTATCGGAATTTAAAATAAATATAAAAAAATATTTATATCCATTGGTTTGTTTTAGGTCACTTTCACGGTTATGAGAGCGAAAATTACGAGGAGATTGTTTTGATTTTTTTTTGTCTCTTAGAAGCTTAAGTTGTCATAGATTAACTTTTTTGTTAAACGATTTTAATGTAAATTAGAACGTCGTCACGGACATTTTAATATTCAACATGAATTAAAACTGTTTATGTTATAAAGCTTTTTTTTTTCTTAATTTTGTCATGTTCTAGTTTTGATATGTATGTTAATATTTTAATGTTTAAAACATAGGATACAGATTTAAGTCTTAGAAATGCGGTCAAAACGGTTTTGCTCTGGTGTCTTTGTCTTTTAAATTAAAAAAATAGAATAAATAGTTTTTTTAATAAAGACTTCTGTTGTTTTTAAGAATTAATTGAGATTAGATTTATCATAACCAAAATGACCAACAAACGAAAAAACTTTTTTTGAAATTAAAAAGCTTTCCTTGGAACAAAAAAAAAACAAGAAGAAATTTTACTCTACTACTCTTTGACTGTAATTTGATATTAAATTATTTCTAAATAATTAATTTAATAGTATAACAAATTGTCTTGTTTTTTCGATCGTTTAAATAGATACATATTTATTTATAAGTTATTGATTTGCGGCGCGGAAACATCATTATATTTAAACAGCTAAGTGAGTGATGTATCCGACTTATCTTAGCATCTTAAAGCTGAGAGATCGATTTGAAAGCTGCACTCGAGGGAAAATGTTTAAATAATCATTTGTCTTCATAAACACTCTTATACACAGCGGGTTTATAGTTTATAGTTACACAAAATATGTATGAATACTCGTATAATAGGCCCAACTTTTTATAATAAACACTTAATTATATATAAAAAAAACTTAATTAGTGTAGTCCAACCATCCATCCATCCACTTCACATTCATCTAAACATTCGCATTTCTAATTTTAGTAAGTTAAATTTGAAAAAATATATATAAAAAAATGAATAAATAGTATACTATGTCCGTCTCCTGGCTCTAAGCTACCTCTTCACCAATTTTCAACCATATCGGTAGAGCCGTTCTTGAGTTATAAATAGTGTAACTAACACTACTTTCTTATATACATAGATTTATTGATTGAAGTTTCTATGTCCTGGAAACAAAAGCTTAGTTCTTATAATAACAACCAATCAGTTCATGAACCAAATAAAGAATCATGATGAAAAAGCTTGGGTATTATTCAAATTAAATTAATCAGACAATCTTATATAGTATCATGCAGTTAAAATTCAAGCATTGTTTTGGTTTTGCAAAAGAAATATTTAGTAAACAGTAAAACATCATAAAAATATTGCTAAGCGTTTACAATGTCCATTTATACAATTTATTGAAAATATTTATTGACTATAAAACTGTATTAATTCGTATTTATTATATTTACAGCAACAAATTGAAATTACGAATAAATTAAAATGAATTAGCAACGTAATTTATATCGAGAAAGCGTTTACGATGTCATTTACACTGCATTGATAAAACTTGACCAGTTGACACAGTGATCTACTTGAGTGCCTTTAGTTTCCATAAATTGGTCATAATTAAATTAATATTACACTTATTTTAACTGGATTGGAGAAAGCTTAGTGATAAAGTATTAGAATTGCAAAGTGACTGAGGAATCCAATCGATCGAACTTACCGACATCACGTGACGATGAATAACAAATGGAAATTACTATTCCTGCTTATCCTAATATAATAAAACTCGAGGGATGTATGTACCGATTCATCTTTGTGACCCACATCTTACTAATATTATAAATGTGAATGTTTAGATGGATGGATGTTTGTTAAAATGTATCTCCAGAACGGATAAACGAATTTCGATAACATTTGGCATAAATGTTGAACATAGTCTAGAACACGGGCTACTAGTTGAGTTTTTCTTTAATTTCACGTGGATAGTCTCGGGCAAAACATAATATAATCTAAAACAACAACCTGTCACGCTATTGGCTACGTAATTTAGAGTCTCAGTTAGCGATTACTTACATTTATTGATTTTCTGATTGATTCACTGTAATAATTTGGGAAGTAAGTTGCTATTTGTAACTACAAAAAATGTAGTTTTTGCAAGCTTATCTTATACGTTATTCAACGCGATGCAGTTTTAATGCATGAACGAAGAATTCCAATGTTTTTGTAGATCGTATTAATAGAATCATAGTGCGTGACTGGGCCTTTAAATGAAGCATTCAATAGAACTTTTTATTAAAAGTGACCTAAGCAACACAAAAATCACCTAAATGCCATTTAATAGAGCAGTACTTTCGTCTTGATACTTTCTTTCTTCAGAAAATTTATTTTAATTAATAAAAATATCAAAACTTCATCAAATCAAGTTACTTAACGTTAAAAGGGAATAAATGTTCCATTAGACTTCCATTAGGGAACTTGTAAAATGGATTACAAAACCTCTTACAGATAAATTTAATTAACGCATTTAAAGGCTTGATTTTATTTTCGGTTAAGCCTTGATACGCAGTCATCAAATATCCGCAATTAAATCTATATATATAAAAATCAATTGCTGTTCGTTAGTCACGCTAAAACTTGGGAACGGCTGAACGGATTTATCTTATTTTGGTCTTAAAATGTTCGTGGAGGTCTAGGGAAGGTTTAAAAAGATAAACAAACAGGCCCCCTCTGTTTCTCGTATAAACGGCTGAATTGATCTCGCTGAAACTAGGCATAGAACACGTAGGCTAATATTTTTTTTTTAATTACGCGCGAACGGAGTCGCGGGCGACAGCTAGTAAGATATAAAACTCTGAAACACTGTTATCTTTTTTTTTACACTTTATTACATTGTACAGATTAAATAATTAGTAATTTGTATTTAATATCCTATGGTCTCCTTTCACATCGCAAGAAAAGATTGAGTTCGTTATATGAAGCACGGTAACTTCTTTTTTAGGTTAGGTTATTTTTGTACAGAAATTATCATCGTTTTTTGTGCGACTGGCTAGAAAAAAATCTTCACTAGAAAAATTCTTGAAATTAAGATAGTTAATAAATTCATTAATAATAACTGAATTATATTTAATATTTGTTTTAAGACAAACAGACATGAATCATAAACAGATTTTATGATATAACAAATTCAAATGTCTGTCTCAATTCGTTTTCTACTTTACCGATATAATTATATTAACATAATAATACATAGTTATTTGATTATATTAATATCTAACGTACGCTAAAATGCCAGTCTTTTTTTGTAAGCATTTAGTAGGTCACACAGCAGCATCTTACTACAGAGAAAATACATATTTCACAGCTTATTAAGTTTTTCGCACTAAAAGTGTTACTACAGTCGAATCTCACAGAAAAAGAAAATCTTTTTGGCAAACACAAGTTCCTTATTGAAATGGAGATAAACAATTGAAAGATAAACAACGCAGGACTAGAAAAAGTACCGAGGTGCTCACAAAATTCCAAGTTCCAAAGTTTCCAAGATCCAATTCCATTTTCAAACATATATTCCTGTTTTGCAGAAGAGGAAAGACAGGGATGAATATATGTTTTATACAGACATTTAAGTCTCAGAAAACCATGGTTAAACTGTCCATCAACTCTTTGTCTTTCCAGCTATATGCTTAACTGGAATAAACTAGTTTTTGTATGAATTAATTGTTAGCGTCTTGAAATATTTGTGTCAGATCAGATGTCTGTTAAATTTATTGCCCCGCGACATTCGTGGCATTGTTTTATTTGCAAGGTAAAACCTTCATTGTGTTCTCTAGTTTTATTGTTCGTATTTATTCCCAGGATAAATAAAAACCGCTCAATAGTCTGGCTATATAAAAACAATAATTGCTCCGTTGAAACTGTGCAAAATTTTGCAAAGAATTTTTTAATGTTTTGACATTCCACTTTCACCTTTTAATAACTCGTTTTGAGATACTTTTCGGCCTAACGTAGGTACATTTTTTCGTTCTTTTTTTACTTATTTTGTAATATTATTTTTGTCGTTAAATTGTAATTATTTATGAATGTTTTTAGGGTTCCGTACCTCGAAAGGAACCTTATACGATCACTTTGTTGTTCGTCCGTCTGTCTGTCGATACCCTTTTTCTGAAGAACGCGTGAAGGTATCAAGCTAGAATTTATTTAAGTTTATAAAATACTCTAAATTAACTCTATGTACGTAAGCTGATTCAAAACATATAAAACTATGGGTTCTTAAAAAATACCAGTGCAAAACAATGTAGCTATGTTTGTTTTTGTTTTTTCAAAGTAATTGAAAGAGGGTATTACCAGAAAAATGTTATTGTACAGGAATTTTCCGCCTCATACTATAAAAAGGAGTTTAGACAGTGGGAGCTGACAGCAATATATTTATTGACGTCGAGTTACCCCGGTAAGAAATTAAAGATGTAAACTCATATTTCGGAAGTGCCATTCAACGTATACTTAAGCAATTCGATATCTGCTTGCGCAATAGTTGGTAATAAGATCATCTAATGTACCATCACTTTCGTTCATACGACTGTTACACAATATTATTTTGTGCTTCTCGATACTTAATCTGGTTACGTATGTTAGTAGTGTACGTTTTCTCAAAGGTGAAAGGACTTGACTTTTACATTTAAAACGTTCACTTAAAGGGAAAGGAGCAAATTAGCGTTGCTTTGAACGGACAGCGTGAGAAAAGGAGTTGTGTACAGTGGCCGTCATTCGGGGTGTTCTAGTTACAGAAAAATATCCCTTGAAGCACGCAAGTAACTTACTACTCTAGCTATCAATGTTTTGATCAAATTAGGAACAATGTATATTTAATATTGTCTTATATGATAGGGGGTATGGACCGCCGGTGGATATTCGCAATACTAAAAGAACCGTAAATGCGTAGCCACTTTTTGAGAACGAGAAAGTTTTTATAGATTTTTAATCGAATATTAAGCTTTTTACTTTCATACGTACTATTTTTTGTGACGGAGGTTTCTTTAAATTCATAATTTAAATTTAACATTTGCCCTTTCAATGCATAAAACGATTTTCGCCTTTAAGGTGGGTACCGCTAACGGCGTCGACTGTACTTTAAGGAGCCAGCTGCAATTTAATGAAAGGATGCTTAAATTTATTTGCAGTTCAAATAGCTGTAACGCAACTGGAAGCTCAGTTGTTCTTCAGTTCAAGTTTTATTGAACGTGCATTTACATTTCCGGAATGTTAATTTAATTAATTCTATTTCTAGTCGACTCAGGTTTCTTGGGAGAAAAAATAGTGTTAAGAACCAGGCGTTCTATTATAGGTTTGTTGAACTACGTTTTTTACTACTATTAAGCGATTCTACAACGAGCTGGTAGTTTTCTTGTAAGTAGCAAATACTTCTTGAGGTCAAGATTTAATTTTCAAATTTGACCATTTATTGTGCTTTTCAAATTTATAATTTCGATAAATCTGTGTTTAGTTACATTTTTTGAAAGTCAATATGGGTCCAAAAAATAATTTTGCTCTTATTTATTAGACCGAATTCTTAAGAGGTAAATATCAAAGATATTTATTATTTCACAAGAAGTGTCCATTAAAAAAAACGAGACATATTGTAACTAATTGAATGTAGTTAAAATAAATCTATTAGCCAGTGCTCCCATAAAATTATACTTCGCAAAAAAATGTAACATAAGAGGCACTTTTCAAACTCATTTCTCGTAGCCTCACGAGAATATGTATTTTATTGTGCTTAGACCCTACATTATTAACTGTGGCGCCGACGTAATTACAGACTTTTAATGCAAGGGACTTTACTACTGGATTACTTACTTGCTGTACTGTACAATAGTAATATTTTTAGCAGTAAAACTTGTTTTTTTATTATTTGTATATATCACGGTGTATGTTCGCGATAAACTCCGAAACTACTGAACCAATTCTTATTAAATTTTGTAAGCAACTGTAATTAGGTTCAATTTGGGAGATAGGGTAGTTTTTATCTCTATTATTGATATCGGTATTTATTATGTTAATTCCGCACGGACAGAGTCTCGGGTGACAAATAGTTTTTTTTTAAATTATACTTAATTTCGTTATAAACTAAAGAATGTGTATAATTTTATATGTTGCCAAGTATTACAAAATATTCGTTATGACGAGTTCTCTGTATTTAATTTTCTACAACATTTTCAAAGCGCGTTCTGAAGATGCGTTGCAAGCTTTGAGCGTTTGTGCTAGAATGCAGTTGGTTGTTACAATTTATTTTGACAGGGATTTTGCATTTTATCTCATAACCAAATAACGTTAAATTATTTCGTGTCAATATAATATACATTATGCATTTCGCATAACGTTATAAACTGCAATCATTTAATATTTGTAACCGTTAGTAACATAAATATATTTAAATAAATTTGTTTATTTTGCGAGCACATTTTATATAAGTAGGCAACGGATCCATATGTGAGGTAAATAAATGCATTTATGCTTAGTTTATTCAAATAAATACATCTATATATAGATGATATTATAAAACGTTATGTAACACGTTATATAAGGAATGGATAGTAAATATAATTCGATATGATGGCCGGAGAATGGATACTTGTGAGTTATGTTACCGTTATCCATCAAAGATGGATCGATTCTGCTCGCTCGTAACCTACACCGCAATAGATAAACATTATTTATTGCTTATTGTCTGTGAATATCTAATATTTCGGTACAAATTTTATGTATAGATATGCACATCTATAAAAATTATATGTAAAACGTAATAAAAGAAAGGCGTGTAAAGAAAAGTGTTTTCAATATTATTATTTCTTCACAAAGGTGATTTTTTAAATATTACCTATCATATAAAAAGAATAACAAAGTAGGCTATTTCCTAGTAAGGGTTTTAAGTCCAAGAATAAAAAAAAACCCATCCCTAAATCCCATTGGTTAGACTGATTCTATAAATTTGTCTTGCCGAATGGCTGATGAGTCCAATGGGTAACAACAACAAAGTACCCGTTCAAAAATTATTTACGGTATTAATTTTGAAATTGTTTTTTTTATTTTTATACATTTTAAATGTTTGTTTTTATTTGTCGTAACTTTACAATAGCCGTAAATAATAAATAACTGTTGTGTGTTATGTGAATGAAAGTGGTGGACGACCGGAAATGGCTTGAAAGATTCGCTGAGTCGTAGCAAGAGGGACGAGAACATCTTGCGTAATGTACTTCTTCCGGTGATTTACTGAGAGTAATACACAGTTTCTTACGTATAGGAACTGAATGTATTTGATGTTGACTTACAATGTTTATTATTGTATTGTTTATGTATGTTGATTATTTAAAATTAAAGCGTTCTTGTAGCTACGTACATCTTTTTGATTTTGATTTTCATTAAATTAGATTAACATGAGTTTTTATTACTTAAGATAAGCGGAGTCGTAATTTATATTAGTTTTGAATTACTTACCGTGGGTTTTTGGATCAATTATTAAAAGTGTCTGTACAGTAACTAACAACTGTAAAATTTTTATTCACAAAAGACACACACGAATTCGCCCAAAAATTTAAATGGATACTAGCTGTTGTCCGAGGCCCCGTCCGCGCTGTATTAACGACAAAATAAATTAAACAGACTATGTTCTACGTCCATACCAAATTTCTATGAGATCTATGCAGTAGTTCTGAAGATGCTTTCTATTTTCTAGATTCGCATTTATAATATAAGTAAGAAGTCAGATTGCTATAGAGCTAGATGTGATAATTATCTTGGTAACAAATGGTAAACATGTTTTCACAAGCTGATGTACGATTTGTTGAGAATGTCTTTATGAGAGCTTGTTGAAATGTTAAATTACTTGCTCTTTGTCTCTCTTACACCTAACGTATACCGGTAGGACAGTAGTTATGAAACATACGCGAAATTCTGTGTGTTATATTTCGTATGTTCCCTTAGTACATAATATAGGCTTTTGTATTACAGTACATAGTTTTCATGTAGTTGATATTCCTTGTTACAAAAGAAAATTGATATTATTATATGTTTTAATATACATAGGCAAGTTTTGTAGTTGATATTACTTTTAAATATTATGTAATTTTTGCTAACTT
Organism: Papilio xuthus; assembly: GCF_000836235.2. Classification (NCBI taxonomy): domain Eukaryota; kingdom Metazoa; phylum Arthropoda; class Insecta; order Lepidoptera; family Papilionidae; genus Papilio; species Papilio xuthus. Next base: position 4,857,912 of record NW_013531704.1, read on the forward strand.
GCTGCCGCCCGCGACTCTATCCGTGCGGAATTAAAAAAACGTGATAAGTAGTCTACGTGTTCTTCTAGACTATTTTCCACATCTGTGCCAAATTTCTTAAAGAACAGTGAAGCTGTTCTTCAAACAAACATCCATCCATCCATCTAAACTTTAGCATTTATGATATCAGTAAGATTAAAAAAAATAAAAAAAATAATGTTTGAAATACGATTTCAAACATTATTTTTTTTATTTATTTTTTTGTATGACATTTAAATTTTTTGATGATGCCGATAATTTGCCAGATTACTTAACCGTTAAATTGTGAATTGCAAAATTATTAAGAGACCATTAATATTTTATATTATTCATGACCGGTGGTGTAATATTTGTTAGGTCATTAATAAATTTAACATAAATGCATTAAGACGACAGTATTTTATCTGATTTGGTTTGCACAATCATTTTATTCCAGTTTCTAAGAGCTAAATATTAACCAGGTCAGTTTTGCATATTCTGCTCCGCAACCATTGAAATATTAGTTATGTCTATATTCATTTTATCAAACGATTTATACTAAAACCTGCCTTTAAAATAATTTAATTAATTCTTGACTCAATTCTCGAGGAAAAAGTGTACGATTTTTTGCAGTTATATTAATAAAAAGAAAATCGTTTAACTATTGACTTTTTAAGAGGGTGTACCAAAGAAATTGCATTTCACCGTAAAAATATATTTTAAACTTAGACCCATTTGGTTCAACAGATCAAAAGATTGCAAATGCAAACGACCAATTTTTAAAACGGTGACATAACAATCATTTTAATTGGAAAATTGTTATACTTACTTTATGAGAAAGTCGTTAAAATAACCTTCGGGTCAATCAACGATCGAATGTTGATTTTAAAGATAGATAAATATGTTTATATTGTTGTAGGACAAGTGAGCTGGTGGCGCTAGTGGCGGTGTCCTGCACTCTGTTCCTGTTCCTGCACACACGTGACCTGAGCACCAAGCTGCGCCGCATGCAGGGCAGGCTTAACGATGACGTCACCGCCTTCAACCACCTCACTGACAGTAAGTTTTTTTTAATTATATTTTAATGTGTATTGGGTGTACTTCGATATTTATAAAGGTACTGTAAAGTAGAAAATCCGACACTGTGCCGGTGTATCGGCGCAACACTAGCCTTATTAAAGTGTCAGCGTTTATGTAGCCCCCACTAATCAATCTGACACATGACTTCGTAACGAAAGCGCTCCATTCGCGCCAAATAATTCTAATAATGTCTAAAAGTACTTTTAACCTTGTAAAGATGAAAAAAATTATGTTTTAGGTATTTTTAGGACAATATATTTTCAGATCTTTATCATTTTTACCACGAGTTAAATATAACTGTGTAAAATTGTTAAAAATTCCATCCGAAAACGTTTCATATTTGTGATACAAAACCGGCGTACACAATAGTTGTCATATAGACAATACAATATTTTCGACCCGCGTTGCATTTCAGGTCAAACGAAATCCTGGCAATGGTTTTAGAAATTGTCATAGAAAAAGCGCTTAGTATGCGATTGGGTGCGTAATATCCCATTGTACAGCACGCGTCACTACGGGAACTCGTCCAAAATTTCACAAGCACTAAATAAATACTTTATTGCAACTTCGACCACTGAATCATTCGAGTACCGTTCGACTTTCGTCGGTTTACACTTTACCCCTACTCATGCTTATGAGCTTAATGGTCTTCATCGCCCTACTCATTACTATTATTAAATACTACTACTATTTATTTACAATGCTATTGATTAATTACGGGGTGTTTTCCATTGCCCCGAATATACTGTAAGCTGAAGGGCCCAATGGGAAACAACTAATTGTCCTAGATATCTTTTAGTATAATTAACACTAATCAACTTTGCTTAGATAATGAACTAATTATTAATATTATCATCAACATGTACTACATTTAAATTCACTATTTTAAGGATCAAAATTCAGGAACTAACGAGAAATAACAATTTATATTAAACAAAAAATAATGTCATCTCGAATGTCATCTCTTACGATCCATAGGATTCGTATGACATATATTTCAAATAACATCGATTTATAGGAGTAACTGTATTCTCCATAACTGATATGAAAATTATAATACTTATGATATAATGTGACAATAGTGAGAGGTTGTGGAATAACCGAAATAATTTGTGACCACTGATTACATTTTGTGGTGAGCGTAATAAGGTGCTTGCTTTCTCTGCGGCGTACAAGTCTACGAAAACTAGTTAAATTGTGAAATTGGATAGATAAAATTATAACCTTTTCACAGTTATGATTTTTATTACTGGTCACCGAAACAACGTCGAAAGAAGGATGGTAACTATATTAAAAAGAAATTATGTTACTTTACCAGTTAAACACAATTTAATAAACTGGATGAAATAAGTTTTTACGATATTTAAACTAGATGTAATTTAATGCATTCTTTTTCAATATATAATGTAAAGGTTTATAGTACAATAATATAAAACTGTATAATTCAATTTCTGAAACTTTTACAGCAATAAGAAGAGCTATAGATCGATAAGGATATATGACCCGGTTGGCGTAAATCAAATTAAATTATGACAGCTCACTAGCACCATTCTAGTCAATTTCGAAAGAGTTTCACAATTTTTTTTATCGTACTCTAGCTGCCGTGTATTTTTTCTTTTATGGCATTTTATTTGCCTAAGTAGGTTTTATATATTTTGTGACAGGACAAAGCGAAAGCAGCCTCTCTGTCCCTGGTGTCTGCGTTTGACTCTAATAGCAAATGTGATTAAAATTTTCTAGAATGCAGTAAAAAAACTGGTCCGCGTAGTTTTGCTGGGCTCCCCGCAAAATGAACCTAATCTACTTACTACTGGAAACGGTTGGCAAGAGATGCAATAAAATAAAATTGTGAACGCAATATTCATATTTAGATATTTTAACAAAAACGTTGTAATAGTCGTGAAGATTCGCAATTTTCGTTAGATTACTAACTGCTGCCCGTGACTCCGTCCGCGCGGAATAACAAAAATTTGATAAGGAGCTTATGTATTCTTCCCAACTGTTCTACATCTACGCCAAATTTGAGCCAGCGAGATCCGTTGACCCGTTCCGGAGATACTTTCAAACAAACATCCATCCATCTAAACATTCGCATTTATAATATTAGTAAGATATAAAAAACAACACATTTACGCCGGTCATATATTATAGTAATAATTTACTTACGAGCATAGTAATTATGACACGATTGCCTCGTGCGTGTGGCGTTAAACATTTGTCTATGAAATGGTACATCATTACGTTTTTTAATGTTCTATTTTATTTAATAACTTCATCTTTTAACTATTAAATTTTCCTCTACATTATTCGAAAAAGAAAACTGTACGAACATATTAAATATAGTCGTATATTTGAAATAAGTCTTTAAAATAATTAACTATTGCTCCAGTATCTAATAAAATTATTAATTTGTTACTCATAATATTGTTCGTTTAACCGTGCGCTTCCATTGTTATAATACCAGTTAAAACATACAGTTAATTTTGTTTACAATTCAAAGATTATGACAATTTTTTTAATACTGTATAAGCAGTGGAAACCTACGATTATTTTCGACGTAGAGTAGTTTTCTTCTCATAAAAGTAGTGGTATATTTTACATAAAAATTATACATCACTTTCCTATAACACTGATAGGTGGTACAGTTACTCTATAACCTGTCATCCAGGACCACATTCCGGAAGACCAGGTGACCTAAATAAGACCTCAATTAACTACAGCTCCCCACGACGATACGCAGATACGCAATCAGGTTGCTGTTGTGGTCGTTTGTATCCAATAATACAACGTTAGTCGTTAAGTAACTGATCGAGCGGTTTAAAGCGCCCCCTAGTGCCATTTACTGTGTACAAGCTTCTTGCGGCTTTTATTGCTTTAAAATAATTCCGTAATTGACAAGATACTGTAAAAGTTATATTGATCAAAATATCTATGGTATGTAAGCGTAGTTAACGTGTTATTATTTACCATACCTCAAGTATTAAATTAAGACATTTTTAATTGACTTCAAAAAGGAGGAGGTTGTCAATTCGTCTATATATTTTCACCACTCGGATCCGAGTGAGCGGCCCGTGCATTTTGTAGTTTACAGTAAGCCGCCGGCGTTTGGATGAGCTTATGTCGGTTTGCGTGTCCACTATTTTTTATTAAAATAATAATAATAAAAATGTACTTTCATCCATATTTTGGTTCCTGGCTAATTAGTCTATATTATATCTTTAGCAGTGAATGTGTTAATACGTTTCCTATAACACCGGGGCTAGACAAAATTTATAATAAAAATTTATTTACTACAGTTAATTAATACAAAGAAACATGTTAGGATTATTCGAACAATAGACATAATGTAGACAGCTCATTCGTTCAGTGCTCAAATTGTCTTAACAATTACAATGAGTACATCAGATAAAGATAAAGCCAAATCTAAATGGATTGAGAAACAAGATAATATCAATAGTGAACGGCTCTATCGATTTTGTATCGCCTTTTCCTTTGAATAAATCGATCGAAATAGTTGTAATATTAAAAAGAGCTTCATAGATACTTGATCTATATTTAATTTGTCGGTTTGTCTGTACGGTTAGTACGTGACTATTGTAATTCCGTTATTATTACTATGTAGCCTACTTTGCTGTTGTAGAATTTAAAAATATGCTTTTTAAAATAATATACAACTTAGTCGGTAGAGGTTTACCGTGTATATATATTCAGCCAAACATATTTTAAAACGGGCTTAAATATAATATAACGAGAAATAAAAGCAATACATGTTTCTTTGTATTAATTAACGGTAGTAAATAAATGTTATAACGAACTTCAAAAATGTATGGAACTGACGCGCGATAATCACGTGACTTATTAAAGGTTATTGTCAAGAAATAAAGATCTATTACATGAGTTCTATGTACATAAAGTTAAAAATATTTATTTTTATATTTCATATAAAGAATGATAGGGTAAACCATCTATAAGTATATGAAAATGGTTGTATATATAAAAATATAATAAAAAAATAAACGTACCTATTATTACATAGTCGTAATAGTTACATTATTAATTTAAAGCTGATAATAATGTATACTTTGCGTTCATAAACACTACATACTGCCAGCAACAATTTAAACCTTAAAATGAACAAAAGGAAATGATAGAGAGAGGAAAATGTCTATAAATAAAAGCTGGTTATAAACGCTGCGGGCAAGTAGCACTTAACTTGCAGGCTTGAAACCCGCGCTGCATTTCCTCTTGTTGTTAATAAAACAACATGAACACTCACGCCTATCCCCTCGAGGTGCAGGCAGAGATAACAGACTTCAAAGTACTGGATTTAAGTGATTTTAATAGAACCTAGCTACGTAATAGGATTGTACTGTATGTGTGTTTGCAACGACTGCGTTAAATTAATATTGATCACTAGCTGTCGCCCGCGACGCCGTACGCGGGGAATTAAAAAAACATAATTTGTAGACTATGTGTTCTTCCAGATTATGTTCTTCTGGAGATACCTTCAAACAAACATTCATTTATAAAGATGTATTCGTTTAAAAAGGTTTTGCTTCTATGTCATAAATTCTATATTACGTGTACCGTTGAATGGGTTTAAGTATTCCATACAATGGATAAAGTGATCTAGATGGCGTTTAAGGTGTGATTTTAATAAAACTTTCTAAAAAAAAGATTCACATATGCCCAATATTGTTGCCAGGGATGTATTCATGTTACTAAAAGAGGTCGAATATTATTTTTATTGCAAAAGAAAAAATCACGTACTGTATCTTTGCTGTCCGGAGAAAACCGGAACAAATAGGTAGTATAATAATACTAAATTATCAAAATAAAAGCCCACTAAGCCTATGTCCGGCTATAAGTTATGTAAATAGAATGTCTTACTATTGAAGATTTATATTGTAGAGCGCAAGGCGATTTGAATTTTTTATTTGTTTTTTAAAATAGAGAAAGTAAATCGATAGTTTCGATTGCAAATGTTACGACCAATATATTACAGTTGCGATGTAACGTATCACGTGATTGTTACAAAATTAAACAAATATTTTTTTAATAATATAATTTATTTGCATTTTAAATATTACTTCGAGAATTAAATAAAATAATATAGCTGTTGTAATATTAAGAGAAGCCTATTGCATAGTGTTTTCTAATGTGGTTCGTGGACTCTGGCTTCCATTGTAGGCATAGCCGAGAAGGAAATTAAGTTGAGAGCTGACAAGTTCCAGAAGAAATGTAGCAATACGTTCAGCGGTTAACATTTTTAAAGAAATCTATTATACGTGAAAAAAAGTTTCAGTATCATTGCTCTTTGTTAACGATCCAGAAATCTTACTAATATTATAAATGCGAATGTTGGGATGGATGTTCGTTTGAAAGTATCTCTAGAACGGCTCAACGGATCTTGATAAAATTTGGTAGTTATCTGAAAGAACACATAGACTAAATAAGTTTTTTTTAAATACCGAGCGGACGGAGTCGCGAGTGACAGTTAGTATAGAATAAATAGCGAATTGTTTTATTTATAAAATTAAAGTAAATATACATGAAAGTATTTTAATATTAATGTCAATCAAATATATTCGTATAATAAATGAATAACAATATAAAGAAATACATAATTCATGGCTCGCTTAACAATGTTAACATTTCCCTCCCATGGAGCTTTTAAAGGTCGGTCGACGACCGGCGGCAGGACGCAGTGGCTAATGCATCCCGAACACCCGGAAGGTTGTCGTGACTGATCTCACAATGGTAACGTTTCTATACCGACCATGCAAATCTTACTCGATATGGAAACGGATCGTACAATCCAGGCACTTTTAATAGGCCGTTTTAATTAATTACTACGATAGTTTATGGTGCTTTCATAGGAGTCAGATACTAGAGAAACATCTTACCTTATAAGGTAATTCATAACTATATTTTGTATCACATATGTACTCACTATATGATATATTTAAATAATATAAGTTGTATTTTAAAATATTCATAGTAAAGAAACAACACAACTCAAACCTGTAACCCAGAGGGGTGGGCAGAGACTATGGACCTTTATTTGGCGTGCCCAAACATCCGTAATCCACTTTTCACCATTTCGGAAATGGAACGTGACGGGTGGCAAGCCGTGTCGCCGCCTTTTTTTACCGGGAGTTCATACATATCTTAAATTTACCTAAATAATATCACATTAATGTAATTGCCAAAGACTCTAAAGTATCAATACTTTCCTATCAAGTAGTGAGAATATAAATGTAGCAAGCAGTGGGTACGATAACCTATAACAATAAACATTGCTTTGTACAAGAAATCGTTTTAAAATAGACCTAGGCTAGGGAACAAGGCTTGTAGTATTTCCTAACGAGCTCTATTGGTATCGGTAACTATACGGTAACTTGAGACGAGTCACGCCTCTCAATGTTTTTAACCGTAAAATTACACTGTCGAAGCAAAAATATAAAATATATTGCTATCTCATTTTTTTCAAACAGATTAAGCGAGATGTCTTTATGTTTTTATAAAAATGTTTCGGTAGTGAGAACCCATGCTAACGTATTTAAATTTCGTCAAATGCCTCTATATAATCCTTGTTTTATTTGAGATAAATCTCTTTTATCCGCGAATTTTAAGAAACGTTTTTTTTTATACGTTTGTTTAATATTTACATTTTCTGAGAATATATTTCACAAACAATATGAAACTGGTCTTATAATAATTATGTTTTAATATCTTGCGAGTAGTACAGTAAAATGTTTTCAACTTTTACCTTAGTTTGTAACGTTCTTGTTGTTCTGCCACAGATAATACAATCAAAATGTTAACTCAAGCCCTCAAAAAAGGCTATATTAAATAAATTTATTATTATTTAAAAAAAACTACAAAACCAGTGCTAAACGAATAACTTAGTCTAGCTAATCTTACTACTTACTTCTTACTAATATTATAAAAGAGAATGATTGGATGGATGGATGGTTGGATATTTGTTTGAAGGTATCTCGAGAACGGATTAACGGATCTCGCTGAAATTTGGCATAAATGTGGAACATAGTCGGGAAGAACACATAGGCTACTAATTAAGTTGTTTAATTCCGCGCGGACGGAATCATATACGACAACTTCATTCATATTTTCAATCGATCTTGCGAAGTTATAATTAAACTTTCGAAACCTATAATAGACAAAATACTACTTATTTTTATTAGAATAACCCATTCCTATATTACATTGAACCTCTAATATTCAAAGAATCCTCTCAATATCCCGCTATTGACAATCATCGAGACAGGAAATTGAGTTTTCGTGACTTTGTAGAAACATTACATTATTAGCGAGACCTCTGTTTGTTCTGTTAGATCTTTTTGACAGTAACAAACGTGAACACGACTTCAAAAGCTGCCTTTCAATGTGAATACGAAATTATTTAAACTATTCTGATATTCAATACTTACAATACGATTGAAATAACAATATGGCGAACTGTTTGCCTATTTATGGTTACTTTTATTTCCCAATCTTACTATATAATATTATAAATACGAATGTTTAGATTGACGGATGGATGTTTGTTTGAAGGTACCTCTTTAACGGCTGCATGGATTTCGCTAAAATTTAGCATAGATGTAGAACATAGCCTGGAAAAACACATAGGCTACTAATTAAGTTTTGTTTTAATGCAGTGCGGACGGAGTCGCGGGCGACAACTAGTCATAAATAAAGGATTAACAAAGTTAAAAGTACAGACAAACTTAAGGGAGTAAAATAAAATGTTTGACTAACATACTTTTAGCATTACATACTAGGAAACAGTTAAACGTGAAAAACTGTCTAGTTGTCGTATCCAATTAAGGAATTCTGTAGGACTAATTAGAAATACTAAAAAAAGTTAGCTTACCCGTACACATATTTAATTTATCATGTAATGTAAAATGAACTCTATTGCTAAGGATTAAGACTCTGTATAGTGTATTATTAACATACTTAGGTACCGAGAATTACATAGGAAGAGTTATTTTTCCCGCTTATTTTACCGGAGTTGAACATCTCGTACGGGAATTCTTTAAATAACTTAATTATTTTCGAAATTTTGAATAGGGATGGGTAAGTTCTCGAAATACTGAATAGGTAAGTTAGAAAAGATTGTAAGAAAAAAAATACAATTTTACGTCTTGTGTTAAATAAAAGAGAAGTAACATAAATAAGCATTATATTATAATAATGGCTGAAAAATACAATGTAAATTTTAAAACTTTCACATTCCACTTGACAAAAAAAAATCAGATTTCTTAAAACGCCAGTAAATCTAGATTATACATCATTAAATCTGATTATATATCAGATTTAGATGATAGAAAGTTTAATACTTATACGTAATTTTGTAATGCAACACTTTCGCACATAAAGATGCTAATGCAAGTAAACTGTAGAGACGGTACAAAATAAGATATTTCTTGATTTGATTTATTTAAATTTTGCAGCCGTGAAAACTTATTGAATAAAAATCGTCTTACTTTTTCTACAGTTTGAAATAACTTGAGGTCAAAAGGCATTAGAACGATTTCGTGTTGACCTAAAGCTTTTTAAATTTTAAAGTCGAACAACGCAAATCGATCTTAAAAACAAGCGGAAGAGTTTGTTTAAACGCGCTAATCTCAGGAACTATTAGTCCGATTTGATAAATTCTATTTTTGTTGGATAGTCCATTTATAGGGGAAGGCCTTAGGCTATATGACATTAAGCTGCGACCAAAAGTTTTTGTTTAATTCCGCGCAGACGGAGTCGCGGTTGACAGCTAGTTCTTTATAACTCGTTCCAAGCAACTTCCAGGTCATGTAAAAAAAGTTAACTCTGTAGGTAAACAAGTAACTCTTTTACGGCCATTTGACTAATGGAACTTTGTTGTAAAATGTGTTTAATGTGTAAGTGATTGTGATTGTAATAAATTTAATTCACTGACTACGATTTCAATTCGTCTTTATTACTTTGTAATCTATAAGACAAGTTACATTTATCTGAAGACAAATTGAATAGATTATTAAGTTTTTAAAGGTGTACAAATTAATTGAATTATATCCATGTTTATGTAATGGAAATTTCTAAATGGAATAGAACTGAACTATTTTTATTAATTTAACCCTTTAACTGGAAGAATTTTGTGTCTCGGAAAAATAAAAACTAGTTTTTTTGGTTTATTGTGGATACTTTAATAACTTTTATTAAAGAAAAAAAAACAATCATATTTAGTGGAAGAAAAAAAAACATGGTGGCAATATGCTTGCCAACACATAAGCTCTGTTAAATTCTGTTCATGGATTTTCCTCCTGCAGTTGGTGAAATAATTTAAGGTATTGATGCTACAAAGTGGAAAAAATCATTAAAATGTTGGTGGCACAAATATTGCCATCACCAGTTAAAGGGTTAATAACTGTAAACATTTTAAATGTTTCATATTCACGGTCAGAAACAAAACAGATTTGTTACAGGCACTTTCAAGTTATGAATATTAGACATCAAATGGCCTGCAATATAGACGGTCACGCGATTTATAAAATTTCCTTAATTACACAGTTCATATTAATTTACGTTTAGTTACATAATGGTATTGACTTTTTACATAAGTATTACCTAATATTTGTACATAAGATGAAGCGTTGAAATATTTATAGAAATATATACTATTCAGATCTACTTTCGACTGCTAAAATCGCCCAAAAGCGATATGATAATCAATTTTGAATAGAGTTTGTATTTTAAAACATAAATACAAAGTTTGCAACTGGCGAAAACAAAAGAAACATTGAATCGTACATCGTCTAACTATGGGTTTTTGAGACCAAAATCTGTGTATAAATCATATAGTCATCCCTGTCATTATCTTTGACAAAAATGAGATAACAATATGTTTAAAACGGGGATTTAAATCTCAGAAATTCACGGTAAGTAATTATCAAGTCTAATGTATGATAATAAAAAGGTCAAAAAGTTATTTGTAAGAGAGCCACGTGTTGAAAAGTGTGTCAATAGACCACAGTGTGGAACAGTAACATCTTCATTGAGATAATAATTGACGGTTGAGCCTATGAGCCATTTCACCGGTCTATTCTGCCGGATGCGAGCCGCTAACCAAATCATTACAGCTAGACTTTTTCAAATTCAATATCATTATAACTGATGCATCAAAGCGACCGTCTTATTTGTTTTCTTAGACGCCATTATCTTCAAAATGCAGACGTAGTTTTTTGTCGTTCCAATTTCAAACGACTTATTAGTATACACTAATACGAATATGGTTTTTTTTGTGAACTCTATTACTTATTACGGTCTTTTCATTCGTTGTCCCAATAATCAGAAAGCAATTACTACGATAATAGTCGTGCTGTTCTATCCAGAGAGTTATCTTTAATCTATCTTAATCTTATTGATGCGATATTTTTTTCGTTATCGTCCGAACAGTCGCGTTAAATCGTTTTATTAGCAACACAATGGAGAACCTAAAAAGCGTGTCCAAAAATATCGTCGATCGATACACCTAGTGTAATTTGATTTTCAGCATTCTTGTACGTTCTTTTATTATTTTCTTTTATTCCATCTTTTTGTGTGCCAGTTGCTGCAATTTTTTCTTTAAAATAAATATATAAGAGTTGAAATTTAGCTTAAGTAACGGCCAGCATTACTGTTATTTTTAAATACAATACTTCGTGTACATGAACAAATCTATTTATACTGTATACGCCTTTAACGTCTGAACTCCAGATACAGTCCTACCATAATTTACCTAGTCAGTATAACCACATATAGAAGATAAGTATAATTCTTTTCAAATAACTTGACGACCTAAGATCAACAAGGAAACATTTATACCTGAAGTTTAATAGGAAGGCTATGTAGGCTTTATTATTAATAATCGTTGCGTTCTGATCATTATTTATATTGCCGGGATCACCGATCCAAAGGATATAGAACAGGATTCGTGTGCTCGAAACCAATAAGTTACTGTAAGCGAGTCAAGTTGATCATTGGTGTATTATCGATTCGTGAAAGACAATTTCCATCCGGCAGAGGTCGCGTCGTGAGATACCGAGCGACGTGATTTATGCTATGCGACGAAGAAATGTATTGGCGATTTGATGTACAGTTATTGAGTAGGTACTTGTGTAAATTGTAACATGATAGGCAGTACATTTTTTCGTAGTATATTTGAGAAAGGCTCTTCAATATTATAAAATACTAGTTGTCGCCCGCGACTACCTTCGCGCGTAATTAAAAAAAACTGTTCTTCCAGACAATGTTTTACATCTATGTCAAATATATTCTAAAGATACGTTCAAACATTCATACGTTGAAACATTTACATTTATAATTTTATTTAGATTATTTTTTCAGGTTATTCAAAAGTTTTATTCTTTGGTTCACTTGTTTATTCACAAGACTTCTCTACAAGCAGAGTATTGTTGCCAGTCTCTAACAAGTTTTAACAGAACCATAAACACTTGACATTGGCCCAATCCGATGAGGGAGAGCCATAAACAAGAAACAGAACAGAACAGTTAGATTATTTGTGAGACATATATTCTACGCCTACAAATACCAATTAGTAGATATGTATCTCGTATTTATTATGATAAAAAGAACTCAAATTAAACTTATAAAGATAAAAAGAACTCAAATTAAACTTATAAAGATAAAAAGATAAAAAGAACTCAAATTAAAATATATTCTTGGAATTATTTTAAATACTTTAATGTACTTTATCCGGCAAATAAATCTTTATTTATTGAATTGTTCGTAACACAATTAATTCTTTAATGTTTCCTGTAACGAGGATTTTAATTAGTAATCGAAATAAGAAACAATATTGAATTTTTGACGACTCCTTGATATAAAAAGTCACCTAGATGTTGAAAAAATATAATATTTTATTTTAAACCAATTTGTGAAGGTAATTTTTTGAGAGCAGTTTCTTTTTAATTAACATCGATGTAACGCAAAAAAACAATTTTTTTCGATGTTTAAGAGTTCGCAAATCCAAACATTATTCTAATGCGAGGTTTGAATCGCTGACCATAATACAAATTGATTTCGGAAGCACAGCACTCAGGTTATAACGGTTTTTAAAACTGCGACAAATGTAAAATAGCAAAAGAAAATTACACAAGCGAGGAATTCGGATATCTGTGCTTTAAATTGACCGATTAGTTCTAGTGTGAAGAGCAGTTAACTTCACTAAGCCTAAGAAACATTTCGGTAGCTTTTAAATAACTAACATTCTTAATAAGAATCTTACTAGCCGTCTCCCGCAAGTCCGTCCGCGCGGAATTTAAAACAACACAATAAGTAGCCTATTTGTTCTTCCAGACTATGTTCTATATGTATACCAGATTTAATCGAGAATCGTACAACCGTTCTGGAGATACCTTTGAACAATACATCTATCCATCCATCTAAACATTCGCATTCATATTAGTAAGATTCAAAAACTTGTCCGTTAAAGTCATATTTAAAAAAATGCTTTCATAAAAAATTGTGAATAACAAATTATTTTAGCGTATAAAATGATTATTACGTGTATAATCTTAAAGTGAATTCCATCATCATTATACTTGATATGTTTTAAAGTCAATGACCATTTCAATTGAAGCTTTTAAATCTATTATTAGCAAGAAAACATTTTCATACTACACTACTCTGATGTGATTCAGCCGCATCAATGCAAATTATTGGTTCACGATACGTAATTAAGTGTGTAATTTGGAAAGATATGGTCCATGAGAGATAATTATTTTACCGTATCGTATAATACGGTAAAACCACATAAGACTGCACATTATGGGTTTTTTATTTTAGATGTCTATGTTCAGTAGTTCAAATAGCTAGAACAGAGCAAAAAACAGCTGTTAGTCAATAGATTTAAATAAGTACAAAGATTTTTTACTATGGTAATTATTTTACAATTATTTTTAAGACTGGCAATTTTTGTATTTTCTTCATAATTTATACGGTAGTAGGAAAATTTGTAGCAAAGTTCATAATAAATTTTAAATAATCAATTTTTCTAATAGATTTTTATACTAAAAGTGGCCATTTTAACACATTTTAAGTTTGTTTTCTATTAATAGGTATTTATTTGCGATGTTATTTGTTTAGGAGTCCAAACGGATAGAACGGAACGTGTGTACGAGTCTTCTCAAGAGTTCAAAGAAGCCCTCGAAGCTATCAGAAGGAATACTGGAGCGGTAACACATTTCTATTCTTAACACTTACCCATTTTGTATGCTTACTAAGTGCTGGTTTAACAGTTAAGTTAATGCAATATTCATACGTATAGTTCGCACTTGAATTTAGATAACTAGAATCTAATTAAAAATATCGTGACTAGTATAACTACTGAAATAAGGCGTTAAGTAAAAGTATATGTTGTCAACGTGTATGTATGGACGTTTAAAATTAACGATTGTGGTTTTATATGAAACTAGCGGTCGCCCGCAACTCCGTCTGCGAGGAATTAAAAACATAATTAGTATCCTCTGTGTTCTTCCAGACTATGTTCTATATGTATTCCAAATTTCAACGTGATCCGTTGAGCCGTTCTGGAGATGTCATCAAACAAACATCCATCCATCCGTCTAAACATTCGCATTTATAATACTAGTAAGAAGTAGAGATTTATAGATTTATATTGTCCAGTTATATGTAATTTATATTAGTTAGTTTTTGTTTTAAATTATTATATTTCATTAATTAATATTTTATGTACTAGGAGCGCAGCAAACCGCAGAGGACATTAGAGGCCGAAGAAGGTAGATCACAAGAGGACATTGAACAAGAACTGCTAGATGAGCTATCGCTCCCTGATCCCTGGGAGCTAAACAACACAGCGCGCTCTGAGATGGAGTTGCTATTCTTCAACCGAGTTCCGAAAGTCGGCAGCCAGACCTTCATGGAGTTACTTCGAAGATTGGCTATAAGAAATCAATTTGGTGAGTATGAAACTGAACTTATAACAAGAAACCTTGAAAAAGCTTTACTTGTGATCTGCTTCAGTCTAACAATACCTGTAGTTAGAGAGACCGTATGGCATGCATCTGCTATTTTTAAAACCGTGGGATTTAAATTATAATCATAAAATAACACTGACCTATAGGTCATTCTGATCGCTGGCGCAGGTTCGCACTGCCCATTGTTTTGAACCTCACTCAACTCCTTAAGAGAAAGTATTCATTTTTGTTAGTAACTCTTTCCTAACGTATTAGTACGTAGTTTTATGTACATATTCTTTGTGTTTATATTGTAATGCAATATGTTCAGGGTTCCACCGTGACGCTGTGCAGCGTGTGGAGACTATACGGTTGGCGCCCGCGGACCAACAGGTGTTGGTGAGCGTGGTGTCCGCGCACACACCGCCCGCGTCCTACATCAAACACGTGTGTTATACAAATTTCACCAGGTAACATTTGTTATATTCTTAATTATACGTATAATACTCATTAAGTGTTTACTTTAGTCCTTTAGTGTAGAAATTTCATATTTAATTTTACTAGAATGACGGCCTAATTGACTATTTAACAATCTGTTTTTAGACAATAAGACGTAAAAAATGTTGCTCAAGCTTTTTAACTATTTGTTACACATACAAATATTATTATGTATCTGTGTAGTTCTTGTTTTCTTTTTTGTTCTACTAATCATCGTTACAAATGACACCGACTTACGCCTCTGTGATGATTATTAATCATTATAAATTTGTCAGCCATCAATTCCTGGCAATCGGCATCGAGTTTATGATGGATGGAATCATTCCTACGTCAATACAAACAAAATAGCTTATACGGTCTAACGGGCAAGCATTCGAGGGCGTATTATCTAATCTTAAAGAGAACTTATTAAGAACATTATCACACTACTCAATTTCCAATGCGTTAGCCGACACGACAATTAATCATTACGACTGTTTGTGTCGGAAGATAATAATGTTTTATTACTAAATATAGACAAAATGGTGTTCGTTATAGCTTTACGTAAATTGAGGAAACGCCTTTTGTTAGCCGTTAAATTAGTCTATTGTTCATTATTTGTGAAATGAGGAAATTGTGAAATTAAATCATGAATGAAAACAGATTATCACTATCGCCAGCTGGTAAAGGAGCAATAAACAATATTAGAAGCCTTATATAGCTGGCTGAGTATGCAAAAATCTATAATCAAAAAGAATGTTCTAGAAAGTTTCTTTGAAGATCGCGGTATCTTGTTCAAACGAAAATTGCCACCGAGGACATTTTACTAAGTCGAGTTTTTCATTGCCCTTTTTCTCCCCCACTAGTTTAGAGTACATCGTTTATTCGCACTAAAAGTTTTATATTCACTTTCAAGGTTCGGGTACCCGTCTCCTATCTACGTGAATGTGGTCCGGGATCCAGTGGAGCGCGTCATCTCCTGGTACTACTATGTTCGGGCGCCCTGGTACTACGTAGAGAGGAAGCGAGCCTTCCCAGATCTGCCGTTACCGGACCCAGCATGGCTGAAAAAGGTAATCATCATCATCATCATCATCAGCTCACTATTTGTCCCCACCGAGGGGCTCGGAGCCTACCCTAAGTTAGGGGTGACTAAGGCATAGTCAACCACGCTGGCCAAGTGCGGGTTACTTGACATCACACATATCTTTGAATTTCTTCTTTGATATGTGCAGGTTGCATCACGATGTTTTCCTTCACCATAAGAACGTCGCTTAAATGTACATATGTTAATCGGAAATCGATAAACACATTGGTACATGGCGGGATTCGAACCTAGGTCCTGCAGATTGCAAGTCAAGTGCTTGACCACTGAGCTACCGACGCTACTCACAAAGATAAGGGTAAGAAAAAGGTAATATAACTACTTATAAACAACTTTATAAGAAATGTAAGTTTATTTTTATTACATGCGATGTGATAATATATAGAGATTGTGAATGTTCAAAGTATCATTTTAATTTGTTTGGAAAAAAATTATTCAGTCAACGTTTTTCGATATTAAATTACATGAATATAATTTATACAATAAAAACATCAAAGTATTAATTTACGTAGATATTTATATCAACACAAAATCATAAAATTAGAATTTGGTAATTGGATAATCTATTTTACGATTATTTAAAAACAGTCTTTTTATTTTTTTGAATAAGTTTCAAAAATGAATAATTAAATTCTTAACTTAATTAAATATTAATTTTGTAACCTTCATTACTTTTATTTGACTTGATGTGAAGTAAAGAATTTTCTTTGTTTATTGTTTAATATATTATAAAGATATAACATTAATAAATCTCTCAATGTAATAAATGTGACGCATTAAAACTCTCTGGTTTATTAATCTATGATTTGACCACAAACGTATCTGATTTAAATCTCTAATCTTTGATCAAGCGTAAAATATTTCTATACGAGTTGTTTATGGCTTTAGCTTTGTATGGTCGCACGGCAAAAGATGATTAGCGATAACGAATATTTTATTATTTTAGATTTAATACTAGTTATAATTTCTAAATAAGTTTTTACTTTTGTAGTTTGTACTTCACTTTTTTGTACAAAGTATTACTTTTTATTCTTATTATAAAGACAAAAAGCTGGGACTAAGACATCGCTTCAACCGCCCCGAGCCATGCTCGCCTGACAGCTAGCACAGACTAATTATAAATATTAATAGAGTTTGCAATTGCAAAACTCTTTCTCTCATTTTTTGCTAATCACACTCTATATAGACATTGAGTATGCAATGAAGCATCAAAACATGTTACTCATGCCTTCAATATAGAAAAAAACTAATAATACAGGCCACTTATTTCTATATAATAATAAACAATAAAAATGTTCTAATTTCGAATGTTGCTTTTATTTTTTCTAGCTTTTGCCCGCGACTCCGGCAGCGCGGACTTAAATAAAACATAATTAGTAGCTTATGTGTTCTTCCAGATTCTACTTGTGTGCCAAATTTAATCAAGATCCATTGAGCCGTTCCGGAGATATAATACCTATAAACAAACATCCATCCATCCATCTAAACATTTCCATTTATAATATTAGTAAGATTGTATTATTCGTATGTTTTTATGTTGTTTGTTCTTTGTTAATTCATCTTTATTTTTAAATTATCGTCAACATCCGCCATATTGTTGTGAGGGTACATTTAAAATTATTTGCTTTCTCGTCTGTTTTTGCTGAATGTTCTAAATTCTTGTCATTGCACTCAAGCATTTATCCGATCTTACACGTACGTACATAACATTGGATCAAAAGCGGTGTCTTTGTGGTCGTGTCAACATTTAAAGTACTGTAATCGGCTACAAGATAAAGATATGGTATTCTGGCTTTGGCACAAAAATTCAAGATTAAAAAACATTCAGTTCAAATAAGTTCTTATGAGATAATTAACAGGTAAAATATCATTGATATTAAAACGGGGCAGGCCGTTAAGTCTCAACGATTTTTGCCAATTTTAATATAATATTTTTTTTTCTTCAGCGAATAAATACAAGCAATTTGTAGTCATCAGAATTAACCTAATATTTTTCCTATAAAATTTGTCATAATATTCATTTTTACCAAGCTTATAAATAACTTAATTTAACCCTTATTTCCAGGATTTTGAGACGTGTGTGCTGAGCGGTGACCGAGAGTGTCGCTATGTGGAGGGAGAGACGCACGAGGGCATCGGTGACCATCGCCGGCAGACGCTCTTCTTCTGCGGACACGAACCACAGTGCACGTTAGTGTTTATGACCATGATAAACATTAATTATCTTTTTTTCATTTATTTTGGTAATGTAACAAATAAATAATATACAAAGCATAGTCCACCACATATTGCTCTTAAGATTAGTCACAGCTAAACGTTCTAGTAGTTGTGTTATAGTTAAAATAATAATAGTAGAATTTTGCATCCAGTCCCCCCAAGTAGGAGGATTTTTAGCGCCATCTATCGGTTGAAAAAAAAGTGTTGCTTTAGTTTGATTTCTTTTGGTTGCATATGCAAAATAGCAATAAATGATTGTAGGTAAGGTATATTTTATGAAATAAAATAGTTTAAGGAACACAGAAAGAGAACCAGAGCTATAAGTTTAAATTTTAATATGCAATTAACATTCTCAAATAAATGAAAGCGCCATCTATATTAAAGAGTAAATACTATCAAGAAACAGGTGAAAGTATGTTTGTTATTGCAGGCCGTTCAACAGCCGGGAGGCGCTGCAGCGCGCCAAGCGCGTCGTGGAGCAGCAGTACGCGGTTGTGGGAGTACTCGAGGACATGAACGCGACACTCCTCGCCTTCGAACGATACATACCGCGCTTCTTCAAAGGAGCTTTGAACTTGTACTGGGGTAAGATACATTATAACATAGATTTTCTTACATCGGTATAAAATCGACTAAGCAAGATATTAGTGTCGTAAATCGTCAACAGATGGCGCTGTAACTATTCTTGACTAACTTACGTTGCGTTCACTCTGAAAACCATTGCGTTCAATTTTACTATTGCAATAGACCTTACTCTAAGCTATACATGAATTCGAAAACCTAAAAGCTTTATCGTTAAATTTAATATAATTTTGCAGAAGAACTGAACACGTTCAATCGAATCAACCGAAACGCATTCAAACCGCCAGTGTCGGAGGCGGTAAAGCAAATTGTACGAGCGAACTTCACCAGGGAGATTGAATTCTATGAATTCTGCAAGCAAAGGTTATACACACAACTACGAGCTTTAAGAGACCCTGATATCACACTTACGTTTCCCACCACCACAGTCAAGAAACCAACGAGAACTGACTTCCATGACAATTATTTAAGACCGTAGACATAAATATTTGATAAGTGTATTTATTCTCCACTATCATCATCAAGCCTTACCTTAGGAAAACTTCAAGAAATTACGTTTTTTTTTCGTAATAGGAAAAAAACTATGTTTAGTTATAAGACTGTTAATTTGCAATGCAATAAGACAACATCAAAATGATTTTCCACCAAAAATACATGTACAAAAGTATGTTTTCATTCATCTCATTGTCTTTAAAACAGTGTTAGCAATATGTTTTTGTAGTGTGGAAACTCACAGAAAAGTTGTGTGTAAAGGAAACGTGAGATTTAAAAAAAATCTTGAATGATTAGTAATATTTGTATTGAAGAATGAAGTCGTGAACATACAGAGGCTGACATTTTTATAGGTTAGAAAATTTGACATTAATTAATTAAATCTTTTAAAAATATAGACTAATTAAATCTCCATTTTTTGAAAGTTAGTTTATTAAATTAGAAAAAAATCAATATCATATTGCAAAAAATCTTATAATTTATGTTTCTTATACATTTATTTATCATATTTTTTATATAGTACATTTCATATCCATAAAGAAATAAACAAAACATATTATATTAAAAATAGAACACCACCGTCTGCGGAATCCCATGACTCAAACAACCAGTGGTCAGGGCTGCAGAGACAGAAACCTTCTCACGATGCACGCGGTTTCTAACTGCCTTTTGTATCGGGCCCTTAATCCAACTGTTTAGCGAGAACTTCTTGAGATGTTGGTCGAAGCTCTTCACTATCATGTGTTATAATATGTATAATTTATGTTATAATTAAATTATTATTGTAAGATATTAATATCTAAAACAAATTAGGTACAAATTGAACTGAATTAAGCGGTTTAATTTAATTAAAATCTAATTTTAAAGTTAAACTTAGTCATTGTTTTGTTAAACTTTCAAGAACAAGTTGGTACTGAATTAGATTTTTTTTTTATTATTCATTTAAAATACTCACCGTATACGAAAATGTTTTTAAAACTAAATGTTCTTTTGTGTTGTATTTTGTATAAATATTTAGTACTGAAGAGATATGTGTTTATTGTTTACAATTTAAAAGAGAAATTTTTATCTTAAGGTCGCGCTCTTCGACATTACTAAGAGATAATTGTCTTGTTAATCATTTTATACATTTATATGTCACTATGTTTAGTAACAACATATTTATTAATGATATCCAATAATTGTGATATGTTTAGCCTTACATTATTTTTAAGTGATAATGCTTTGTACATTAAAAGCGTATGATTTTAAATTTTATTTTTTAATTAAATCTTAAATACTAACTGACGATCGCCCTCTAATTCGTCCGAGGGGAATTTGAAAAAATTAAATATTATGTGTTTTGTAATTACCCTTCCAGACTATATTCTATATATGTGCCGAATAACATCAAGATTTGTTAAGTCTTCCGAAGATACCTACAAACATCCATCCATCTAAACATTCGCATTTTTTTTATATCATAAGATGGCAAACGAGCGAGCGGCCACCTGAAATCCCTGAAATAGCGAAGTGACCGCTGCCCATGGACATATGCAATTGCACATGCGTTGTGAGACGATGCACAGAAAGAAAATATTTTCTCTTTCCATGCATCCTCTCATCCGGAAAGTCCACTTCCACTTCCCATCCTTTCCTTATAAGAAAAAGGGTGGGAAGGGAAGGAGGACTAAATTAGGCCTCCGGGACGCACATTCATCAGACTGTACGCGGAATTGCTTCCACTTGACGCCTGTCTTCTGTGTGGTCGTGGTATTTCACCGGGCGAGCCAGGGCAATTCGAAGATGTTAAAGCGGGCTCTACCACTGTAAATATTATTTTTTATAATATTAGTATGGTTTAATATTAATTTTCTAAGTACAAAACTGGTTAAATAACAAAGGTTAATTTTAATAAAACATCACGCTGTATAATTGAATAATATTTAATTAGGTAGTTTTCATAAATCAAATGTCATACGATACACAATAAAACTATAGAAATACATTGACGCATCGGTATATTTTTAAAATTAATATGGCCACATTTTAGGATTCAGGTACATACAATTAAAGCGAAGTAATAAATATTGCTGCCGACTTAAAAGTAACAAATAATTTAATATTAATCTTTAATCAATTAAAAATTTTCAATATCAAAACAATAATTATAATTTTTTTTTATTTAGGAAACATTGTGTCATGATATTATTTTGATAAATATAAAAGTAGGAAATATATTTGTTTTTAACATTCATATAAAAAATTCTGTAAAATTATTCCCACAAATATTACAAATTGTTACAGTTTTTGTAGGACAGGATAATCTTAAATGTATGTAGTCTTATAAAAAATAATTATAAAGAGTTATTAACGGTTGTAAGAATCTAAAAACTTCTATATTATAAAGGCATTGAATTATATTCACATTATTAATAACAATAATAAAAAAAATTCATACCATCTAATTCATGATTAACAAACACAGTCTAAGTGATTTATTTCGATATAGATCTAATTATTTAATAAGGCTAATAGTTTGTAAAAATTATTAAAATATTAATAACATTCAGAATATACCTCTCTAACTATGTACACAGTTCACATTCAACTCACTCACTCCATCGGTCGTTTTAATAATTATTATATTGTATTTATAACATTTCATAGTTTCTATATTCTCGTTTACGTTATACTACAAAATCATAAAGAAAATTTTATAATCAGATAGGTCGTTAATGCGAATGGCACTCCGAACGAGATGATCTCTCGATTCAATAAATTCTACACCTACTCTAAATTATATCACAAAAAACGCTTTACATTTCAAGCCTCATAATATTAGGACGCCATATTGCTTCTCCTAGTAATTGATCGTTGTACACAAAGCACACAATTAAATGAGGCAACAACGGTTTGTCGTTCGAGCTCACGCTGTAGTTCCGGACCAGCCGGACTCGCAAGACACACTCCTGCCTCAAAGGACTCGTCCACTCGTTTTCACCGCTCTTACAGTACGGCTAGCATCCCGCATATCTTCGCTCAGAGCGTCAGTAAAAAGATGGGTGCCAGTCCACAGTAGGGTGAAGCGCCGCGGTCGTCGTCTGCATCGGCGCAGTCGCCCCCAACGCGAGGCAATCGAAGCAATAGTTAGCTCCGCTGTTATTGTCCCAAAACTGCTGCCCCTTGCATTGGAATCGAACGGCCAACTCTAACCTCTGTCCCGAAGTTATGCACGGTGCGTATAGCACAAACTGAAAGCGGTCCGAGTATCCGTCGCAGGAGCCCTGCACGTAAGTCGTCTGGAGATCGGTGTACGTTTTCCATCTATTCATCGTGTATCGAATATGTACAGTTTTATGAAAATCTAAATTTCTTACGCGCACCGATCCACAAACCGTTACGTGAGCGCCGTCGCAAACTCGTGCGCTCTCTAGACAGACGAGCATCTTTTCTAGCTTCTCTGTGACGTCACGCGGTACCTGGAATAAAGGTACTAATGTGAGAGCGCCGAGTCTGGGCGGCGTCCGGGCAGGCGGCGAGGAACTCAGCATGTCGCAGCCTGTTAGATCGTCGTAGGCGGATTTTGGAATGACTGGAATTTCATCCATAAACGTCTTGACGTCTGCTAAATCGAGGCCCAATACGTCGGCGAAGCGAACTATTTTCTTTCGTCCCGGCGTACCGGGTGGCGTTTTGCCAGTTTTAAGTGATGAGCACCTACGAACGCGTTGGGGACGATCGTCTTCTGCCTCTTCATCTTCTTTACACTCTGTGCTTAAAAACTTAGGATCAATTTCGGGAGTAGGAGATATCTCGTTGTCTTCAGAAACTTCACTGGTAATAATTTGAGTCGAATCAATAAGATCAGTAGCGGCTGTTACTTCAATATCGATATTGTCTACAGGAATTTCCTCTTCGACGAGATCGAGATCTATAATTGACAAGTTTTCGATACCCTCCGTCACATCATTTTCCAATGACTTTTCTGTTAATGTAACCTCGTCGTTGGCCTCCGACGGATCGCTTTTGGCAGACTCAAACTCAGAATCGCTATCCGGTATTATCGAATGATTCAGTGGGGAGCTGAGTCGTTCAGATTCTACAACAACCGCAGGCCGAACTGCACAATCGATTTCATCGTAGCTGTTTTGTCGCGCACAACCTTCAAAACTTATAGGAGAATAAAGGGGTTTGTCTGTATGACCGTTTTCTCGCGGGACCGGTTGTAATTTCACTGGTGAATAGTCTGTGTAGAATGCAGTGGAGAATTTGAAACCATTTTTATTTTTATCCGGCTGCTTCAACATTAACCTGGCCTGCTCTTTGGTCTCGGTTTCGTTTTCGAGATCGTAGAATGGCTGTTCCGTGTCTGCTGCAGCAGCTCGTTCCGGAAACGCTCCATCGTATTCGTCGACAGGACTGGAAGGACTCTCGCATTCTAGTTCGAAATCGTAGAATGTGTCTAGGTCCCTTTGTGCGGAGTTGGCGGGTCTGTGTGTGGCGGCGGTGTCGCGCGCGATCCAGTTGCTGTCACAGTCATCGTGTCCGGCGCCGAGGTTGCGCAAGCGGGAGTGCAAGTCGCGCGCAAATGCGGCAGCGCGCCCGCGGCACGACATCGGCAGCAGTGACGTCAGACCACACTGCGTCCCGCTGCCGGCGCGGTCGCCGCTCATCTGCGTCTGAAAAATAATTATAAAATTATAAATACATTTAAGGTAGAGTTGAAAGAAATCCTAACGTAATTCAGAAAGTGGAACTACTTCTTCAGTTACTATGAAACAAAGTATGACAGTTATATTCTTGGCACCTTGCCAACAAACAACAATACAATTGAACTGTTTATTCATGAGTATCGTGACATCAAAGTTTAATGTCAAAAGTGAACGACCTAGATAAGATAGGAGTTACCCGGCGCGGCTGCGATCTGCAACACAGTCGCGACTCACGAGAGAAATGATAACATTTCAAAAATATGAGAAACATTAGTTTAATCTTAACTTTCAACTAGATTATAACTGAAAGCAATATTTGTATCGCTTCACCATCACGTTTGTAAAACATCTAAAACCATGCTTAAATGAAAAACAATAACAGACCATGCTAACGTTTACTTCTCAGTTAAACAAGTGTCAAAAGGCAACGTCAAATTTTAATTAAATATGCTTGATAAATATTTTGAAGGTACATGAAAAAACCATTAAAATTAAATTATAGAAAAGAATATCGCAATTACAGAAATGAAAACAATTGAGTCAACCCTTTGTAGTAATTTTATGAATGAAACAAACGTCCTTTGATATAGGTTGTTATTAATTGACTGAAATAATAATTGTTATATTTTATAAAAGACTAGCTAGTGATATGATGGAACAAATGACATACAAATCATTTTTTGAACATCATGTATATCTAACATAATTTTTTTTAATCCAATATAAAGCGTTGTGTTCGTATCATCAGAGGAAAAAAAGTTTTTTGTAAATAATATGAAAGATTGATTTAAACTTGAAGAATTTTACTTTTATTATTCGTTACAAGGTCATCTTGGAGGTCACGCAATGACCTATTTAAACGGAGTGTCTCTGAACGAAATATAGGAAGATTGGTACGACCTTTAGTTTGACCTTCACGTAATATTTTTTATAAAATTAAATATATAGAATAAATGAACAAATTGATTATCTTTTCGGAATCAATATTTTTATGTGTTTGTGCTATGTGTTTTTAAACTCGAACTCGAAAGATTATAATATGTACAGTAGGATGTTTTTAGAATACCGGAGAAAGTTTTATCCAAAAAAAAAACTGAATTAACTGATTCTAAATAAAAGTTATCATGTTTTATGAAACTTAAGCATAAAGTTTCTTTATCTATCTGACATATGCATTTAGAGCAATATTAAAATATTGTGCATTAAGGTATTGCATTAAATCGTGGATGTTTCTAAAGGATACGACGCGTCGCGTCCTTTCTTATCAATATTCTCTCCACAATAAGTACACAGTTGTCAATCTATTTTCATCGACACAATATCGAAGTTGAAAAGCGTAAACACAGATAAGAGCAAGACCTTGCTGGAACATCGCGTTGCTTTGTAGCTAACCATCCCATTGTATGCCCCATTTGCGTTACGGCAACGCAAGGTTTCACAACGCAAGAGGACAAGGGTCTCAATGTAGCACAGTCTGTTGTCACACCGTGTTCAGACGACGCAACGCATCCCTTCGCTTTGCTTTCGTCCGTTGTTCCTTTGAAATATCGCAAGTGAAGACGCAACGCATAAATGTAGCGCCACATATAAAACCTATGTAAAGCGAAGCAGCGTTGACGCTGCGACGATGCAACGCACTACTCTGTCCTCTCCCTAAAGGTGGATAAATTTTGGCGAACACGGGATCTTAAACTATTAGTGCACATTTCCACTGCACTTGTATTTGACACACATACATTCCTTTAAAAATGAAGACAACATAACAATAATACTTGTAATATCACAATACAACCGTCATGAAAGTAGAAACCCAGTAACTTTGCTTATCACAAAGGTCAATGCCATAAATTAAATGTTGTTGACGACTTTATTTTTGTACTAGCCGTCGCTCGCGATTTCGTCCGCGCAGAATTAAAGAAAACTCAAAAAGC
The DNA here is from genome assembly GCF_000836235.2 of Papilio xuthus. NCBI lineage: Eukaryota > Metazoa > Arthropoda > Insecta > Lepidoptera > Papilionidae > Papilio > Papilio xuthus. The sequence goes on from NW_013531704.1 coordinate 4,884,463, forward strand.
CTCGCCTATTTATTCTTTCAGACTACGTACTACATGTGTGCCAAATTTCGTCAATCCGTTGAGCCGTGCCGCAGATACTTTCAAACAAACATCCATCCAACCATCTAAACATTCACATTTATAATATTAGTAAGATTAAATTTATCATGAATACTCTTTTAATTTATTATTGCAATTACTAATTGTTCTTATATGTTTGATTACGTACACGAAAATTGAGCTTAATTAAAAATATCACTTTATCAGTAAAGTGATCGCCGAGTGACACTTATATCAACAAGATGCTTGAGACATGATACATCACGTATTTAGTAATTGCGAGATTTGTATCATACATTGTATATGATAGCATGTTACACCTACACAAAAGTTACGCATAAAATTTCATGTCATTGTGTTCCTTTACACGTATTGAAATTCTGGAAACATTGATATTAGAAGTTAAAAATAAAATCGTGATATCATCAAGAAAAAAGTAATTCAATGCAAACCAAATGATATATCATGTAAAAATAAATGGTCGGCTATTTTCATAAATATCTATATAACATTCGAGCAATTTCTTCGCAAATGTAGACGCGGTATATATGTGTGAAAGTGTATGAACAGGTCACCGTCACGCGCTCTGTCCCGTGCCAAATACAATACTCCGTCACAGAACGAGGGCGTATGTATACAGAAATAGAAGTTTTATGAAACTAACGAATTCCGTAATTATTGCCCGATAAATGCCCTTCACGAAAAACATTCAAAGAATTTAAATTCACAATTCCAAAAAAAAACAAACCTTGAAAGTTCATTCGGGACAATTCGAGAAAGTCCCGCAAAGTGATCGTCACTAAATATTTTTAGAACTTTGCTAATGTCGTCATCATCAATTTAAACTGATATTATTACGTTAACGTTTGAGGAAAACCCGAAGAAGATATTTACTGTTTGACAAAAAAAATTGCGTAGATACGCGTAACAATAACTATAGCTGATGCTAGACTTTCTTATTCATTATAATAATGTTTTAGAATCTTCCTTATTTTGAACTCAAACAATTTAAGACTCGTAAAAAATGCTAAATTATTAAAAAGTCCAGAAAACAGTAATACAGTTATATTAAAAATCATTGTAACTTGTGAGAACCTGGTTGAATTATCAATTTCATTCAATCGATAACCCGCTACGACATACAATAAATAAGCAAAATCAATCCAACATTTTATAGACCAATTCAAATATCTAGTTATAGCAAAAATTAAGTAACTAATTAATGTATAACATAATATGTTTCTTTATTTGATTGAATATAAAAATTTTGAATGTTCATTTTTATACAAGACCTTTATTATTTGTAAGGTTGTTCACAATGAAATATCCTTAAAGATACGATCCCAAGGAATGTATTTTTCCTTGTCCATTTTTAAACAACCTAATTTGAATGCTGCTGTCAACTGAATTACTGAAGGTTTAATGCAGAATGCAGAATTAGCAGCAAACAAAGTTTTATTATATTCAATCCTGGATTTAGCGCTACGCCCTGGGCTAGAATTTTACGCCCCCTTTTTATCATGCCTTTGGAGGGAAGGGAGTTAACAGGGTTAAGTGAGACTATGTAATTCGTAGATCGCCCCTTTACAGAAAGGGGCGATCTACGAATTAATCCTTTTTAGGGCAGGCCCATGGCTTTAGACAGCTAAAGCCCTGGGCCTGCCCTAATATCCAGTACTGGGTCTGGTCTTATGTATATTGTTTTTATTATTGATGTAATCAAAAATGATGTTATTTATTTACGTTTATCGAAGACTTTCACTGTTTATAAAAACATAGTCACCTTCGATATTGATCGACCGTGAAAGACTTTGTTTATAACATTAAATTGTTCAATAATGATATAGTAATAAGTTATCGTTTTGTTATTAAACAATTTAGTAATTAAAAACAAATATCAAGTTCAATAGTCAACGTCAAATTTTTTATTATTACTAGCTGCGGCCCGCGATTCCGTCTGAGCGGAATTTAAAAAAAATCAGCACATGATGTGTTCTCCAAGGCTATGATCTAATTATATGCTTAATTTCAGCGTGATCCATGTAGCAGTCCTGAAGATATCTTCAAACAAATAACCATCCATCTAAACATTCGCATTTATACTAAGAAAATCAGAAAGAGATGTGTTCTTGCGTCAGTCTTCTGAATATTCTTGTGTGCATATTGCATACATAACTATTATAATTGTATTGTATACGTAGTCAGCCAAAATTATTTTTTTAAACGTAGAATCCGTATTATACAGGACCGTACTTGCAAAAATAAAATAGAAAATCGATTCAAATTGGTACGACTAACCGAACCAATCTATGTCAATGTGTGTAATGCTGAAATATGGGCGTCCGCAATCAGTTCTGTAATAACACATTATTAGACGTGACTACTTTAACGTTATTTACAAGTGGCAAGTCGCGGCCAGTGGTGGCTGGTGGCCGGAGCGCTGACCGCCACATTGATTGAATAATAGCCTCATACTAAATTGAACTATATTTATCGGTTATGCCCTCCTAGTTTATCAAATGTTTTATTATTTAATTCGAATCCCACAATCTCTGTTGAGTACTAGCAATCGCCCGCGACTTCGTCAGCGCAGAATAAAATAAGTAACATGACCGCGTGCATCAACAACTTTCTTGTCAAAGCCATGTCAAAATCGGTCATGTCATTCCTGAGATTACCCGAAATAAACGCAGCCATGCAGCCAGACATACAGACAGAAACATTTTTAAAAATTGGTTTTACGAAAACACATAATTTCTGCGATTTGTTTTAGATATTAATTACATATAGAAGCTATAATTTTTAATAATTTATTTGTCATATGGTGTTTATTTCTATTAATAAAACTAGTTTCAAATTGAAAACGATTAATCGTGTGTACTGCCTTGGAATTATGCCTTGAAAAGGTTGACAAAATTTAATTTATTCAACTTGTATCAGGAACTTCCGAATAAATGTTTTACCGCGTTTGAAAAATACCAAATAATTGAATAATTTTGATAAACCTATCACTTGCAACTGTCATCACCATCATCATCACATCACAAGGAAAGTACTACGAAACTGTTAGCAAGACTGTTTATATTATTTAATTATTTACTTTTCGTTTCATAGTAAATTTAAGGTCGCAAATGAGCCACTTCTAACAAGATACATTGCCTACCTTTAAACAACAGGGGGCCTTCGATCAATCAGTGATTCCCAAAGTGTTCCTTATGGAACTCCTGGGGTCCAAACAAGACGCAGAAAACATACGATAGCGTAAAATAAAGTTGAAGGTTGAAGATATAGAAGCATGGGGTTAGAACCAAACTAGTATCTCTTTGAAAGGAATCCATGATAAAATGTTTGGGAACATTAGATTAAGATTGTTAAAAGCGGTTAATATTTACAAATAATTTACGTAAGAGCACTTGGTAGAACATGATATGATCCGCGTGGGCTACCCTACATTGGTACTTCAATCTTGCATGTATCAATTGATCGTGTAACGCAATAGCCGGTACTTGATGTATTTCGCAGTTATCTCGTTATATACACGTGTTGTAGCTAAATAATTCACTAGTAATTTAAGTCTGCATGCGGTCTTATTATTTTTAAAATTTTCGCATGTGAAATAATTACTACGTAAAAACTAAAGGGGGGAGGTCTTGGCATGTACTACGCCTGTTCACCTAGGGGAGGGAGGGGTCGAAAAAACTAATAAAAATAGGTCACGTAGTATGGGCATGTTCCCTAAACTACAATCGTATTACAAATACAAATTCGTAAGTTAGAAAAAAAACCGAATTTTATAATTAAGATTGATTATTTTTAATAAGTCAAAAATTTAATTACATTTATTTATTTAATTTAAGCACTATGCTATGACAATTTTCGATTAATGAAATCAAAACCAAAGTCTAATGTTTTAAGACCATATGTATATGAAGTTACAACAGCTCTTAAAAATCTTTCTAAAATTAAGACATCATGCTACAAATAGAATAATATTTAAAAGCCTTATCCCAAAATATGTGTAAAATAATTGTGTTTTTCGAAATATAATAAATATTATTTTTAATGCAAAATTTGGATCTTTGTTAAAAGTTATCTCTAGAATGGCTGAACGAACTTGAAATTTAGCAAAGATGTAGAACACATTCTAGAAGAACATAGGCTACTAATTTCTTTATCTTTAAGTTCTTTGTTTTAGCGCGTTCGGAGCCGCGGGCGAAAGCTAAGTAAAGCTAGTAAGTCAACGATTTACAAAGAGGTGAAATAAAATGAAAAGTCAATAATACTAAGTTAATAGGCTTCTTTATAAATACATTATGTCAAAAAGTGTGCTTTATGATAAGCTATTTGAAACACACCACGGTTTGTTTAACGATAACTGACACACGACACATGTCAATGGCATAAATACAAGTGGCCTTAAAACTAAGTAAAATATATTTCTAGACCATCTTTGTATTTTTATACATTAGTTAGAATCATTCGGCGCGAATGACGTGCTTTCGTTACAAAGTCCAGTGTAAGAATGAATAGTGAAGGGACACAAACGTCGACATTTTAGTAAGGTTAGTGTTGGGTGAATACACTGCCACGTTTTCGGATTTTCTTCCTAACAGAATACTCATATACTCAACATAATACTCATAGAGAAAGTTGGTTCTAATAAGTAGGTATCAAAGATTTGTAGATAGAATGAATAGTGACAAGAAAACATTATATTATTTTTCATTAATTTTCCTTATTGATGACGATAGACCGGCTTAAGTGTTAAAGCACTTGACTTGCTATCTGCAGGTCTTGCGTTCGAATCCCGCCATGTACCAATGTAGTCTTCGATTGACAAATGAACATTTATCCGACGTTTTTGCTGTTAAGGAAAACATCGGGATGCAACCTGCACATATCTATGAAGAAATTCAAAGATATTGATGATGCAACCAACACTGGGCGTGCGTGGTTGGCTATGGCCTAGTCACCCCTAACTTAGGGTAGGTTCCGAGCCCTTCTGTGAGGACGTGTAGCTGATGACGGTGATGATGTTAAAAAAACTTTTTCGTCGGTGACATATAAAATTAATAACGAAAGTGGCATAAGTTTAGATGGCAGTACACACAAACATAAACAAATATGACGTCATTTGTATATTAAATTCCAAAATACAATGTTTAGATATATATATTCTATTCACGCGTGTAATTGATGATTCTTATCGATAGATAACAAGGCACGTTTATGTAAACAATCGCACATAACTACACGTAAGATGCAGACTAAGCTGTTTAGTAATCGGTCAATGAACCCTAGATAACGTATAGCAGAATAAAGTACTATTATGGATATGCCAATAAAATATTTAATTGTTTCCACTGTCTACAAATATAAACAAAAATATAATGCATCTCAGTTTTTTCAAATAGTATGAGGGAGACGATGATACTTTGTGTATGAATTTTTTAATATAAAATGTGGAAGTTATGAAATAATTACAGTCGGTTTTAAATTGTTCGCGAAATTAATTTATGTAGGTGGCAATTTTATTATCGTGTGATAAGACGGTACAAATGTTTACACATAAAACAAATTATTCAACTGTAGCTAATGTTAGGAAGAAAATCCAACAATGTGCCGGTGTACTGGCACAACACTAGCCTTACTAAAATGTTGACGTCTATGTCCCCTCACTAATCATTCTGACACTTGACTTTGCAATGAAAGCGCGCCATTCGCGCCAAAGTATTGACATTAATAACGTTTTTAACTAAGTATTATAGGATTAAATATTTTAATCTAACTATTATAAATGCGAATGTTTAGATGGATGGATGGATATTAGAAGGTATCTTGCATGGATATCGCTGAAATTTGGCATAGATGTAGAACATAGCCTGGAAGAACACATAGGCTATTAAATTTAGTATTAAAATATTGTTAAATATAGTCTATTAACTGATTAGTATGTTCAAACATATTATCATAAAATAATCACCTTTTTAAATAAATTTGAATTTGAAATGTCAAAGAAATTTTACCTAAAGGATGTACAAATATAATGCTTTATTTAAATAAGAGGTACTGGATTTTTCTCAGTAAATGTGTGTCTCGCAGTGCTAATATTTGCACATTCGCGTTGAATATTTAAAAATAACAGTAAAAAAACCGGACACCAGTCAAAGATCTTCGAACTTGGAATCACATTGAATCAGACAACTGGCATATGAATAAATAAAAAACATTCACGACTTTTACTTCCAATGATGTGAGCAGGGCTAGTAGTCGCTACCATTCATGTTAGATTATTCAATTACAAAGGACTAGTCTAGTAATTCGACTACTATTAGGGTGTAGACCTTCACATAAGTACCCGCAAATAATATTACCTAGAAGTGAGACAATTAATCTAAAAAAACATGCATTATTAATCTTACTAATATTATAAATGTGAATGTTTATATGGATGTTTGTTTTAAGGTATCTCCAGAACGGCTGCATGGATTTTGCTGAAATTTGCCATTGTAGGTGTAGAACACAATCTGCAAGAACACATAGGCTACAAATTAAGTTTTTTTTTAATAACGCGCGGACGGAGTCGCGTGCGAAAGCTAGTACGTTTTAAACGCAATAGGAATCCTTTTGTAAGGCGACGCTCATGTTACTAGCAAACCTCAGATGATTGCGGTCTTAGTAAGTACCAGGGATGTAGACATTTTCAAACCAAAATCGTACTAAATAACGCTGCAACATGTAGTAAGTACGTACTAGCTAGTTGATACGATTCAATTAAGACTAGACTATTTGTTTAACTTAAAATATTAGGTACTAACAACACATTTTTTTCATTGATAATATTGATTGGAAAAAATACTCTACTAACTAAACCTTATCTTTTTTTATTTTTAAGAATAAAATTTAATAATTACCATTTGAATTGATACGTTAAACATAAGTAAACATAAAGAATGAAATTTATTACAACTGATATATTTTTATTTCACTTATATGTTGCTTTAAATAAAGTAATTAAGGCCAGTTACTTTTTTTTTTGAGCTAATAAAAAATAAGAACTGTCAATAAAATGTTTATTTATATTTAAGAAAAATATCCCACTAATGTTTATGGCATGCTTATTACTTTTTTATTCATAATATTAAAACAGTAAACTTTTTTTTATTAACGTTATGGCTTTTAGGTAACCAGACCAATAAAAAGTATATTTTAGTATAAGAAGTTAAGCTGAAGGTAGCGTGGCTTGTAATACCACAGACAAAATAACATCTACAGCCATTTAATAAAATGGTAAAAAAAAACTCAGAATACCAAAGATATCTTTGCAATAGTTTAGGAACACAGATAGGACAAACAGACAGACATTGTTTTATTTTACATTAATTGGATTTAAAGCTGCTTAGAAGACTGGAAGATAAGTGCCAAGCTCGTGAGCACCAGAGCTATATTTATACGTTGTCTGGATGCGTCTTCCAACTATTTCTGAACACAAAGTGAAAGTCACGACTTACTACGGAATTATCTATTTGGAGTATCATAAAATAGACTGTAAACCACTAGAACAAAATATTTATCATGCATTTAGGATTTAATAAATTGATTTATTAATCATCATTTAAGAAAATTGGTTCTATAAGTTCTATGAATTCCTTAGAATCCTGTTTCTTTTACAGAAAACATGTTTAAAAACCTATAACCCTGCAGTATCAGGATGTACACGTAATGTACGCAAATTTTGCCTCATAATGATTAAAAAACACAATCCAAAGTCCTAAAAACCAATCAATAAAATTGGCATATGAATGTGAAATCAAACATTTCTGATGAAATTATTCTATTTAATTTCTATAATGTGCAAACAGAGCAATGTATGCGGTGTGGCGTCGCGTCGACCAGAACGACCTCTAGCTGCCCTCTAAAAGCGACGCTCAACCAGACTAAATTAATATTTGATGGAACAACCTTGTGTCCAATGAACTGGCTCGCATTTACATGATAATGATCAATTTTAATAAATCCAACTATAACAGTAAATAACTAAAACTTTTATTTAACATAAGAAATATAAATAAAAGTTTAGAAAGTATAGCAGGTGATAAATGTAAGTTTTACTTAGGTCAAGTTGTGAATGAAACGTAACATAAGGTTCTATTTCACTACACATGGATTTCAAACACATTTCCAAGGTTCTATGAATAACTAGCTGTCGCCCGCGACTCCGTCCGCGCGGTATTTAAAAACTTAGTGATTAGTCTATGTGTTCTTCTGAAATATGTTCTTCATCTGTGCCGAACTTTAACAAGATCCGTTGAACTGTTCTAAAGATACTTTCTAACAAACATCCATCCCTCGAATTATACGTATAAGCTTCTGAATAATATAAGGCAAAGACCAAAATAAGTTATTAAAGATTAATTTAGAAAATCTTTTCTACGAAGAATATTTGTTAATTTCTTGCATATTAATCCCGCCGTGGTTACCACGTATAACATTAAACTTTGTTGTGTATAAAGCTTGAATCTTTTATAATTAAATTAAGCCAGACGTCCACTTATTCGAACGAAGATTACCAGAAATTAAAGTATCGAGATTTTTTGGTATTAATCTGTCGATTCTTACAGCAATATAGATTTCAAATTATAATTATAAGTACTAGCATTTAATAATTTCCCCATTGACCACACATGTTGGTTAAATTAAGCTTGTAAGATATCACAAGTTTAATAATGATCAAGTGAAGATCGGAGAGTGGACGTGTATAACGGAAGGTAGCGACCGGTTGCGAAGAAAATTCAATGAGCTTTCTATAGTGACATTTAGCACGAGTCCGCCACACGAGTTTCCCTTAAAGTCAATTCTGATGTCGGTACAACATAGCAACTATTAAACCTAATCTCAATACATTTATTAATTACTAGCTATCGCCCGCGACTTCGTCTGCCCGGAATGAAAAAAGGTAGCCTATGTGTTCTACCAGATTACGTTCTGCATATATGCCAAATTTCAGCGAAATCCATGCATACGTTTTCGAGATACTTTGAAACATCCATACAAACTTTCGCATTTATAATATTAGTAAGACTAAAAGCAACGATTCCAATTTTCTTTGATATCAGTCATGATTCTAAATAAATACTAAATCTATATTATCGCCATAAACAACAAAAAAATCCGAGAAAAACCTTACGCAAATAAATTTTTACTGGCAATTCTTCACACTTTCTTGCCAGCATGCAAACTTCGATTACGTGAAAGTAAATGGTTTCCCGGTACTTAATTGAATGTCTGGGAAACATTCTTGAGATTAAATAAATGATGCGCATACCATTTAGATTGATTAAACAATTGCATTGCAATAATTATAAAACAACACGCCCAAGGTGAGATAATTTTAAATTAACTTTGGCGCATAAATAAAGAGTAACAGGTGCAATGAGTTAGTCACAGTTCATTGTCTATGATTAAGACAGTCAAATATAGAAGGGTTCAAAATGTATAATATGTATAAAATCAAATAAAAATATAAACTATCATAGCATTCATATTTTTCATCAGTGACTTATTATAAGATTTATGAAGAAAAAAAAACGGCGGTAACTAAGCTAACTTAACCTTAATCGTATTTCTTACATAATTATGAAATGCAAACGTTTGGATGTATGGATGGATTTTGATAGAAGGAACAGTTGCATGCAAGTCGCTGAAATTAGAAATAGAAATAGATGTAGAATAAAGTGTGGAAGAACACACAGGCCACTATTCTTTTTTTTAACTCCGCGTGGACGTAGTCTCAGGCGACTGCCATCTAACTTTTAAATAAGTCGTAAAACTTGTATTAAATATATTATCGTCTCTGTCTTTTTCAATGAGAGTAAAAGAGATGACAAAAATATATTATTATCCAATCAATTCCACAGTAATAACCCACAGTCTCTAGGAATGTCAATTTAAACAGGTTACCAGACAATTTAAACAAACAAAATATTTATGAGATGGTACGACATTATATTAAGAATCGGTGCGCAGGTAGACCTGTCTGTTTGTAAACACTTATCGGATGACCAACGTTTGAACAAGAAGCTGTGACAATACTCGGAGACAAAAATATAATACAAACATTGCAACCAGCACATCACACCTCTAAGAATTACTAAGATGTCTGCACGCCAGTACACCTTTCAAACAAATTAAAAACAACTTTTTGATTATTAAAGAATGTATATTAATTAACACAATAATCTACAGATTCATATTCTATTACTCTAGAATATATTTATACATATGAAATTCAAAGATATGTGTGAAGTCAACCAACCCGCACTGGGCCAGCGTGGTTGACTATGGCCTAATCACCCTTAACTTAGGGTAGGCTCCGAGCCCCTCGGTGGGGACGTATAGTGAGCTGATGATGATATTTATACATGATAATTTTATGTAAGTTAAGATCTTATAGACATATTTATGTAATATGGTGCATATTTGTTTAATGTTTTCTTCTATACCGTAGTTTACTTATTTAAATATAAGATTAATCTTTATATCTGTACATTTAAAAAGATAAAAAAACTTTAATTAGTAAAAAAACTAATAATTTACAAACACACAAGTCATCATTACTATAATTCGTAAAGGCCAATCTTAAATCCGTTTTGAAAGAATAACGTTAATTAGTTTAATATTCAACAGAAAAATCGCCTAGCATAGATCATCACATCTACACTAAGGGCCTCCTTTAAACATCGATTAACGACTCAGAAAATGATATACTAGCGCACTGTGGACGCCCTCTGCCTCACTAGGGAACATAGAACTTTTCAAGTCAAAGTAAATCAATTTATAAACAAGTACCTTAAGCAGTAAGCTTACCTTAGTGTTCTCATATTAAAACGCTAAGGGACCAATTCACAACTCTGAGTACGGCAGTTAAACAGTTTCAAAGCGTGTTCGGTGAGATTGGATAACTATAATAATCATATTCGAAGATATGGGAACCAGTCCAACAACTATGCGACACGTAGGGCCGCTGCCCTTGGCACTGCGCTGCGTATGCGCATCACGCTTACATACATTATACATCACATTGTTTCCATAGACAATCAAAAATATATTTTCAAATACTAGAGTTTTCTTAGGTTTCTTTTATAATCTTACTAGTTCCCGCTAACGACTTCGTCAGCACGGAATAAAAAAAACTCAATTTTTTTTTATAACAGAAGGGGCGAACGAGCACCGGGAACACCGAGGTGTTCACCGACGCCCATGGACATCAGCAATACCAGAGATTAATTTCCTATCTGTTCTTTAAGACTATTTTCTACATCGGTGGCATATTTCAACGAGTTTCATTCAGCTTTGTTGGAGAGACCTTTTAACAAACATACATCCATCCATCCAAACATTTATAATATTGGATAGAAGAGAAGAAAGCCTTTCTAAGTCCCCGTAATGGGACAGTTCTCGCGTTATTCCGGGCTCTGCGTATATTATGTTTTCATAGAACATAGAAGCTACAAATAAAGACTTATTTAATGATTGGGACCCGTGATGCTTTCAATAGACATGCACGTAATGATCGTTGGTATTCTGTCACGCAGAGTAACACCAACGCATTATTTATTCCATCTTACAGTTTGATATCACACTATATTTCCGATGATTATGACTTACTAACTATCCCCCACTGCTCTGTCCGCGCGGCATTAAAAAACATAATTAGTAGCCTATGTGTTCTTCCAGACTATGTTTTGTATGTATGCCAAATTTAATCGAGATCCGTTCAGCCGTTTTTGGGATACCTTCAAGCAAACATTCATCCATCGTGTAGATATTTCGTATATGTAATCGAAAGCCTAAATTACCTTCCTGTTTAATTTATGAACATCAAACATTTGTATGTAACTCATAACAATATGGGAAATTGAACTGTGTGAATACGATAGTTTAAAGAATCTTTTTCTTTTATTGGTCGTGCGCACTGGATCTCAGAAATCTCGGCAAGAATACCATGAAGAAATTGAGTTGAGAGTTCAAGTTGAAGACTGAAACTAGAGAAATTTTTAAAGGATGCTACACTATAAAACATTTGGAAATCTCCAAAATTGACTCTGTCATTATCTTTCACAAAACAGAGATAAAAGTATATTTTAAACGGAGATTTTGGTGACAAAAACTCACGGATATTCACACACTATGATTGCTAAGAAAGACAGTCTTGACAACTAACAATATCAAGAGTTTTTTACTGTTGAATGAAATCATACGATACTATTATCAATTACGATATAAAACAATCATTTATAAATTGACCATCATAGACAATTGTGCCCACTCCTGCCAAGTTATCTTTGACGCTCTAACCCAATTCATTCAACAGACAATTGATATGTCATATGTATTTGTTTCCTACTAAAGATTATGCAACCGTTTGATATATACATTAAGGAAATAAACTCTCAATCTCACATATTTTAAGCTAATAAGTGGTGATACTAGTTACTTAGTAATTGTCTTGTTATACTAGATTAAAAACATAATATTTTGGTTATATTTTTAGGAATTATTAATTAAAATTCTTTACACGAATGGCGTGCTTTCGTTACAAAGTCCAGTGTCAGAATGAATAGTGAAAGGACATAAACGTCGACATTTGACTAAGGCTAGTGATGCGTCAATACACTGCCACATTTTCGAATTTTCTTCCTAACAATATACAACACATACATAAATATCACAGGTTAATTAACAGTTCAGACTAAGCATTGGTTTCCTTGACCAAAATCGCCGTATAAAACATATCATTGTCTCTGTCATCATCTTTGAAAAACACAGAGATAACAATATTTCTTAAACGGTGATTTTAGTTACAGAAACCCACGGCATATCGATTAAATGCTAATTATGTATGACCTATTATTTCATCATAACAAAGACTTATTAGGGAGCACGTTATCGCGATTGTTAACGCAACACTATCAGTCTATCATCGGTTTTCGTTTGTATAAGATAAGATATCCGGTAATTTTTATCATTTGTTACACTCATTTCATATCCTAAATGTCATAGAAAGATAAAATTTTAACAATCGGCCCTTGAAACAAAATACATTATTTGTATATCCTTTTCAACATTTATCAGGTTCGTCACCTATATATGTATGTATATCCTCACTAAGGGACGCTGATCCTACACTAAGTTAGAGGTTACTAGGCAATAGTCAACCACGCTGGCCAAGTGCAGGTTGGTCTGGACCAGTGCGAGTTGCTTACAAAGGTCTAAAACCTTTTAGAACTTTATTGTTTTTACGGGACATTGGAACAATCAGGTTTCTTAAAGAATTTAAATAATGTCTACAATAAACAGTAGTTAAACAAAAAAGTTATAAATAGGACCACAATGATTTAAAATGAAATAAATCTGTTTTACTTACATTCATTAAAATGTGTTATTCATTTGTTTTAATGTTAAAATATATAAACAATTGATAAACGTTTTGTTTTGCGAAATACAAGAATTATTGATAGACGAATTAACCTTCAGATTCGAGACTAGTTATTTCGGGATTCTCAATGTGAGGTCAATGACAAGTAAAAATATATTTATACGAGATTGTGATTTAGTTATTTAAGTGCCGTTGGAAAGCTGCATCAAGATTGAATTAAATCTATTATCTTCTAATACAGACAAAATCTACATGTACGTATGTTACTACTGCTTATTGAAATTTCTGTCAACATATAACACTAGCTGTCGCCATCGACTCCGTCCGCACAGAACATAAAAGAATCAATAGCAGCCTATGTGTTTTACCAGGCCAGGTTTTACATGTTTTTCTACATCTATGACAAATTTAATCGAGATCCATACATCCAAACAATCGCATTTATATATTAGTATATAATTCTCTGTTCTACAAAGAAAATGAGAAGGAACATAATATATTTTTGAACATTACGTCAGAGGAAACCTACAGTGATACGGTTAGTTAGGACTGCATGAATGAGTTTTTTTTTTAATAGACTATCAGGTCGAGGTCGGCCATGATGAAATCCAGTGACACTATGTCGTTAACAATATCTATGGAACATTATCATTTTTAAATGTTAAACGTAATATTTAAAAGCTCTTACAGAATCCGACATCATAAATATCGTATTTGATGTTCTTAGAACGGGTTCTAAGAAGCCTATCCATGGATATCCATCAATATGATTACTGTGTACCAAGCTATCCACTCCGTCGTCGACTGGTTATAATGATACGATATAACTTAGTGGTGGCCGGTAACTTATAATTTTACTGTATGGTAAGTGGGCAGTTAAGCGATGGTCAATTTAAATGTATGTAGCTCCTAGTAACGCCACTTTGTACATGTCATTTTACCCTAAACCACTCTTAAAGTGAAGTGCAATTTACAAATGCTGTGTGCAAATTTTTATACGTTTATTGTAAGTTGTTAGTGCATGCGTTTAGAGGAAAGAAAATTATTGCTAACTTTATAAAGTTCTAGTAAAATTATTGCTATTTTTTTTGTATTTTACCTATAGTATCATTGTTGTGGTATTGGAGCGTCGGTGGCTCAGGGGTCAAGCACTTGAATTGCAATCTGCAGGTCCTGTGATCGAATCCCCCTATGTACCAATGTATTTTTCGATTTCCGATTTACATATGTACCATTTATCCGACGTTCTTACGGTGAAGGAAAACATCGTGATGCAACCTGCACATATCTGAGAAGAAATTCAAAGATATGTGTGAAGTCAACCAAGCCGCACTTGGCCAGCGTGGTTGACTGTAGCCTAATCACCCTTAGGGTAGGCTCCGAGCCCCTTGGTGGGGACTTGTTGAACTAAGTATTTTGTTTTTTATATCTGTTCAAATAACAAACCTCAAAAAAGTAAAACTCGATTGTTTAATTATGTTTAATAGCTTCTGAGCTTGTGAGGTTTTTAAAGATTTTTAAGATCATCATGATAAGCATATCTTTATAGAAATATAACCACTTAATCATGAAACTTAAAGAAGCAAACAAAATTTCATCAAAGACTAATATTAAGACAAAATTAAAAAAATTTATCAGTTCAATATTCTTTTTTCTTTTTAGTCGAAGTGATATTTATATTTGCTAACAAATTATTTTTCGATGTTTTAAAAGAGCATTGTTCGTTCAGCATCCAAAGAATGTTTGCATCAGCACGAACGTTGTCGAAGTATTCCCACGTATTTACTAGCTTATACAATCAACAGAAAAATATCCCATACAATAAATTGTTAAGACTTCCGGCGATACTTTGACTTTCAAAGACGTGGTAAGCAGGTAAAGGTACTTTATGTTTCTTTGATGTGACAAAAAAAGTAGATTTGTTATTCTATCCCAAAGTTTATATTCAACCAAAACATATGCTTTAAGTATTATTTGGATGGTTAACAAAACATTAGTTTTTTTTTTATTATAAAAAGTTAGTTTTAATAATATGTAATATCAAGTAAAAATTAAATTGTTTTTTTTCTTTATGATTTTTATTAAGTAAATCTATTCGAGTTTATGACTTCAAATACGACCTTCTATTTAAATCGCAAACCACAATAATACACTACTTTCTACATATTTCATCTCACAAGAAACATGTCACCTGTTTTTATACATTTAGCTTTGCTATTTTTCTCACCAAGGTTAAATAAATATAACTAAAACCTTGCATCCATTGTTACTTATTTAAAGAAATTAATGATATATTTCAAACTCTTTGAACTAATATTCTAGCGTGTCGATATTTAAAGTTCAATCTGAATTTAGCATAAGTTAAAAGCAATAATTCAATACGTGAATGACTCAAGTACAGAATGAATACTTTAAAAGATATTGGTATACAGTAAAAACTTGGATGAAACATAAGCAGAGGAGTCTCTGTATATTAGATGTATACTACATTTCATTTCAACTAGCAACAGCATTGCCAATATAAAGATTACCTAACGCAGTAAAAATAAATAAAGTATTAGCAGTCACCAAGCGTCTTTCGTCGAGCATTTTATTTGACTATCTTTTCACTTTGTGTAAACAAATACCACGACCAAGTAAAATGAAATAGGATATTGAAATGTTAATAAAAGCAAAAATAAAATATAATTGTTTAAATTCAATTAGGAGAAAGTTTCGTTAGTTAAATAGTTTTTTTTGTTGGGATTATTTAGTGTTGGAACTATAAATCGATAAATATTACCTTTTTCATAAGAACCGGCATTTGGTGCTCCAACGACATATTGATACCCGGCGAGTTGTATTCACTATTCTGTTTACAATGATCCATCTAGCACAAGCACATTCAGTACAGACTAAGTTACACTAATGTTTACTTGCAGATTACGAACATTATTTGTATAATGCAACCACTATTGATAACTGTCACTCATCTATCTCGTGATTAAAATAAAACTGACAGGTCGACGTAACGAGGGTAGATGTTGAAATGTACCGCACGCGCACGACTACTCCGTACGAACGCGGGGCGCGAATGAGAGAAAAACCTGCGCCGGCGCATCGTTCCTCTAAGTATAGACCAATTTGTAAATATTAATCATCGAGTTCGCCTCATTAAGTTTTGTTTACATTATTACATAGAGATAAATATCGATTAAGACGATAGGTGATGTATTACAACACAATAAATACAAATATAATATATGCACGCGAGCGATGCGTGCAGCGCACGAGGCGCGCTAGTGATGGGATGGTGCCCTTCGTTGTAGCTACACGATACATAACCGGTACATAAATACAACCCTGACAATTATACCATAAATAATACAAGAGACAAACATATAAATAATAATAAATTTAAAAATAAATAGTTACAAAAAACATTTAAAAAGTAACCAAAATTTATTTTAGTACCTTTTTGTTTATTTTTGTAAAATATGAAATCTTTTGGTGCTTAGTGAGGGACACTTTCTAATATTTAAATTTCATTTTTTTTCATTAAAATTATAGGTTTTTTAAAAAATGTAGTAAGCCATTCCAGTTCTAGGAGACGGTTAACAATAATAGTGAAAAGGCGCATTCGAACCCACGACCTTAATTCTCCAGTCCGACCTTTTACCATTAAGTTCCTATAAGCTTCAAGTTCAACATCTTGATGACCTCGTCATGTAGTTTGAAGTACCTAAATCTTATATAATATTTTTATAAATCAAATCCAACAATTTAATTGGAGACGTGTTAAAACACTTGAATATATTTATATTTTTTTCTCAAGTTAATTCTAAGTATTACAATCGTAGGTTTCTGAGACCAAAATACGTACTTTGTCAAAGGTAATGTGAGAGATGACAATATGTTTTAAAAAAGGATTAAATTTACCCCGCGACTTTGTCTGCGCGAAATTAAAAAAACTTAAATAGTATCCTATGTGTTATTTCAGAGTATGTTCTACATCTATGCCAAATTTCAGCGGGATCCGTTCAGCCGTTTTGGAGATGCCTTCAAATAAACATCCATCCAAACATTCGCATTTATAATATCAGTAAGTCAGTAAGATTTAGGTCTCGGAAACCAACGATAAATAAGTTAAATAAATGGGTCCAATGATCATCAGTAGACATTGTAAATAAATAAACTAATTGAATTTATAAATAACACAAATTTACTGTAAACAAACACATTACGAACCGGTATTGGTTATATCATTAATTAATAAGTTAATTAATTTAATGAGAGTAATAGCTTTGTTTGTAACTTCGTACGACTTAAAACATTTAGGGTAAACACGGTAGAATTTGTCCACTTAGATTTATAAAGTCATCAAGTGACAAGTGATTAACCTAGCGCCATATTAAAATAAAAACTTAAAACTATGCATACCTAACCTAGAAATATTTGTATTTACTAGGGAGATTACAGAAAAGTGTTCAAATATTCACCGTCTACTTTAATTTTTTTTTATAAAAAAGATTGGGCATACGAGCGGCGGGATCACCGAGGTGATCAACGACACCTGCAACACCATAGGATAATGATTGAGATATGCTTTGCCAGCCTTTAAGGAAATGGTATGCTCGCTTCTTGAAGGTCCCTAAGTCGTATTGGTTTGGAAATACCGCAGAGGACAGACCGTTCCACAACGCGGCTGTGCGAGGCAAGAAATTGCGTGAGAATCGCACCGTTATGGAATGAAAGACGGTGTGGAAATGTTCACATTTTGTTCATCAGATACTGAATTATCCTAGAAATAGCTTTAGTTTAAAATTTCTAGATAATAATATTATTATTAAATGTAACTTCATATACTTTAGTGTTATTAATTTCACATAGACCGCATGATTTTCTATAAGCTATCTCATGAGAAATCTATCAAGCGCGCTTTCCAAACCTCAATACATTTAAGATTGTAATTTATTTATCTACCATGTACATTAACAACAATATTATCACGTCCGTAACTTAGAGGAGTATGCAAAGACGGACCTTTTTTTCAGAGGGTAATGCTTCATGTATACTCCGCGCCCCAGGGGGGGACGCGGTAGGGATGATTCTCTTCCGGATGGGAAGCATACCCACTAAACCCCTGTGTTTCTCCTACGCATTGTAGCGAGCCACGGGTACGCTTGTTCTTTCGTCCGCAACATGCAGAGACGGACCTCATACATCTACGCATACATGTTCGATAGTTTCGGGTACACTTAATATTGCCCTTCTTAAGTATTTCATCAATCTACACGGTATAAGTCAGTCTGAAACGTCTTTATTACTATTAGACTACTGTAAAATAAACGGTACCAATTTTGCAGACAATATAACTGAAATTAAATTCATTGGAGAAGTTAATTGAAATAGACACTCTTATTAGTGAAAAGTTCTAAAAAAACGTATCGTAAACGTAACCTCAATAAGCAAGGAACACGTATTGGATTTCAAATATTCATTCATCCATATTTACTGAGGACTACTGACAAAAACACTTGTAAAAAATATAAGCGAGTCCCAAACCAATTTATCAAAGTCGATAGAATAGGGCATAACTATACCCAAAATAGAAGCAAAACGCTTTATCTATCCAGATTCCGGAGCTCAATAAAATAAATATTAGCCTTATGTATACGCCACAAGGTTCAAATTACAATGGGATCTACTGTCACTGACCGATCACGAATGCCGCCCGTTTGTAAATTACCTAGTCCAATTGTAAAGAGTCGTCTTTGCACACCGAATCAGGAGGCATTCAAAAAGTGAGGTGTTAAATTTGGTTATAATACTTTTTGCCAGATTGGTTTTGAGTAAAATCCCGCGACATTTCATCGCTCGTCATCAATGTAGCCAGTAAAATGTCACTATCAAATAATATCTTAACAAAATATTACAACAGGGCAGTTTTTTAATTTATTACTTATGTCTTATTTTAAATGAATGAAAATGAACTGAATTATTAATAGAAGCCGATTTATTACAATTTGCCTAAGCTACTTACAAAATGACGGCATTCACGATTTGCCAGTGACATAGAGACGTTATTTGAATCTTACGTAGGATTCCAGAATGATGAATGGTGCGCTGCGGGGTGCGTGGGCGCAGTACTCCAGAAGGTGGCAGGATATCGATCACTACATAATTCAATTCTCAGATACAAATAAGGGTCGGCAACGACATTCATTGTAATGTAGAACAAGAAAGCCATTTGTACTTTTCACGGCTAAACGATCAAATAACTATGTAATTTATATAGAAACAAGTCGAAACAATATTGTTAAAATTAAAATTACAAATCTTACTAATATTTTTTTGGATGGATCGATGGATGTATGCATCGATGTTTGTTTGAAGGTATCTCTAGAACGGCTGTATAGATCTCGCTGAAATGGCATAGATGTAGGACATAGCCTGAAGAACACATGGCCTACTAATGTAGTTTTTTTTTAAGTCCGTTAATATAATCCTTTTAATTTTTTTCTCTTTATATATGTAATAGATTAAATTTACTTTAAAAAAAAGTACTGGTCAGTGAATAAAGGGTTATCTAACTATTACCAAACATTTCAATCTCAGTCTCTTAAACATTAAATTAGATGAGTTTACAAAGTTTATAGAATACTGCAATCAGTAAGATATAGGTACATCTAAAAAAGGAACATCGCCTATTAAAGCTTCAATTTACGTGGGGTCGGAACTTTCTAATATGATTTATTATGTTAATCATGAGATGAGTTTATTGAACATTAAGTACAACGGTATTGGATACCTGTATATTTTAATAAGCTAGCAATAAAATGGGTCGTTGTTTTCATCTTACGTAAGAAATAAGTAATTATAATTTTAAGGTAGGCAACGCATATGCAATTGCGCATGTCTTTAGGAAACGGTCACTTCGCTAAAAAAAATATAATTAAGTATCAAGACATAACTGTTAAAAATTACTAGCTAGATCTTACTATTTTTACTAATATTATAAATGCGAATGTTTAGATGGATGGATGTTTGTTCGAATTAGCCACCTAATTTATTAATGTAAAATCCCTAATAAGTTGAATATAATTGAAAAAGATAGGACCATAATAATATTTTTTCAACCAATTTAAGGAGATGTTGAATAGGTTCTTAAAAGTTATTAGAAAATTACGAAAATTCATAGAAAAATAAAAGACTATGATACAAGTATATTAATGCAAATAAAGATTATTTTTTGTTTATTTTTTATTAAAAATATTAGCAGATTTTTCTATAAATTTACTGATATTTCTTTTAAATACCATTCAAACTAAACTCTAGGCTTGTGCTAGGATACGGTTTACGACAATAGTCGAATGGCGGGATTCGAAGCCCCGACCTCGTGATCGGAAATCCGTACCCTTAATTATTAGGCTATTGACGCTTCTATTCTTTTGAAACGTCTACGTTTCTTCTTTATACAAATAAATAGTGCTTTATTTAAACCACAATTAATCGCATACAGAAAATCAAGTCCGGTTATATTATAGTAAAATTTTGCATAATTCTCTGTTCGTGAAACAGGCTCAAGTAATATCTCAAGTAATCTGGGTGCAACAGAAATAAACTACAGCAGGCGTTCGATATCTCAACAGCAATAATACTTAGCGATAAAACAACGTCCGCAATCTAAAATCATGAAAATATTCATTTAGAAATCACTGCTCTTTGTATTTTGTCCTAAAATAAATCCTTACTAACTGTCGCCCGCGACTCCGTTCGCGCGCAATTAAAAAAACTTAATTAGTAGCCTATGTGTTCTTTCAGACTACGTTCTAAATCTATACCTTTCATCAAGATCCGTTGGACTGTTCAAGAGATACCTTCAAACAAACATCCATCCATCCAAAAATTAGCATTTATAATATGAGTAAGATTGTACAGAATCTTGTGCTTGACAATAATTTCTAGATGTTAACAAGAAAGTTGTTCGTATTTTAACAGATCGCAATTCGCAACACAAAAGAGGTAGCGGCTGTTTGACTGTTATTTTTTGTATAAAATTGACGCCCACTTGTCCTAATCTTAATATTTCAAATGCAAATATATTTAGAAGGATGGATGTTTGTTTGAAGATGAACGGTTCTCGATGAAATTTGGCATACATATAGAACATAGCCTAGAAGAAGACTTGTGTTTTTTTAATTCCGCACGGACGGAGTCGCGGGCGACAACTAGTCTCATTCTAATTTAAATATACGACTCTATATTCAAATTGTTAAGTTCGAATTAATGTCTTTTATACGTAAGATTAAAAAAAAAACTTGAAACAGAATTTCTATTCAAATAATCATTGCATTACGTACTAACTATAATTGAGGGCCTTGTTCAGTACAGGCATAATGTCAGTTTGTTGCACGACGAAGTTAATCGTAAGTGAGCTAACATCTATCTGGCGGGTAAGTAAATCTCTCAGTGCCAAGTGTTCGAGGAAAACAAGAACAGCTTACACGCGATGCAAATTGAACTAGAAGCAAAGCCGGTAGGCATAGTATAGCAAGTTAACAACGGAATGCGCCTGCCTTAGGGAACCGGTCGTGGTACTGTGTTATTGCCACCTACCTATATTACAGTGGCCCTTTTCAAATTCACCGACAAGAATCTAGGAAGTTATTCTATTAACCTTTGAAATTGTTATAAATCTGAATTGGATTTTAAGACTTATTTATTTATCTTATCCCTTTTACATCGTAACGCACTAGACCCAGTTATATGAAAAAAATCTTTACTTTGTATTCCAAAATATTTGTAATACTATCCATTGAAATCTTACTAATATTATTAATGCGAATGTTTAGATAAGATGGATGGATGTTTGTTTAAAGGTATCTTCAAAACGATTGGATGGATCTCGCTTAAATTTGGCATAGTCTGGAAGAACACATTGGCTAATAATTAAGTTTTTTTTAATCCGCGCGGACTGAGTTGCGGGTGCCAGCTAGTACATGATACGATAGAATCGGCAATTGTACTGTTAACTATTAGGTATTCATACTTGTTTAATATTTTCTTTATTTATATCTATATCATCCGATAAATTTGTAGATCTGTATTGTATGCAGCACACAATAGAGTCATGCCGGATAATTGAGAGCCGGTTGGGCACATGTCCTCCGGGTGGGGCCACCGCGACTTATGGCCCACGACCGGCCTATGTAGTCTCAGGTCGAGTCGATAGACGACATCGTCTACGATTTATGCGATCCTGGTACCTACTCACGATTTTACAATGGCATGGAAATTAATAATTTAACTACTATTTTGAAATATAATTTTTTTATCGTTCAAAAATCATCTTAGAAAAATAAAGGCATGAAAATTAGCCTTTTCAGTATTTTAATTACTTTTCCTCATTTGTTTATGAAAATAAAATATTCTTCGTGTCATGTTTAAATTATCAAGGACTTTACAGGCTGATTAAAAATTATTAAAAATAATCCTTGAACTTGAATTAAATTTCTTATGTCTGGACTTATTGTCTTAGCTTAATCATTAACATTCCTTAATAATCAGTTCTTAACATGATAATGTCAACGGTGTTTGCTTTGGACACTATCAAATAATAATAAATATCAAACAACTGAATCACCAACGAAAATGTTGGCAAAAGTATTTTTTACATCAAAACGGAGTTACGCCGAAACATTTTTCTCTGCTCAGAGCTTCGTAGAAATGGCCCACGATTTTAAATAGTTATATCCTTATATACTAAAATATCGTGTCATTATTAGGATTTTAAAAAGGTTGAATTACAATAATTAAATAAGAGGTAATAATGTATTCATTTTCTGATACCTCATCGCTAATAAATGAACGACATACTCAGTTACACGCTTTTCAACACCCTCTATAATGTGTCACTTGACGATTCTTAAAAAAAAGTTTTTTTTTGTTTCAGTAAAAAAAGTTAACAAAATTTATTTATTCAATGTTACTATTATTACGTATTACGCAAGTAACATTGATGTAAATGCTACAAAATGTTGCCATAAAAACTTTTATACGTCCGTTGATCAATACAAAGTTTGGCGTTGGCCACTGGCCGGATCAATTGGTACAGAAATAGCGTACAATCTGCAAAGCGCATGATTCCCACGTCACGCACAACACATTGTCTTTGAAAGAGAATGCAATGAGATGGTATGAATTGTTTCACTCTATAAATATTTATACTATGAATCTACTCTATAGATCTGACAATTGTCTTTGTAATCTATTTGAAGAAATGTGGTTATGAAGGGCATGCATTCAGAAGAATAGATGTCATTTTATCACTAATATCGCATCAAGGATTTCTTTTAGTCACAATTGTTCAACACCGAATAAAACTAAATAAAATAATACTTTATAATCGCAGAAAAACAAAAGAAATCCTTATAATTATTAATTTTAATAAATAAAATAACTAATAATATTATCATTTTACTATAAAATTAAGAAATCTCTAATTTAATTTATCAATCAAAATAATGAAAAAATCGTCTTCATGTTCTCTACATTTATGCTTACAACTCCGAACTCTAACAATTAGAAATGTCAACTTAGGTATAAAATTTATTATTTTAATTAAAAAAACCCTTTCATAATTTTATTCTTGGCATTAGAAAACGTGTAATGGCATAACATATACATAAAATTATTTTTACATAATGTTGTAGTTTTAATTACGATCAGTTTGTACACTGCCAAGTCCGTGTATGCCTGTCATACTGTGTACACACCTACTATAAATACGACACTATCTATTCTTAAAACAGAAGTCTTGTAATTTGACACTGACAATGAGAGCCTCTTTTGTGGATTACACTATAAATATATTATATTTTTCTCATTACTAATCTACCTATATTACCTTGCACTCTAGGTATATTTGTGCATTTAAGATGATAACGTTTCTGTTGAAACTAGTTCTCGCCTGCGACACCGGCCACGCGCGATTGATAAAAACTTAATTAGTAGCCAATGTGTTCTCTTAGGCTATGTTCTATATTTATGTCAAATTTCAGCGAGATCAATACAGCCGTTCTGGAGATAACTTCTAACAAACATCCATACATCGTTTAAAACGTGTGCATTTATAATATTAGTGGCATAGTAAGATTAATTTTTTCGTCTTAAAAAAAGATTACGTGCCAAAATGTGTTGAAAATCAAGTAAACTTTATGGGGATAAACATATACATCAGTCCTAATAATATAAAAATACTCTTCTAATATACATAAATAGATTTCTAAACGATACCCTTTAAATAAACTGAAATGAATTTCCCTCGGCGTCGCGCGGGTCAGTGACCTTGTTATTGGTCAGCGAGAATCGTGACCTTCAACGACATTGGCGAAAAATAGCGAGAAAATTTATTCTTCTGCGCATTTGCATTCTAATAAATTTTCCTTAAAGTTACGTAAATTGAACATTTGGCAACTATACAGGGTGTTCTTATAAATTTAATTGTTATAACTCTTACATTGTTTGTAGATAGAAGTGATAGTCGTTTGTTTAAAATATTTTAATATTACTAAAGAACGATGAACTAAGTATAAAACAATGCTTATCATTTAAACAAATATTACTGCTTATGCTTTTGCAATATTTACGTATAAGTGTTTGTTTTTTATGACATCTGATAAGGAATATAAATCATTCCAGCTGACTATACGTCCCTACTGAGGGCTGGAAGAACCAAGTTAGGGGTGACTAGGCTATAGTCAACCACGCTAGCCAAGTGCGGGTTAGTTTCACACATATATTTGAATTTCTTCTCAGATATGTGCAGGTTTCATCACGATGTTTTCCTTCACCATAAGAACGTCGGATAAATGTACATATATGTAAATCGGAAATCGAAAAACATATTGATACATGGCGGGATTAGAACTCACGACCTGCAGATTGCAAGTCAAGTGCTTGACATCTGAGCCAATGACGCTCTCTAAAATATTATATAAAAATAAAATATTTTATCAAATTATTTTATGCTTTTTAAAACTTGACACACATAAGAAAGAAATCTACTACAACATTTGTCAGATGATTTGGTTGAGTGCTAAACATCTTTTTCTTTTTTAAATAAAACCTGAGACCCAAGCATTTTTTCCTTATTCATAGATATCCAATCTAAATCTTATTTCACCTTGTCATGTAGCAAAAAGTTCACATAAAAATTGGTTTAAAAAAACATAATTTTCAGCGAATTGCCACCGCAGATCTTCGTTCCAGATTCATGGATTTAAAATAACACATACATTGTTCCTTTACTGTAAGTAAAATACATGATATAAATCGAAATTTTACTCATAGTACTAAAGTAGGAGCCCACAGGAGTCGAGTCAGCGCAGCGTGACGGCCACGCACCGTAACTCCGACACAAACGCATTTCATTCATATACACATCTACTAGACTTTAAATAGACTTCGAGTCAACGTATCACAGTCGAACACACCCATGTATCATATCGTTAGTTTTCACTGCCGAAAAACATGCACAAAAACATATTGTCAACCCTTTCATACTATTTCAAATATAATGATGATAATATGTTTTGTACAGATTTTATGATAGTAGAAACTCATAGCAATATCTATGGTTTAGCTTAGCTTTGTGCGTGAAAGTAATAAAGCTTCGGAGAATAAAAAATCCGACCATTTATATCATTTCAGGTTAATGCGCATTCGTTAATTCCGACTTCGAAGTGGGAACAAAAAACTAAATAATGCGCTTTAAACTTTATTAAATAATTCGTTTTAATTATTTTGTTTAATGCCAATTCTTTTAAATTTTTATCTTATTAAATGGCAAAGCCGTAAAACATATAAATTTAGCCAAATATTTGGAATATACCAGACCGAAAATATTAATATTGGCAACGGGCAACTGTAAAAATATATAAATGAAACATACTGTTAATGTAAATCTGTCCTCACCGTTAAAGCATTAATCAATAAAAAAAAGAATGATATAATTTAGTACATCAAATCTCTTCTATTATACATTTTAAAGTAGCTGTAATAACTCGAGAGCGTCAATAGCCTAATGGTTAAGGGCACAGATTTCCGATCACGAGGTCGGGGATTCGAAACCCGCTATTCGACTATTGTCGTAAACCATATCCTAGCACAAGCTTAGAGCTTATTTGGAATGGTTAAAGAAATATTAGTAAATTAACACAAAAAATCTGCTAATATTTTACAAAAAAAAACTTGCAAATTATAATAAAAAAAGATCTGTTCCTATAACACTTAGAGGAAAAATACGAATCGAATGTCAAATCATTCATCAATATCGATTCTTTGGTTTAGGCTACAGGATGTCTCAACGAAACATAAAAACCCACACACATAAAATCATAAATACCCGTGATTAACATTACCTTACCTAAGACAGGTAAAAATTGGTTCATTTTAAACAAGAAATGTAGCGTAACATGATAGCTCCGTTAAACGCAGCATGATACTTATTAAATGCAAAGTTTCTCCTCAAAAGACAGCTACAACCTGTCGTCTAGACGCAAGGCATAATTATATTCTAATACAAACTGTATAAGGACAATTACTTGGCCTGAGACGCTATCACCAAGTGAAGCAGAATCTAAGCTCAATAAGTTAATTAACTCAAACCGCATACGTAATTAGGCGATATACAGATGAACAACTTTTTAAATGAATTTGCATTTAACTGATATAGTAAATCAAGATTTCAAAGTAATTTTATTGCCTTCATTGATATCGACAAGGTTCCGCAACGGCCTAGGAGTTAAAGAACTGGAAGCAAAGAACGCATATGGTTGCAATTTTGGTTATCGTCATTCACTAAACTCTTGCGCTATAAGTTTTTAGATCTATAACATTTTAGCATCCGTAAACGCTGGTGAATGAACTGATTGAAATGTCACCACGACTGCACAGAAGACAGGCGTGAAGTGGAAGTAATTCCACGTTTAATCTGATGAGTTTGATGCTCTTGCCAAATTACTCTTCTAGTTCCCACACTTTCCTAATAAGTATGAAAAGGGTAAGAAGCCATGAAGGAAGAGGAGATGAATAGGTAAAGGAAATATCATTTAGTTAATTCTCCTTACCGTCTACTTAGTAAATAAAAGCATCGTATTCTACTTTTCTTTACTCTCCTTTTCCTCTCTACAGTTGATAGAGTTAAAATGAACATGTTAAACAGCATCTGCTATGAACCTATCAGTTGGTTCACTTCTGTCAATAACAACGGTAAGTAATGATAAGAGAGGCGATGCAAAGAGGTCAGAGGTTAGTACCTACTGCCAGCTGCCCGCTGGGAGACAGATATAAGTTTATGATCATCGTATTTGTATACTGTACTAATAAACAACTTATCAAAGATCAAGTAAAGGTACCTTAAGTAAGGCAATAAGTGCTAGAACTAAGATTATCAAATCAGCCAATGTACGTTAGTCCGTAAGCCCTTTAAACTTACAGTGCATTAGTTGCCGTAAAACAAAATTCTGGGTGTAATTGAAGTTAAAAATGTTTCCTTTTTACTGTATTGATTTTTACAACTTCGTCGACAAACATTTTAAACAGTAAGGTTTAAGTTAAAAGAACCTAAATAGCATTTTGTGCCTTTTTTACAAAAAGTAAGCTCAAAAAATTACGAATTAAAAAAGTAGAATTGGGTAATACAGATGTAAACTGTAATTTTTATTTATTTTATTTATATCAACTGCATAGTATCCTTATAGTGTACAACGAATTTGTCAAAATGTCTACATATCGGAACACTCTGCATTCATATACAAACGTTCAGAATACCAAATATATATAACTAACTGTCGCCAGCGACTCCGTCCGCGCGAGATTAAAAAAAGATTCCTAAAGGGTTTTTCCAGCAATTATTCAACTTTTTCTCATCTTTTTAACCTTCCCTAGACCTTCGCGAACGTTCTCGTGATTTAGCGAGACTATCGAACAGCAATAGATTTTTATATATATAGTTAATAAACATAACCCCGATCACAAATATTATGTACATTAAGGTATGCAATAATATCAAACTATAAATTACAACATAAATATACAATATAGATAAAATCACATATAAACACGTGAATGTATAAACATCCGTATCTATTCATAAATATTATTCCTTCACATTAAAATTTCTTCGATACTTATAATAAATACATAAGTAAATAGATATATTTAAATAAAAATAATATTAAATTTTAATGAAGGCAGCACATCACTAGTAGGTAATAATTTTTACTTTACCAAATAAACGATATACTCACTAACCATATACTTATAATGGTATATATATTGCTAATATTATAAATGCGAATATTTGGATGGATGGATGAATGAAAAAAAAAGTCTGGAAGAACACATAGTCTATTTTTATACTTCGCGCGCACGGATCAGCGGGCGATGGTTACTTTCAAAATAAAAGTTTAATACTGATGGCCCGTGGTAATTTAACAAAATTTTTACGAGTCAGTGTCGATCTATCGAATTATCGAATTATAAGACTTCGTTGTCCAGGTTTTTCCAAATGAACGACAAAGGCTATTTGATGCAAAACATTTTTGTATCTAGTTAATATATGAAAGTTCATATGACGCATTTAAAAGCATTTACTGTATTGTCATTATATCTCACTAATATTATAATAGCAATTGTTTGGATGGATGGATGGATGCTTATTAGAAAGTATCTCCAAAACGGCTGCATGAATATCGCTGAAATTTGGCATAGATGTAGAACGTAGTCTGGAAGACCCAATAGGCTACTAATTAAGTTTTTTTTTAATTCCGCACGGATAGAGTCGCGGGTGGCAGCTAGTGGGAAATTATTATTTAAACATCAATATCAACACCAGTAAAAACCGGTAAGTATCGGTTTTCATACCGATACCAATTTTTACCGGTTTATTCTTGCATTTCTAGAAAAGTACATAACATTCTCTTGACACGGAAATGCTATATGATTTATATCTCGGAATGTTTTACCTATTCACTTGACTACGGTTTTGTTAAATTATTTACATTTTTGATGAATGAACCTTTAAATCTTTCTGTGCATCCCATCCTACGTCGATTAAAGGTAAGTAACGCATATCTCAGCAATTTCAGGTAGCCGCTCGCTCGTTTGCCAACTTATGTAATAACCAAATAAAAAAATATAAAACAAATTAATTTAAAATGTATAACTTCACGATTGCTTTATAATAGTTTCTAGGGTTTGTTTCCAAATCTATTTTAAAAAATAAATAGCATCATGGCTAGCTTGAATAGCCTTAGTCTAAAATAAAGGTAACCGCGCTCTACTCCTCCCAAACTCGAGGAATTTTAAATGATAATTTAACAAGAAGACAAATACACTCATAATTCAAAAACTATGAGTACTCTTAATAATATCATTAAATAATTTATGTCCTGACTGGGATAAGAGTATAAAAATATAAACAAGCAAAGGAATATTCCGATTGAAGTAATAAGTCAATTCAATAAGTAAACGTCCTATATAGATTGCCTCGTCTGCCCGCTGTCATGTTAAATAACATTCAACTGTATATAGTTATTTAATTTATTCTTTCTTTTTGAAAACAAATAGCTAATATTATAGAGAAAAAAGGTTAAGAAACTCAAAAACTACTTGGTTTACTAAAATATCAAAAATTAATAGAATAGAACAGAATAGTTAAATATTATTTACCAATAAGTAAACTATCTTTATTGTTGATTTTATAAACAGATTTGCATTTATGTTTGTCTCGACTAACTCAAAAACTACTCGACTCGACTATTTTGAATTCTATGAGTTTCAATATATTTGAATATTAATTGACATTTTAATTATTTAAATGTTCAAAATATAAATGTCCAAGCGCGTAAAGCCGGGATAGCAAGCCTGTTGTAAAGTCTTACGTATGGTTTTCTATATATTTTAAATTTACTTACTAATATAACTACCAGTACTTTTTTATTACGCTTTAATTTTTAACTTAAAAGAAAGGCAAAAATTGTGATTATATTTTCATCTTAATTTATAAAAATTATTAGTTTCATTTATATGTAATGTATTAAAAGGTATAAATATTAAATTCCATAAAAATACATGTCCAAAAATAATTAGTGAAACTCACCCTTAAATCCATTTAATCAGAACACAATATACACGTAGCACAATTTCTATACGATGTCAAACGTAACGTTATCAGAGTTTTACAACTAGCGCGACAACAGACAGACGCGTGACACTAAAAGAGGCCAACTGATCGTATTTGTATCCGACTGAACACTGTTGTGTCTGACCGTACACTGAAGTGTCCGACCGATCACTATTGTGCCTGAGGAAAGTACAATTCGACTGTGATTCTCGGTCTAGTCTATAAACTATTATCAATCGTGAATTATCGGAATGTCTAGACTAATATTGTATTTATAATTACTAATAAATAATGTTTTACCAATGCAAGTACTACCCTTGCTCTTTCGTAGTAGACGTAATACCCTAGTATCGTTCTAATACATTTTTTAATATTCTATATTAAAAGAAAAATGTATACTCCTAGCCTAAGTCCTATAATAAGCTGATAAGAACAGTAGTATGTTCATAGCAAATAAATAAATAAAGGTAAACTGCAATATTAACTTTTTGACATCAAAGTCGTGGGCACTATTGAAACGTCGATGCTAGATGCATTCAGTTAAAAAGATCGATGCAATTCAACCAACGAAAAGTTTCTACAACTAGCAGTTGGTCGCGACATCGGTTGCATCTTTGTTCGTGTGGAATTAAAAAAACTTATTAGCCTATATGTTCTTCCAGATTATGTTCTACATCTATGCCAAATTTCAGCGATATCCAGACAGCCATTCAGGAGATACATTTTAACAAACATCCATCCAAATTTCACGTTTATAATATTGGTAAGATTTATTCACTTACTATTACGTTCCTTTCATAGTAAAAAATGTTAAGAACTCTTTTATAAAGTCGTGTACCTAATCATTTGAATTAAGATATAATTAGCATGACATAACGATTATGATAGCATCAATCTTATAAGAATTCGTAAACTGAATAAATTAAACAATTGAAATAAACCGTACTAAACAAAAATCAAAACACGCTACTTTTTAAGCCTATTAGGGAAAAGGTTAATGAATTTCTTGTGGAAAATAACCGCCATTTGTTTGTAGCGAATAAAACAATGTCACGCTTAATCTATAAATAAGAGGAGTCGCGAATACTGGCCGGCGCACAGGAGACGCGGGGGCGGTTGCGGGCACAAGGGCGGGGACGGATGCGAAAAATTGGCACGCGCATATAAAAGTTTACATGCATCTAAAATTGACTGACACCAAATGACGTGCATCGCAGCCTCACTTTTATAAACAGAATCAAATCAAAATGCAAAAATTCCACAATCCACATACAGGGTGCCCAGAAAGAAAACAAAGAACTCATTTATAGTAAGCATGAGTAAATGAATTATATAGCTAAAACAAGGAACATGTTGAGGGGGGAAAGATTTTTATGTCTTGGGTCTTGCGAAAGACAGAGCTTTACAACATAATTCATTGTATTAGAAAATTAATCGTTGCCTTATTTAGATTAGGTTGAAGAGAAAGTGTAGCCAAATGTAGCGATTTCTTAAAGTACACAGCTGGAGGAACTGCGAGGCATACATAATTAATGCACAAGTATAGACCGTCAAAGAGAAAGACTGTTGTAGTTTGATGGATAAGACGACTTTAGATGTATATTTATGACTCTGACCCGTACTTGTTATCAATGTAAGGCAAACATTGGAATAAATATTGTACATCTACCTCTATCGCACTTCACGTTGTTTATTTACTTCTTCAAGATATAAATAAAGATTCGCGGAGTAGAGATTCAATACCAAACAAAGTAGTACTAAAAATTATTCACTTTCATCCTTATTTGTAACATACTTGTAATCTTCTGACATTATAACTTAGAATGTTTGGATGGATGGATGTTTGAAGGCATCTCCATAACGGCTGTACGGATCTTGCTGAAATTTGGCATAGATGTAGAACATAGTCTGGAAGAACACATAGGCTACTTATTAAGTTTTCTTAAATTCCGCGCGGCCAATATTTGTAGCTCTTTATAGTCACTATAAATAGTTAAAGTTATTTCCTTTCGCCTTTGAATTAATTAGAATAAATTCTGTGATAAAACTACAGGTAACAAGTCAGCTTCGTATCATTAGCACCATAAATAAAAAAAAGATCCAGTGATTTTGCAAAATAATACCTAAATTCAAATTTAAAATAACTAATAATTTTAATGGCCGGAAGATATGCCATTATGTCTACGAAAGATACTTTCGTGTACTAAAATAACATGATAATTTAAATAAGTCTTTAATATAAGTATTAGCAATTGGCAAAGTATTCTGGCAATTGATACCTAGGTGTGTGGTCAACCACACCTCCCACCTACACACAAGACATCGGCGTCACATGATATGGTCTGATTGTCTAATGCGCTATTAAAATGTACATATGGAAATTCATAGTGATTGCTTATGAATCACTCGAGCAAATGTCTATTGCTAAGCTTGCGGGGTTAGACAAAGTGCATTCGCTCCGAAACGATTCCATAACGAACTTCAAAAAGGTATGGAACTGACATACGACAATCACGTGACTTATCCAAAGTTATTGTCAGTTCTATACATTTTTGAAGTTCGTTATGGAATCGTTTTGGAGCGAATGCATCTTGCCTAACCCTCCTGTCTTTTGAAATAGCGCACTGACTATAAAACACATTCAGAAGAGTTCTGAGTTGGCTATAACATTGGGAGGTTCGTGTTTGTAGGTATGCCCACGTTGGACGTACGTCGTACGATGTTTATGAATTTATTCCGCCTTAAGTTGATGAATATATTCCATTTAAAAAATAGTTTGTAAAACAAGTAAGGATAATAAGATACTAAGAAATTACTACAAATCCTTTCGCTGTCGCTCTTGTTCAATATTTGTTAATAATTTGCCATCTTGCTAATATTTTAAATGTGAAAATTAGGATGGATGGATGTTTGTTTGAAGGAATCTCGAGAACGACTGTATGACTTTCGCTGAAATTTGGCATACATGTCGAACAAAGTCTGGAAGAACACAAAGGCTACTAATTAAGTCTCTTTTTAGTTCCGCGCGAGTAGAGTCGCGGGCATTAGCTATATTAATATAATACGCCCAAATGGTGTTGCCGAGAATATAAGCTTGCATTTATAGTAGACTCATAATTTATTCTGAAAGTCCTTGAAAATATCTTGAAATTATAATAATTGTAGAGTAAACTAAACAATCATCAGCTACGTATAGACGTTCCCTAACGATGGGCTAGGATCCTACCCTAAGTTAGGGGTGACTAGGCCATAGTCAACTAAATAATAGTCGATTATAATTATTGTCATTATCAAAGTACGAACAATATTATAGAAATCCTATTGTACTTTAGAATAGTTTACACGGAGCACACAAATGACGTAACTAACTTATCTTTGAAGTGGAAGCACACGCTATAATGTTTATTCACGTATCATTAAATCATAACCTTACTCAATATGTGGACTGTTACACTGGTCATATAACAAAGAAATACATTTTAAGAGTTTCCACTGCCTTTATACCTGAACAGAAACATTGTTATCTCTGCGGTTAAAATATTTTTTGTTCAAGTGCTTTTCATAAAATAGATTTGTAATTATAATCGAGAAGTTCAGTTTCAAGGTAAGACAATCTTAATATTGCGAATATTATAAATGCGAATTATTGGGATGGGTGTTTGTTGGAATGTATCTCCGGACCGGCTAAACGGATCTTGATAAAATTTGGCACAGACTTAGAATATATACTGGAAGAAGACATAGGATACTTATTAAATTTATTTTTAATTTAACGCGGATAGAGTCGCATGCAACAGCTAGTATTTCAAATATTATTATTTAAATCAAGTAAAACCCGCAAAGGAAAATGGATATATAAATTAAAGATTATACTTAAGTGCATTTTATAATTGGGGAATTTTCCATTTCAAAATATTTGCTTTACGCGTCGTTACATTTATCAATACTCAATAGCGCTATAAATACAAATATCGTACGATTTGTGCACGAAAGTGATTGGTCAACTCTGTTTTACTTTCGACACTTTAAATATAAATAAATACGTAAAATGAGACAATATTTTCATTAAAATTATATGATAGTGTGGGTATAAGACAGCAGTTAATATGTAGGTTGAAAATTCTTATTAATATTATGAATGCGAATGTTTAGATAGATGTATGGATGGATGTTTGTTTGAACGTATCTTCGAAACAGCTCAACGGATCTTTATGAAACTTTTTACAGATTTAAAACATAGTATGAAAGAACACATAAGTTACTAATCAAGTTTTTTTTTAATTCCGCGCGGACGGAGGGGCGGGACACAGCTAGTATTCAATACAGTCGAACCTGGACGAGCGATAGCCGGTCCCGATAGATAGACTCGATAAGTTCCATTGGGTTAGAGAGAAACTTTTATAAGCTAATAACACCACGGTCTCTTGGACTCTCGCTTATTCATGTTTGACTGTATTTCAAACTTAAGTGTCAATAGTAAGTTACTTACGAATCTTTTGGTGTGCTTTTGTACAGAGTGCAGTGCGTTTAGTAGATATTTGACAGCTCCCGACCAAATCTGACAGCAGAACTCCATACACCTCCCCTCCTCGCTATATACAAACAAACATATATTAGAAACGTTTCATCATTATCAGCTTACTATACGTCCCCATCGAGGGGCTCGGACCTACTCTAATTTATAAGTGATTAGGCCATAGTCAACCACGTTGGCTATGCGGGTTGGTTGACTTCCCTCATATCTTTGAATTTCTTTGTAGATATGTGCAGTGCATCACGATGCTTTCCTTCACCGTATTCCAAATAATTATTTTTGATAATAAGATATTATTGTCAACAGTCTCAGATTAAATATCCTTTAACTATGACAGTAAGTAGGTATAACTATCTGTTTTAGGTTAGAGTTATGACAATATGACGCGGGTTCTTGCACATTGTTATTCGAAACTAGCTGTTACCCACGAATTCATCTGCATGTTTCTTCGAGTCACAAATTCATTAAAAAGAAATCAAATAAGCCAGTTACATCAACTAGCTTCCATTATTAGTCTAGACTCACAAATAGAAAAAAAGTTGTTAAAAGTATCGCAATTTTCTTTTAATATTACATACAGACAGTCAAATTTTATTTATCTGTATAGATATTATATGTAATTAAATTAAAATGCTATTTAATATTTATTTACGCGTATATATGTGTATATTATATACCTGAATGTTACAACATACAAAGGCAATGACTGATTACAAGCGAGCAAGTACTATACGAAAATGCAACAAGAATTCGTCCCCACCCATAAACAGATCAGCAGACATACTTGGCAAATTGGACTGCATTATTGTGCCAAGAAATAAAGTGCTTTAATTGCTAATTCTCAAAGTATTTGGGGAAATTCATATATGCACATATGATATACATATAACATAGAGCATCGGTGGCTCAGCGGCTAAACAAGTGACTTGCAATCTGCAGGTTCTGAGTTCGAATTCCGCCACGTATCAATATATTTCGATTTACATATATACATTTATTCGAAGTTCTTACAGTGAAGGAAAACATCGTGCTGTAACCTGCACATATCTAAGAAGAAATTCAAAGATATGAGTGAAGTCAGCCCGCACTGGGCCAGTTGACTATGACCTGATTACCTCTAACTTAGGGTAGGTAGGTCTCAGTGGGGACGTATATTGATGTTGATGATATAGGTAAACATAGCTCCATTGCATTTAACACATAAGAAAAAATATTGCCTAGGTTGAGTACTAACAGAGTTTTAGAATAATTTGAATTATTTTCAAATTCTATCTT
Source organism: Papilio xuthus (assembly GCF_000836235.2). NCBI lineage: Eukaryota > Metazoa > Arthropoda > Insecta > Lepidoptera > Papilionidae > Papilio > Papilio xuthus. The sequence continues at coordinate 4,920,919 of NW_013531704.1, forward strand.
GTTTTAAATCAATACAATAATGTTTAATTTAATCCCAAACAAATGAAAACGATCAAATCTTTTCATTTTATTACTTGTACAAAATAGAGATTATCAGACCTGTCATGTAAAAACGGAGATATTTTTGCACAAGCATCTCCGCACTGGAAACCTATAGGTGTTATTTTGAATCATAGAGCACGTAGTGCTAAAAGTTGTAACACCCAATAATGTTAAAAAATTACTAATAAATAACAAACTAATACTTTTATTTTTGGGACAGCGTTAGTTGGCTTTAAATTCTAGTTGCATGTTTCTTTGTTTATGGTATTCTCACCGGGAAGTGTCAAAGTCCGAACAGGTCGAGTAACAGAACAACTATCTCTACGTGTATTGAATTTTAATTATATACCGACGATATGATTGCTAGAAGAATGTAGTTAGGCCCGACAAAGAGAAATATTGTAAAATGTATAATATTAATACCACTTTTAAAAATTAAAAACCCAACTGACAGGCGCTCATGGATGTGATAGCGCCATCTATTGGCCGCTTTTTATAACACAGATTTAAAAGTTTTTAATTTAAAGTAAATAAACTCTAATGTTATTGTATTATATGTAGCCCTTTATTAATTAAGAAAATATTAGAAAACATCTAAAAACTCATTTAACGGTGAAATAACGTTATGACGATTGAGATTCGAACTCGTTTTCATTAATTTAGAATTTTACTTTCTACGAATACTACATTTGTTTTATGCCGTTGTAATAAACCCTATGACTCTATGAAGAAGACGAATCAAATGACACCTAACTCGTAGAAATCAGTTTAGTCACCTAGGCTCTAGGGAGTGACATAAACCTACATAAAAACAAACTAACGTACTCGCGATTTCACACACTTTTCATTCAGTACAAGAGAATTCACTCTTTCTTTGGTCGTATTTCAAACAGTTTAACAAGAAGACATTCTTTTCTTGATTGTAAAAAATTAAATTCAATAAATCACCTTCAATATGAAATCTTTAATACATTAATTGTCATATAAAACAATATAAAGCTAAGTATCCTGTTCATGAATGAACTATTGAATAGGAAACAAACAGTCAACTCAATGGACGTATAATGAAAGCAATTGAAGTGAACGTGAAACAGCATTGTCTAGAAATCGACTCTTTCAAAATATTCCCTAAGCATTGCTTTATGAATTTAAGTGTTATTCCAGTTATTTTTACGTATAAAACAGTAGGTTTTTCTCACATATTTTAATGCAATTTTCAGCTTATCTTACTAATATTATAATTGCGAAGGTTTTTATGAATGGATGGATGTTTGTTATTGTATCTCCGAAACGGCTCAAAGGTTCTTCATAAAATTTGGCACAGATGTAAAACATTGTCTGCAAGAACACATAGGCTAATTATTAAGTTTTTTGCCGCGGGGAGTCGCGGGCGACAGCTAGTTGTTAAATAAGACAAGCGTTAACAATTATTACTTTCAAAAATCCCATTACCTTGTTTTAAATTACTACAGAAATAGAGTATTAATTATTGTTATTAATGTGTGTACTACTCTAATGGCTAACAATAGATAGAGTAATATTAACTTAAAATTTGCCAAGTTTATTACGACAGACACGTCTAAAGTTAAGCTCTACATAACCGCAGTCAGTGACCTAAGCCTGGTTTCTAATTTCTTAGTTCGTAACAAACATGTTATAAATCAATATAACCTATAAAAAAATAGTAATTTTACTTCCACAATTAAGACAAATATCTCGTATTAAAATCGTGATGATAATTACTATTAATTGTGGAAAAATCCGTGATATAACTAAATAACATTTATAGTATATTTTTTTCGCTCTCAAATGTATAAATCACAGTCATTTAATTACAATATCGCCGACTTTAAAAATTTTGGAGTAGAATTTTATTATATTTTATCGATTCATACGTAGAACATAAAAAATGTAGATTACGAGTTTAAAGTTCTTAAAAGATACATCACAAACGCCAAATTACTTATTATCTTTTAATGTATTTTTCAAAATAACATAAAACACACAAAATTTATCAATCATCATGTTTATTTTTACAGGTTAATATGGGGAACCGAAGTACTAAATGTTTGTTAGTTCTCTCGGACATTGACTTAGGTCAGAGGTCAAGGTCACGACATTTTCATTGAATGAAAACTAATTGTAACAAAACTACGACAATGTTCTTATAGTAAACAATGACATACCAACTCAACATTATTCGATTTTCAAATGTAGAATTGAGAATTAGTCAAATTATTTTTTAATGCAACGCAATTACGGACAATATTTTAGTACTTACAGAATTAAATTCGGTGTCTTCGTTAGCAAAATCCAAGTCAATTTAAACCACAACACGAGCACAAAGACACGTAAACACGGTATTGCAACTGAAAACGAAAGTGATGCGTACTTCAGTAAGCGTGAAATGAATTTATTTACATGTAGGACTGCGTGGCGCGAAACGTCGACTGGCTGAGGACGGGCTAAGGTCGGGCGGCGCGCATGCGTCATCCAGACGACAACGGCGGTCTGACTGGTGCCTGCCAACACCACGAGCTCTGCCAACATCCTCACTACGTCACTGCAAGAGGAAAAAACATTTCATGAAGAGAAAACACTAATATGTTCATGTCAAACATGGCGCTTAGCTCGAGGCCAAATCTTAGTTGCAAAAAATAAAAAGTACAAAAAATTTAAATGAGTTTAAGATCACTAAATAGTTCTTATGATCTTGAAGGTTAAGAAGGTACTCAAATTGGATACTTACAGTGACAGCTTAAACACGGTTGTATGCAACATGATTCTTGAGTGATATGACGTTACAGCACTTTTAAAAATACCCACAAAAAATCTACGTCACTGATTAAGCAGATACGTCTAAAAATATTAATAACGAAAAACGTAGAATGTACTAAGAATACTGTAACTAAGAAAATAAAATATTCACAATATTAATCAAATATGTCCAAAAAAATATTTTTTAGGATTTTGTTAATTTTTATTAATGCGCCATCTATCATACGCTCTAAGAAACACAAAAGTGAAAAAGGAACAGTGTCATTTTATGTCTGCTAGATGTCACTTTTCTTAATGTTTGTAATTACCTACAGGAAATACTGCATTATAATTTTGTATTTCGCAAATATAATGATGGGATTTAAATAAGTATATCACAGTGAATCCACGAGCGTACAATTATTACTAAAATGTAAATTAAGATTTTCCATTATTTACTAGGAAGATCTAACCTGTCATTTGAAAGAAAAGAGGGACGTAAAGACGCAAAAAACCATCATCCATCAAGGTAGTATAAAAGATGACAAAATAATTTAAAAAATATGTATTTCCGGTCAATTCACAATCTTGGCATAGCAATAAAAATGCAATTATTATTTTATTTTCATCATCAGCCAGTATCAATTTAATATTGGACATAAGCCAATGCCTTGAAATACGATTCGCAATTTTCCGCATTCGGCAACTAAACTAATACATAAACCTATAGATATCTTTGTCTATATTTAACTTTTAATTAATCTTATTTTGACCATGTAGTCGTTTGTAGTAAACATCAAAGGTCAGATTAGGTACCTAGTAATTATGATGCCAGAAGAGTTACGATTTTCGAGTAAAGAAAGGAAAGATATTTTTTTTAGTTTCATCTAAGATTAACAATATTATATGTACATTCGTTCACGAATTATTCATAAACTATAATTATGGAAGTATCTAGAAGAACATTAATTTTTATTCTGCACGACAATAATTCAGATTGTTTTGAAATGAAATTGAATTCCACTACAATTTAAATGTTGTTTTATTCATAAGTTTATGCTGAACGACCGAATCCCGCGACCACAACAACTCGTAACAGTGAAAGTAATGCCGTTTCTTTTTTTTTAATCTGTAATTATAACGGTATGTAATATAATTTTGCTTGAAATAACTAAAATTAGTAATCCGTGCTTCTAATTAACAAAAAAAACAATTAAAAAATTAACACACTTCATGAGTTGTAGATCATATAATGATGTATAAAAATCTTATGTGATTTGTTTCTGCGAATAATCACATCACAGATTTTACGGAATTACGTTTCAAACAGTTCACAAAGTGATATTCTTCACCATCCAGGGACCGCGAAGTTGTCCATGTGCAAGATAATTGTTCAGAAAACCGAAAAATATGTCTAAATTCTTCGGCAGTAGAAACCCACGGCTACAAGTGATACCCCACAGTTGAAGTTATTGCGGTCAGCAGTACTTTGCTGCTATTTGCATTACATACTTAAAGCTAAAGAAATAGTTTTCTCTATTTCATTTAAATTTAATAAATATTTTTGTTTAAATAATTAGTTTTATAACTTTTCATTTGGTGACAAACGAGCAAGCGCTTAACCCCACCTGAATTAGCCGAAACGGCGAAGCGACCGCTGCACATACACATTGACCATTGCAGATGCGTTTGCTACCTTTAATCGACGAAACAGGAGACGCAAAGGAAAATAATTTTCCCTTTACTATGCGTCCCCTTCTTAATCAAATCTATTTCCCTTCTCATCCCTTCCTTATAAAAGAATGTGAAGAGAAAGAGTACTAAATTATCACCTCTACCTTTTAAAAGTTCCATCAAGGTGTCGTCACCTTTATCTTATATGCGAAAAAAGGTTAAATATTCACAATACTTTACATAAGTTAGTTTTTAGCTCTTTGTTTGTAAAGATAAGACACATAACTCAAATATCAAAGGCAAACGATATGCTACACGTGATATTTATGTAGTAGCAGCTATTGTTCTCCTTATAACACTTCGGAGTATGACGTTTGTCGCCAAAGATTCGAATAGTACAAAGATTTAAACATAATACTGCGTTACATCCATTATCAGTATTAGCAATTACTTAAAATTATAAGCGTTTCAATTTAAAAGAATTAACGTTGCATTCTTAGAGGAATTACTTGGTCCTTTCTCTAAAGTTGTATTATTAGATATTGCAGGAAAACTTTTCAGTAACGTGACAAGCTTCTGGCTTGTGAAGCCTCTATAGTTTTATCAGGTTAAAGGTGGTAAACGAAAGTCACATAGAATAAATTAATCTTAGCCTCAGTTTACAGACCGGTACTGCCGTTGCATTATTGGGGCACCATAACTATCTCTTCTCCCCCTTCAGTCCACTTAACTTGGATTAAAGGACCTCAAAGGGCCCGAAAAAAGACATTACGCTGTTGTTTGCGCACTTAGCAATTTAATTCGAAGTTCCCCGCATCCTCGTTCGATTCATAACTATTATATCAGATTACTTAAAGCGTATGAGGAAAGTTGAGGCTCAACTTTCCTCATACACATTTCTCACTTTTGCAGTTCTCACTGCCCACTAGTCACATAGCTGTATACATTTATATGCGTAAACGTGAGCACCGAGGCCAATGGGAGAGCACAGGTGAGTTTATAATCACTACCTTTTATTACGCACACACACGCGTGCTTTGTCTTTTTATACCTCTTTTATTCCAATCTTTTAAAGGCGCTTTTTGTTTTTTTTTTCAGAAACATGAATAATGTAAATATGCGTCTCGACCAAACTTCGCGCGAATAGAACTGTATACAAATATTGGTGGTAATATTGAAATATAAACGGACTTTATCCCGGTCAAACATGATCGAAACTAAGATTTGCATATGTAAATGTTACACAAGAGAATGAAAATAACCTTGATGTTATGGATTTGGGATAACCGCAGACACCAAATTCTTCTTCCGTTGAAGTAAATCTGAAAACGTTACCGAAAAACGAAATGTCTGAATATTGATTTACAAACTGCGCTGTTAAAATTAAATTTCTGTTCAACTTAGAAAGTTTATTCATGTTTACCAAAATAAAAAAAACATGGTCGACTTTTGCTTTTTTATACTCAATCATCGTTTTATACTCCTCTATATTTAAGTATGCTAAAGAAAATACGACCATTGTCTTAAGTACCCGATCTAAAACAACATATTATTGAAACGTTACCGTTTAGTTAACGTTATATTTCAAAATTTTAAAATGAATCATATCCATACAGTGAGTCACCAATGTCAAAACAAATGTACAAAACATTGTTTTTTTTAGGGGATATGCAAAGTTGTTTCAGAAGTTTGGTTATGCATATGACCTTGGTAGTCTGGCTTATAAACCATATTGTCGAGCGCTATATAATGCTGTTTCTCATGTTCTTATATTGCTTATTGAGTAATCTCTAGTTGGTATGAATGTGTGCACAGCCCGTGACGCAGTTGTCACAATAAGGCGGGCAGGGTCTGTTGACAACTCCCTAACAATATCATTTCCTGTCTCACCTACTTATGTGAAAACCTATACTCTATAATATGAAAAACGTTGGAAACGAAACTTATATCATTGATCTCTGAAAACAACAAAAGGGAATTCATTTCCGATCATATTTTTTGTCATGAAATTAAAAATCAATTTATGTTATTTAAAATTTTCAATTATTATACAACTGAAAAAATAATTTTTCAAAACTAAACAATTATGAAGTTTTTTTTTACTATTGAAAAATTGGAATTTATCTAAATGTCTTAATAGGAACTGCTATAATGAAAATAAAAGTTAAACACTTAAATAACAAGCTCATTTTGAAATTTTATTCATGTAAATTTGCAGATATAATTATTACAAATTATGATCGTGTAAATCGGGACCTATGATAAATAATTAAATAACATATCTAGTAACTGGTTGAGAGGTCTCTGTCACTGCCGCCCCATCTGTCGCCAGCTCCAGCCATTGTTAAATTTAGATGACTCATTGATATACAAAAAGGCAGTCTCGGAAATGTGGCGTTACAAATACTGTCTTATCTCTAAGTTTACATTATGAGATTTTTATTGTGATAGTGATAAAAAAAAACAAAACTTAAACTATGTGAACATATCTACTTCCTGAGTTGCTACATGACACATAACTGCTTCAGGTTTCTCACATCCTAGGTAGTTTCAGGTGCACAGCTATATGAGCTAAAAGTCCTAGAGATTAATGTGACAAACCCTATATTGTCTATATGTCATCATACATCACAATTTTTACTAAAGCTATCTGTACAAGAAGGGAAAATTTTGGATTTTTACTATTAGTATGCCAATAATTATAACCACATAAATGATTCTACTAGTTTGAGCAGCGTTTGTATTATATACATTGCTACCATTGCAGGAGATATCTATATATTTTTTGCAACAATTTAGTAACTGCTCATAATTATTCATGGAATTAGGGATATCTATTAAAACAACCTAGATAGGAATTGAACTATTCACAAACAAATCCATAAATAAACTTTGATTGAAACATAAAACATGCAAATACTTAGTGTGTCGACACTACCGATTTTATGAATGTGGACCATTCATAACAGAGAGCGATAAAGATTATTCCTCAGACTCTTTTTGTTCAAGTAGGCTCTTCTTCAGCCAAGGGTGCTGCAGGCACTCATAGGCCGTCGCTCGCCGATTGGGGTCAAAGTCTAACATAGGTTTTAAGAAATCAGCAAACTCCTCCGCCTCCCTCTGACTCCATTCATATTTATCTTTTAATACAGAAACTAAGCCCCAAGGCTTCAACCCTGTTATGTTTCTCAACTCACCTTTCTTGTTAAAGAATACCTTGGAATATTTTCCTGAAGCTGCAATACGTTTGGGGATATCGCCAAGTAACTCTATAATATGCGCCAGGTGGTCTTCATCTCTACTGTAACCATCTCCGGAATGAGGTTCAAATAGGTAATCCCCTGTGGCAAGTTCAAATGCCATGCAAGCTGTGCTCCATATATCTGCTGATGTGCCATATCCTGCACTCAACAACACTTCCAAGGACCGATACTGTCTTGTTTGTATATCTTCAGTGAAGTGCCGGTGCACCCAACAAGCATTTCCTAGATCAGCAATCTTCACCTCAATGTCGCACACTTCAAATGCAGGATCAGGATTTTTATCAAGCATTTTGTCCTTGGTTTGAGAGTTGAAGGAGGGTGGAGTATCAGTCATTTCTCCTTCGGACATCGGTGTTCCAGGATCATCGCCACAGTTATACTGCTTATTTCTTACTTGCACTGAATCAGCATCTGTGTCAAATGCGTCGTCATCAGCTCTTTGTAAGTCATTGCAACCATTAATATTAGGTTCAATGTCTGACCGTGTAGTTTCAATAACGCTCGCCTCCTCCGGTGTTTGAGGGGAATCATCAATATCCTGAGACATTGGAGCTGACTCACTGTTGTTTTCAATCTTTTTCTGTTCTTCCATTTCCTCTATTTGTTCCATCTGCTTCTTAAGTAACATGGACTGACGTTTGGCTTTTTTCTTTAATTTTTTCTTTTTATTTCTACTCATTTTTGAAGTGACTACAGGCTCCTGGAATTCCTTTGGTGCTGTGCTAATGAGGGAATGGGGCAGTCTCAGGCCAAGGGAATGTAGCTCTGTTGCTTCAGCGGCCAGCTTTCGAATATAAGCTTCATCGACACAAACCAGGACATTTTCAGGTTTTATGTCAGTATGTATTATTTTACACTTGGTATGTAAATAATCCAGGCCTTCCAATACCTGTCTTATAATAGTTTTAACATTTTCACGTGGGATACCTCTATAGTTAGATTTGAGTATTAGTTTCAGCAAGTGGTGACCAAGAACTTCAAAGACCATACAAACATGTGTTCCATTCACACCAGTAATTTTAAAATCATTTAGCAACTGAACCGTCTTGTTTCTTTTCGGATCGGCGGGATCACTATCACGAACCGCCTTTAAAATTTTGATTTCATCTAGAGCGGTTTCGGTAAAGTGGGGCGCTGATTTAACTACTTTTAACGCTACAAAACGCTTGTCCACAAGATCCCAACACAACCACACAGTAGAAAAGTGACCCCAGCCCAGCTTCCTGGTGACGTGGTAGCGGTTCAGGAATAGATCTCCTATTTTGACAGGATGGTATCCACCCTTACAGTAATCGGCGCTGTCCTCCTGCTCCTCGTCGTCACTAGCGTATTGTTCATCCTCATCCTCTTCGATTGTTTCATTGGAGGAGCTATGTGTTGGTTCTAGTCGATTCTGATTTTGATTGCGCAGCCCATTTCCTTGTCCAGCAGCGCCGTGGTCCTCCTCACGATTTTTCTTTTTACCAAGTTTATGCCGCTTCTTTTTCGCCTGAATGGCGAGTACTCTTCTATTGACGTCTGATTTAGAACTCATTTAGTAAATTAAAATACTTTCAACACCTTTCAAGATATAAAAATTTATCTTTTCATCTCAACCTTTTTGTTTGAGTATGGCGGCCGGTTGCAGACAAGACAGAACAAAATGCGCTCGAACATGAACCTATAGGGTTGCTATAAGTAATTAAACGCCAATTATAATCCACGTTTATCACAGATTGCTTAAAACTGATATTAAAAATTATTTTAAGGAAAATTACAGTAGAATAGCTATTTAAAAAAAAGACGACTTTTAAACATCATTAAAGAAAAGTTTATTTATAAAGGTTGGTATTATGATGTAAAATATTAATAATACCATGTGTCATGTATAAAATTTAGTGGGAAATCAAAAGTGCATTACCAAAAAGAATTACTGCCAGGGTTCTTAAAAATTTAGATGCAAAGATCTTGTTGAATGATAATGGATATATTTATTTTACGTACAAAAAAGTAATTATACTAAATTAATTAGACCATTGTCATTTACTTGTGGTACCATTTACATTTGTCCTCTTTTGATTAATTATTTCATTTGTTTTGGGAGTTAATTTTAACCTAATAGGTAACAAAACAAAACCTCCTAAAGATATAAATAATCCAGAAACGTAAAAAGCAAAAGTATATCCAAAACTACTTTGAATAATACTTGCGAGCGGTGTGCTAACTAAACTGCCCAGGCCATGAAATAGTATCAGCATCCCTGTGGCATTTGTTAATTTTTCTAAGCCGTATAGTGACACTAAAACCATACTTCTTAGACAAGCAGTACTGGCGATACAAAATCCAAATACAAAGCAATAAGCATACTGATAATATATGTCGTATGATATTCCTGATGCTATAGTTCCAATACCCGCTATTATACAAGATCCGGAATACATGTAAAGCGGATCGATTTTACATGCAAGAATTCCTAAAATTATTCTACCAATTGCATTCGAAAAACCTATAGCACTTACAAATAATGCACAGTGATGTGAATCGACCCCGGCTTCTAAATTTCGACTTTGAATAAAAACATATGGTACTAAAAAACCTACATATACACAGAAGGCAGATGCGCACAATAACAAAAATGAACGTTGTTTCAATAATTTAGGATCCATCATTGTCGCCAAAACACGTCTGGCGGCAGTAGTGAAAACACCTCGTCGTTCTTGAATGTCAGCAGTTGTAGCCGCCCTCGATACGGCTAATTGATACTCTAATCCAGTTTTCCCTTCTGCTGTTGTGTCTACCATACTTTTCTGATAAATAGGTAATTTTTCTAATTTACCATCGTAAAACGCATCGTCTCTGTACATCGGACGAGATTCCGGTACATGTTCTTCCCAATGAAACAACCTTCTCCAAAACCCAGGCTTTTTTGAGACTGTATGTGACTCCTGTTCAACGTCCGCATCAATCTGCTTTACATCTTTAATATTACTTCTAGATATCATATCCTTTATTTGTTTTAGTTGTTGTCGACTTATTGCGCTTTGGGGGCCATGAGCCAGCAAGGTAAGTTTAGACACTGGCGTTGTAGATGGGCCTGGTTGAGAGACAGGCACGGCAGCACCTTCTTCAACTATAGCCGCCGCTGTTGGGAAGTTATAATTCGAAACGGCACTGAAAAGTCGTTCTGTCGTCGTTGGTACTAAATTATCTGGCTTTGTACCTGAAGCTGTTAGTTTTAAACCTGCAGCAGATAAACTTGGCAGGTATGTCACAGTGCGTGTAGGATCTTCTGTAGCTTTTATGACCGTTAAGGAGAGTAGCGGCCGGTATGTCATACCAATAAAATATACAAGACCAAAAAGTCCGGAATGTAATAATGTAGTATTACGCCAGCCAGATAAATTAATCAAATAAGTATTTACAGGAAACATTACCATTACACCAAAGCTAGATCCACAAGTTGAAATTGCCATAGCAATCGGGCGTAATTTCTCAAAATAAAATCCTACGATTAAGCCTGACGACAAATTTATCATACAGTAACCAATTCCAGCCAAAGCACCGTAAAATACACACACTGTTGCATAATCAGTTGTAAAATACGTTGCAAATAGAGAAAAAGAACAAATAACAGATCCTGACATAATACACGCTCGAAATCCAAATCTGTTTATGTAAGCCGAAGCGAATGGACCTCCGATAAAGTAAAGAGCAATTGCTATTGAATTTATTAATGCTATGAGTGATTCTGGCTCATTTAGATCCTTACTCATATCCTTAAGAAAACTTCCAAATGTGAAGGAAGCACCATCAAGTATAAAAATACTTAAAAAACTCGATGCCACAACTACCCATCCCCACCCGCCTTCTTGTGGAACAGATATTTGGGCTGTGATTTCAGTTTCTTCGCCACCTGCTAAGTTATCTGGTCTACTAACAACTCGGCTTGGTACGACTAGAATACTCTTCTTATTATCAGTTTTGACTGAAGCACCTTTTGCCATTGTAAAAAAATAGTTCATTTATTATTAATATGATAGTTACTATATAAACTAAATCATATTTATGCATAGCATTCGTTTTAATTGCGAGCAAGTTGTTTTGTTTCTTTTCTCTGTACTTGATAAATAAATATAATTCTATGTTGTCGTTTTCAAAAACGTCCATGACTGTTTAATTGACAATACAGAATAAACATTGATAGAGTATTTAAAGAGCACAAGATTAATTTGTGCTGAAACATTTTAACAATAAATTGAATACTAATTTTGTACCCTGTGTAAGAAATTTGCAAATCTAAAACGCTTCTTTGTAGGTAGTTATAATATACTATTTTTATTTAAAACACTAATATCCTAACAGAAAATGAGGGATGAACTGTAAAAATATAAACAGTAATTGCAACTCTATGCCTATAAAGGTCTGTAAAACTGAGACAAAGAGTGGGTTCAACTATGATAATCCGTTAATTTTAATTTACGGTTATCGTTCGACTCTTTTGTACCATGTGTTGGTACAAAGGTAAGCTTTTTAAAATGGATAGGTAATTATTTTAAACCCTACTAACAGTTTATTAGTTTTATTTAAAATGTATTTTCTTCCTTCGCATAATTAGAAAAATACCTAGATAAATCTGTAAAATAAAACAGACATGGCATGCAGCCTGCGTTCACATTTTGAGTCGATGGTATGGTATTGTCTTTGTCTAGAGCTTATTTCAGTTTGGTTACAGTTGTCAAAAATTAAGTACTTTTGGAGGGAATTCCGTTTGTTGAAGTTGTTGAAAAATTGGAAAAAATATATCCAAAGAAAATTTTATCATGGCCCAAACGACTATTACTACGTTTTTCAATAGTCGAAAGCGGCCAGCATCAGAAGATCTTGTAAATACAAAGCATAAACTAGCGCATATTGAACGTATTCCAGATAACCACAAAGACACTGGACGAAACTCTTCATCACTTAAGAATAATGATGTGGACAATAATAATTTTAAGCCCCATTTTACATGTACAAAAGTGTTGAAGACAGATATAAAGGATAAAGATGAATGCCATTTGACTTCTTCGAATGGCCTTATAAGATCATCAAACCAATTCGAAGTATTTGCAAAAAAAGTTAATGCTAATAATATAGCTAAACCTTCCATTTCCTCAGAAACAGTCTCAACAAATTCTGCTCGTAAAGAGGTAAATTTGGGGGCTAAATCTTCTATTCCTTCAGAAACGGTAACCAGTTCCGCTCGAAAAGAGTTAAGTTTAGGGGCTAAACCATCTGTTTCAATAAATTCAGCTCGTAAGGAATTAAGTTTGGGAGACATCCGAAAGAAATTAGCTAGCAGCTCTAGACTAGCAGAGATTAAAGCAACTGCTGAACGTCTTAGTAAAAATATTCCACTATGCTTAGAAGGTAAAAATAAACAAAATTTGAAAGAATTTAAGTCAATCAATGTGGATGTACCCGTAAGGTTAGTTACATCATTGTATCATTTATTATACTTGATAATTCTTGTATTTATTTTTATAACTGTGCTATCCCTATAATAAATGTTGCTAGAAATGTAGTTAGATTTTGATAAAAACTTGCAGTACAATGTGATCAATTTTTCTGTTCCATCTTTCAGTCCAAGTAAACTTAACAAGGGTTTATTAACACCCAAGAAGGAGGCAAAATCAGAAGTCCAGTTACAAAGACCTATTATTTCACCAAGAAAAGTCCTAGTCAGCCCTATCAAGAGTCCGAATAAGGTAAATAAAATTAAAGACATCTAATCATTTAGATTCTACCTTATCTTTAAATAATTAAAAACATAACCTATTCTTAAAAAGTTTAGAGGAGACAGCATCTCTCACTTTGATAAGCATTGTTAATAATAAAAGTAAATTATAAAATACATTTCTGTAATGTTTTGATTATTTCCATATACTGGGTATTGTAGGCTATATTTTTATTATACTTTTTGGATTTCCAGGTGCCAGCATTTATTAAATTTGCATCTCTAAGCTCATCCACTGCCTCTGAGTCTCACAGCAGTCTCCCCCTACCCTACCAATACAGATTTGTTGGTGAACTCTTCAGGAGCATGGAAACAATTGTAGGCATGCTATATAGCAGGAATGAAAAAATTACTTTTACCAAACTTCAACCCTCTATCCAAGAGATGCTCAAACGAAGATTTACTCTCAAACATTTAGCTCAAATTAAACATCTTGTACCAGACTTTTATAACTATAGCGTTGAGAAAGTTAAGAACTTCACAGCCTCATGTCAGAAGGAATCTTATGAGTTAGTGATATCACCAAATCTCCCTAATGAAATCAAAACCATGAATCTGAGTGTTCTGTTAGAAAGGCGAAGATTTTTCTTCAATACATTGCTCCAAATGGTGAAGAAACATCATGCCCAATTCCTAGCATCATTAGACCCTCCAATGGAAATACCTGATGACAAATTAGTTCGTTGGCATCCGGAATTCGAAATTGAAAAATTACCAGAAATTCCATGCGCCAAATTACCAGAGATGCCTAATGCTGAGAAAATTAGTTCAGCTCAGGATGTCCTTGCTAAAGCTCGTGAATTATTTAAATGCAATCCGAAGATGGGAAAAGCTTTAGAGAAACTAACTGCAGCGAAAATAAATGAAGAAAAAATTACTGAGAAACCTGTCGCTGAAAATTTGCCTAGTACATCTACGAAAGAAGCAAGTCAACAAACAGCTCCACCTACGTTTTTAAATCCTGCCTTTAAGGGATTACCAACAAGTTTATTAGAAAAAGTGAAAGCCAAACAAGCAGCGAAAGCTTTACAATCAATGATGAAGACAACGGAAAAAGAACAACAATTTTATATTTACAGTGGCCTACCAGACTTAGCTAAAACAATAAGAAATATATTTGTTTCGGAGAGGAAAAATGTCTTAGCCCTAAATGTTGTTATTTCCAAATTGGATTGTAGTTTTAAGACCTCAGCAAGTGATTTACAAAGAGATATTAAATTGCTCACAGAAAAAGTACCAGATTGGATAAAATTGCATGAAATAAGAAATACGACATATTTGAAAATAGATAAAAATCGTGATTTGAAAGAAATAACAACAAAATTAGAAGCTTTGGCGGCAGAATTTAAGAGTGATTAATAATTTGTTTGGCAAAAGTGGTTTAATCTGAATGATCATTTTCTATGTTTGTGGCATAATTTGATTGTTCAATCTTGACTTTATTGGTTACACAGACATCTTAGTTTGGATTTTAATTTAGTTTATCTCATTTAGCAACGTAATAAGGTTGTCAATTGACTTAAAATTGAAAATATTTTTACAATATTCAAAATACTTAAATAATAAATTATTAAGTTCTAATATGAAAATATTTTCAGTTTTACAATAATAAGTTTTTAGCTTTCTATTTATTATAACTTAATTTTATTTTAATAATAGTTTTAAATGACTTTCTTAGCATAAGCAATGGACTGACAATAATCATGTTTGATTATTATAAAAAAATAAGTTGGATTAATAAATCCTAAGTGCCTTCATAATTACTTTCAGGTACAAATCAAAAAGCAAACTAAATACAATAAGTTATTGAAAAAAGTTAATTAGGCTATTATAATTTTACGACCATTTGCGATTTTTTTTATATTTTTCAAAGGTCAAAGACATTAATATACTCCATAGACATTAAAATTATGTAAGAAAATAACTTATGTCTAGCTTTGAAAAGTACAAATGTCACGGTGACAAATTTAAATTAAGTTTTTTTTACAAGTAAAAATTATTTTCACATCAATTTGTTTCATTTCAAAATAAAACAATAAGATACAAAAAGGCTTTTATTTTTAATTTATAACATTTTATTGGATTAGTATAAATATAAAGAGATTTTATTGCATTAAAAGGTCGTAATCCGGTACTTTCCCGGTCCTGTAGCCTTCGTAAACTTTCATTAGCACATCTTTGGGCACCAAATAAATTTTCACAGCTGGATCATTCAGCATGTTTTCAACATATTCATTCTGCAAAAAAAATGTATCTCATTGAACTCACAATTTCAAAACCTGATGATAGAAGAAAATACAACTTTTACATTCATTGGTATCTGTATAAAACTAGGATGATTCATCTTTATTAATAAACTAGTTGTTGCCCGCGACCCCTCCCGCGCGGAATTAAAAATAAACTTAATAACTAGCCTATGTGTTCTTCCAGTCCATGTTCTATATCTATGCCAAATTTCAGCAAGATACATGCAGCTGTTCCGGAGAAACCTTCAAACAAATATCCATTCATCTAAACATTCTCTTTTATAACATTAGTAAGATTGTTACACTAGTCCATTAAAATTTAGAAGCATTTACCAATAATTTATATTCAGCACCATCAAATTTCGCTGCTTCATACGTGTCTTGGACAGCGTAAAGCCTTTCTAGCCAAGGCCATATCATGTAGTCCGCGTAGCCTGGCCCATTGCCACCGAAGAATTGAGTACCACGACTCTTCAATTGGTCTTGAATAAATCGCAGTGCATTATTATAAGCAATAATATTATCGTCAGTGATTGTTTCCGGAGCCTTTACGAATTTGAAGAAGACAGTTTGCAACTGAAAAAAAAATTTAAATTTATTTTTTAAATCAATCATGCCTCTTATAAGAAAGTGATACTGTTATTGATTATTGACTTAATAATTAAATACACTTTAGCTGTCACTCAGAGTTACTTAGTGGTAATTAATGGACTGCTTAGTAACAATCTATGTGTGCTGTTCATACGTACCGGTCCAATTGCTTCAACAATGATTTTGTCGTAAGCTTTCGTAACCGGATCCTTTGATATTAACGGTCTTTGATCATAAACTTCATCTAAATATTCCACCGTTACCAAACTCTCGTAAATACATACATCTTCTTTTATTTCTATTGATGGGACTTTGCCTGTAAAACAAATGAAAGTTTTATAAACTTTTATGGAGAATATTAATCCTAAATAGCTGGATACCCTTAATGTAGGGTACGTTCGGGTCTTGAATCCCTCGATGGGAACGTATGTGAGATGTTGATATTCAAAATTCATGAGTCACCTTTATTTTAATATGAAGAGAGAAATTATAGCAACATTGTTTCCTTACCAAAAGCACTTTTACGAGTAAGCCATTCAGGTTTATCTAACAAGTGTACATTAACCACTTCGAAGTCAATGTCTTTGGCAATCAGCGCTAGAATAGTTCGTTGTGCGTATGGACAATAGCGCATGTTGTAAACACGTAGTTTTCCATTGTAAGGAGGCAATGGATCACCTGGAAAATGTTAATACTATATTAAAACACATTTATACGACGAACATTTATTTCAACAGAAGAAAAAAATGGTTATAAGTAAAGTTTCCAAACTAACCTAATCAGGTTTTTCAACTAGCTGGTTTTAAATAATATTGTACTAGTATACTTATCATTGTTTTAATTTATACTTGTAATAATTAACCACTTTTTTACGTTGCAAGTTATAGAATTCGTACAGCGCGCATCTTATTTGAATTTGCCGCCTTTTTGTTTCGCGATAGCCATTTGTGAAATTATGATTAATCATTACATTCAAGAGGAATATGTTTTTCTAAATGATTTTGTACGTATACTGCTAAGGTGAAATAAATTCCCTCAAATGATCTCAAAGGAAACCGTATTCAAACAATTGAAGTCGTTCGTTCTAATTAGTTTATAACCTACCAAATTAAGTACAAATACAAAACAAAGTAAACGCTTATCTTATACTTCAATAATCGAAATGATTAAACTATTAAAAGCTTACCTTTTCTCAAATGTTTTCCATTAAAATTAATTCCTCCTTTGATTGCTTTGTTTGCCATTTTTCTGTAAGTATAAGGTAATACGTATTCGACTACTTGTCGGACTGGTTCTAGAATTTTATACGATGACAGAAGTATATGCATAGCGAAACTTAAAGTACTGGTTATCATGTTGATTAAAATATGTAAAACGCTGTATAAATATAAACTTAGTGTTTGTACGCGAAACAATGACAACGCAGTTTTATAACCTTGAAAACTTGTCTATCGGAATGATGTGTTTGCCTTTGTGTCAATGAAAATATTACGTTGATTAATATTATAAAAGTGCATTTTGCTTGCTTTACTTTGAATAATGCTTGCATTATGCCAGCGTTAATTTTGAGCGCAATTGTTTTACTGTCATCTCTTTAAAAAAGAAAGAGAACATATCTTTGAGCATAGCGCAATTACAACAAACAAATAGAAATAATTAACTGAAGTTTAAATGATGATTGCATATAATCATCGCAAACCACATAAATATGTATCAATATGTGTAAAGTCTTCTCCATATATATCATTATTATTATATACAAATATTACAATAAAAAATCAAATAAAATAAAAAGACAAAAGTGTAAAATTGTAAATTGTACTTTTATTAGAATTACCAAAATAAATATGTTTTATAATAAAGCCAAAAATTTCTGTTACTTACAAAACAGTAAAAGAAAAAGTGCTTAACACTGGACGAAATAATCTATTTCTCAAAAAAAAAATTAACAATGTCTTTTAAAAGCATGAATCATGTGTACATTTTGGGACAGTAAAAATACATTAAGATGTTTCATATTTATTCCTTCTTCTTCCTAGGACGCATGCAGCAAACAGCGCTGGTATCAAGCATATTGTAATCTGGATTGCCTTTAGCCCTAGATTCAATGTATTTGGCATGAGTCTCCGGAGCCAAACAATATGATTTCACGGCTGGTACATTTTTCATTTCCTCAATGTATTTAGTCTGAAATTTTAATGTATCTTACTAATATTATAAATGTAAATGTTTGGATGGATTGATGGATCTCGCTGAAACTTGGAAAACATATGGAACATAGTCTAGAAGTCACAGAGGCTAACAATTAGGTTTTTTTTAATTCGACATTGACCGAGTCCCGGGTAATAGATAGTTTTAAATAATTTTAATCTATTGATACTATATTACTATAATAACATAAATTCAACAATCCTATATAATGTAAATGCATACAATAATGTATGACAAAATTACTTACCAAAGCATCATATTTAGTTTTATCAATAGCAAACTCTTCCTTGCCCAACAACGGCAGAGCTTGGAAACGTTCCAAGAAGGGCCAGATGGTATAATCCACCAAACCAGGTTCGTCACCGTGCAAAAACTTGGTTTTACGGACTTCTAATTCCTTCTGTAAAACTTCAAGACCTTTGTGATAGGTTTCCACCATGGACGGTGTCAGAGCGGGCGAGTTAAATGCGGCAGTATAGTATGCTGATTGAGCCTGAAAATTGTTACAATTAATTTGCTTTTATTCATAATAATGCTAACTATTGCATACTATTAGAAGACTGGGCGATATAAAGTTGTACACAAAGTGAATTTGGTTGTTGTATTAAACAATAGAATTAACAAGACACCACAAATGTAAATACAGTACAACTTAGATAAGCAAGAAACCTATGATTCTTTCTTTCTTTGATGTGTTTCTTGCTTATAAAGGTTTCTGAACCTCCCTTATGGAGATTGTCCATCGGGACTAAACAATAACATTTGCTTACCAAGGTTTTTTATCCAAGTACAACTGTGTAATCAGCATGGGCTTGGCTTAAAGCACCATTAATAACTGTGTTCTCATCAATAACTACATAATAGTAATTAATGATACGATTTTTACGAATTTACGATTTTTTAAGAATCACAGAAACCACACGGCTGGCTGTTTGTCTGTCACAGTACAAGTCTTAAGTAGGTAGAAATTATGTTTGATGAAACATAGACATACCCCAGTAAGTTGTTCAACTAGCATCTTGTCTTGAGCCTTACGGAGTGGGTCAGTAGGCTGCAGGGGCACCTCTGGGTATTTCTCGTCCAAGTAATAGTTAATAATGTTACTGTCAAAGATACCCTTGCCCTGTTCATATTCTAGAGCTGGTACAGTGCCTATATAGCAAAAGAGATAATTAGTAAATAAAAATACAGGAAAGTACAAGTCGAACTGTATTAGTAAGGTATGTTGTAACAATAAAACCTTTTTTTAAAACAATATATAGTAAATGTTTTTTTAATTATACATTTTAGTTGTGTCATGATTTTTATGCAGTAAACATATTCCCTTAGTCATTTCTATCTACTTATGCAGTATAAATGTACAGAAGGTAAACAACCTTACAGATTATATTTTATCTATTGCTTATCAAAAACCACATATTGCTCAACATATTATATTCATATCAATTTATACCACATTGCTAAAAATAGTAATGCATGTTCCATGAAAAATCATTGATGACCAAGTTGAACAAAAAATTTCTTAAGCGAAGAAGAAACAAAGGAAAGGTAATGGTAGAGTGTAAGGCTTAGGGTAGGGTACAGCTGGGAGACAACCTAGGTTGCTTTACAGAAAGACGTGCCACTGGTTAACGAATTAAACAGTTTCGCATAACTCTTTTAACCACTCTCCCCTCAGAGACATGGTAGAAGAGGGGGCGTGTTGCAATATATATCCCAAGCCCTAGTAGAATTATATTGTTACTGACAGTAGAATTATATGGTTAAATGACTTACCTTTTGGGCTGAAATTGAAGATCCATTCAGGCTTCTGATCAAGATTAATAAATACGTGATCGTAAGGAATTTTTTTGGCATTCAGAACCAAAATGCTTCTTTCAGCGTACGGACAAAATCTCATTGCAAATAAGCGCAGTTTTCCGCCGAACGCTGGCAGTTCATCACCTAGTAACAAAAAACCCAATAAGAATCTTGTGAAATACCTACTTTCGTCTGAATAAAACACTATCAACTTACCGGTTTGCAAATGTTTCTCAGACATGGTTTTTACTATGTGAAAAAAACAACAGTAATAATTTCCTTGTTTATGAGAAAATGTTTATAGAAAGAATAATCACTTGGAAGGCCACAAGAGAATTAAGAAAAGAACGATTCGTGTAATGGCAAAAAATACAAGAACAACTTTACAGTTGACAGATCACCAAACCGGATGCCGGTGATATTTCTTTTCTTTGACAGTTCAAATGACAGAATATTTATTATTTGTCAGATTATAAAAGACCAAAGTTCCAACATAAAAATTTTCATTGCAAAGCCCGGAGTCAAAAACTGTATTTTTGGTATTATAATTAAATCGTATCGTTTTCTCTGTAGTCAAAGGGTATTCTCCGTCTGGGGCCATTATATTCTGCCTAATTTTCTATTATATGTTTAAAAGGCGCAGTTTATTTCGCTGCACGGCTAAAACTGTAAAATACTCGCTTAGGTTAATTAAAACAAAACATATTTTTATTTAAAAACATATATTTCTTAGTTACATTAATTACTTTATGACACAACCTGTATCCAACAACTACCAAATGACAAAGTGTAGGAAAATATCAATCGTTTTCATAACGACGAATATTAACAATTCGTTACGGGTTTCTCGATTAAATCAGAGATTCATAAATAAATTAACAATAGACATACGTACAATGAGTATATTTAAACATTTATAACTTAGTTATTGAAATAGTGTGAAGCTAAGCTGGAAAATTGAAGCTGCCTATAACATAATTAACGAATAATAGATTGCATATTCTATTTAAATCTCATTTTTTTTACAGCAACTGGTATTATTAAATTTTCATCCATTTATTTTATCTACATTTAACAACTGGGTACACGGAGGTCGCCGTGACACATATTGTCGTCTCTGTTATTTTCAAAAAGAACGTAAGAGATGTCAATATTTAGAAATAAGTTTCACTACAGTCGAGACCCCTAGTTTAAGCCTGTTGTTAAATTTGGAAGACTTTTAAACTTATAAATTATTAAAAGTAAAATATTAATCGAAAATAAACAATGTTCATTTATTATTCACAAAGTAAAAATTAATTTACTAAAATATTTTTTGTCACGTGCCATAATTTCAAATGAAATAATACATATTCAAAGTAAAGATAATGAAGTCGTTTTTGTTTCATTAATTCAGTTCATTATATTATTCGTTATAACAACCGAGTGCACTAACACAAGTCAAAATAAGTACATTCAAAAACATAAAAACATCGTGAACACAAAAAAAAAATTAAAACAGTGTATAACCCTTTAACAACTGGAGCCAAAAATTATTTTTCTAGAAAAAATATAAGCCCTGTAATTCTAATTATTATGTTTATATTACCAATTAAAGAGTTTTAATTTGGAATGTGGGAATACATGAAAATACACACAGTATAAGAAACAATGAACATGGCCGGTTTAGTAATTCCGGCGCCCTGGGCGAGTATGTTGCGGCGCCCATTTTTTGGGGGTCGAGGGAAATCTTCCAAAGACAGGGTACCTTAAGGGGCATCGCAAGCACCACTTTATATCCGACTCTGGGGTTTGCGGTGCCCCTGGGCGGTACCTCTACATCGCCCTGGACCCTAACGCCGCTATTGACAATGACACTTCTATATAGAGTATGTGATAAAATATTATGATTTGACAACTTTATCAATTTTTATGTACAATTTGACAATCTTGCTTTACTATATTTAATGCACTATTTTGTACTATTTATATAAAATAATTAAGTACTTCTGTTTGAGATACATGAATAAACACTATTTTAAGGTTAAATAAATCCTATGATATACAAAGCGAATATTGTTTTCTTAAACAATGAATAAATAAATTAAGATATTTCTTGAGAAAAATCCATAAAATATTTTTGTAAATTTGTATTAAATACGTGTTCTATATACTGCAATATTTTTTTAAATTATCTCTAGCAAAAAAATGTCTTTTATGTGTAGATTACATGAATTTAAAAATGTAGGCATTCGATATAAAAAATTCTCTTTATCTCTTTATTTTGATCAATTAGTATCTTAGTTTAATCTCTATGGTTACGTCATTCTTTCATTCATTTAACATTCGTTCAATCATTCATACTACCAACATTAAAATATTTACGAAGCGAATATATTAATTATTTTTTATTTGTATTGCTGAGATTTGGAACATTCAGGTCATTAGTGACATAAACCTAAGTTTGATTTTAAATTAAATCCGAACAATACAAAAACAAGTCATAAAGCACCTTTTAAACATAATGAGAACTATAATAAGATTTTATTTACTAACCGAAGGTTTCTGAGAACTACAATCTATGTATAAAATGTATTGTCATCCCTGACATTAACAGAGCAGATAACATAATTATTTAAACTTGGATTTTGATCTTAGAAACCCATGACTAATGAGATTTAATTTATCTTATAAATATTGCCGGAAAATGTCAAGATGTATTTATGTAGAAACAGAAAACAACGTCATCTTTTCTCAAACAGAAAACTCTATCGGAAACATGTTTTTAATAACGAAACATAATCTATAGCATTCCCAGTGGAAATATTTTGTCAAAAAAAATGCAGGTTTTTTAAAATAATAGTTTTGAAATTAAAAACACATTTGTAATGAAATTAGCCGACTCAAAAAATGATGTTTTTATTTTTTTTTATACCCATGAATATAAATGCTTAAATTATTATGTAGCGTTACGTTTTCTTTTTGAATATATTCTGCAGATTGATATTAGTTTTGGATTGGTGGAAGATCTGCGTGACCCTCCTGCCGACCTCCTGCGCGGCCTGCAGGTTGGTGGTGGGTCGCGGCAGGTCGCGGGGGCTGACGCTGACGTCACTGCCTGCTGCGTTCAGTAACGCCTCTATTGATGATTTGTATTGCGACATCGCTCCTGTTTGTACACTTTCTTCTAGTTTCCTATATTAAATTATTTAATTTTTAACTGTCGCTGACGACTAATTCCGCGTAGAAATTAAAAAAAAAACTTAGTAGACTATGTTCTATATCTATGCCAATGTATTAACGTATCCCATTAAGCTATTCTAGAGATACCTTGTAACAAACATCCATCCATCCATACATTGGCATTTATAATACAATATGTTTAAACTGCCTTGCGATAGAGGGCGTTTTTTTATCAAAAGGTGGCAAACGAGCGAGCGGCCACCTGAAATCGCTGAAATAGCGAAGTGATCGTTGCCCATAGACATACGCAATTGCATATGCGTTGCCTACCTTTAATCCACGGAGGAGAGGATGCACAGAAAGAAAGTATTTTCCCTATCCATGCATACTCTCATCCGGAAAGTCCACTTCCACTTCCCATCCTTTCCTTATAAGAAAAAGGGTAGGAAGGGAAAGAGAAGTAAATTAGGCGTATTTGTTAAAGAATCGTAGTATATACAATAGGTACTATATATAACAATCTTGCTTAGATGTACTAACGTTTTAGGCATTTAAGAATATTCATTAAGAGAGATTAATTATAAACATAATAAATTAGTAATATAGTTAATATTAGATAAAAAATAATTAAATTAAAACCTCTTAATATGACATTAGTTAAAAAAAACTTTGGTTATAGCGATTCAAGTATTATACTTCTTTTTAAAATCTAATACGGGTAAGCGAGAGTGTAATTAAGCGAGATAATTTTCTCGGTTAGAGACGATTTTTTCTTCCGAGTTTCTCGCTTATGAATGTTGGAGTCGGACAATGACTCTCTTAGAAATGCATCTCGCTTAACTAATTTCCACCTTATATCGGTTATTACGACTGTATATTGTTGACTTAGACGTTGTTATAACTGAAGTTACATACCTGAGTGCGGGTAATATAGCTGGATGCTGTCGACAGTGATGCACCGCGAGCTGCAGGCCCGGGGTCAGCGATGACACCCACTCCGCTGACAGCGTCGGATGGTGGCATAACGCGCACAGCAATGACACCGCTATAAACACACCAAGGTACAGCGTCAATTTGACTTTAAAATTGTTTCTCGAAGAAGGCTTTTTCGAAGGTTCTACTCTATTTGAAAAGTCTCTTAACTTGTTATAAATAAGATTTCCAGGAATGTAAAAAAAAACAAGCATCACTTGCGACTTCGTCAGCGCGGAATTAAAAAATTAAAATAACGGCTGAAGTGATCTCGATTAAATTTAGCACAGATGTAAAACTTAGTCTGGAAGGACACATAGGTTACTAATTATGTTGTTTTTATTTCGCGCGGACAGAGTCGCGGGGGACTGCTAGTGGTTTATTAAAAGTGTAACCTTGTTCGGAGACAGCGCGGTCGTCAACAGTGGGCAGCACGAGGAGCGCCAGGGATTCAGCGAGACGCGCCGCCTCCCTGTGCGAGAGCGTGCGCCCCCCCAGCCACTGCTCCATCGGGGGCCAGCAGTGCGCGCCGCACGCCAGCCCGCGCACCACGCAGCACCGCGTCATGCTGCCCCACGAGCTCAGCGCCGCCTCGCGCACACAACTTAATCATACACAATTTTATGTACCAAATGGTATGAACGCCCATTTGAATTCGCACAAAATAGCAAACTATTATCTTTTAAACATCTGCGTTTGGAGACGTACAGAAAAAGTATACCCCGTTCCTTTGCGGCCATTCCTCAATCAAATCCACTTCCCCTTCTTATTTTTTCCTTATAAGAAAAAGGTGGAAAGGTAAAGAAGACTAAAATGAGATCTCCTGCATCACACTCATCAGACTGTACACAGAATTGCTTCCACTTGACGCCTGTCTTCTTTGTGGTCGTGGTATTACATCGGGCGATTAGACTTGTTCGTGCAACATATATTATTGCTGGAATCTATCACTGTACACAGCAAAAGGTGGCAAACGAGCAAACGACAATTGACATTCACCAAAATAACGAAGTAACCATTACCACATTGAAGACGAAACACAGAAGTAAATAAAACATTTTATATCCTGAAAATGAAATCAACAGACCATCAATGATATAGCAATATATTACAGCAATACAGACTCACATATCATCATCATAGAGTAGCGCGATGAGTGCAGGCAGCAGCTGGCGCTCCATGCACTCCTCGGTGACGTCCGCCACATTCACCATGTCGGTGAGGAGTGCGGCGATGTGCGCGCGGATACCCGCACCGCTCGCGTTCTCACAGCTGCTCGCACAGACTGAACATAATAAATACATCTTGACGCAATATTTTCACAAAAAAAAAACCATAAAAATTATTATAAAACTAGCGACTGCATGCGACTTTCTCAGCACAGAAAAAAAGAAACCAATATGTCATTAACTAAGTTAATGTCAAAATACCAGCCAAACAAAAATGTCAAAAATTGGCAAGTTATCAATATTATTATTTTTTATTTGATATCACATACAGACTGTCCAGTATTACAATACAATACAATTTATTAGTAATATTTAAATTACAGGTCACAAGAACACGATTTGCAAAAAAAAAAATTCAGTCAATTTTTTTTTTCATATTTTAGAGCTTTTTCGATAAGCAATGATTTTATTCTGTTTTTAAATAATACTAGACTGGTTGCCACTATGACTATTAATATACGTATATATAAATTATGGCATCCGAATAGTTGAGATTACTGAGCTATTTAATATTATTTGTCATAAAAATACTTACACTCCCTTAAATGTTGCCAGAAAAAGCTGAGAACTTCAGGGCGATGTGTTGCCAGCCATTTGAACGGCATAGAAAATATCTTTGCAGGAAGTCCGCGTACACTGCTATACACAATCCATCTAAAATTACGCACGATATTATTTTTACACCTATTTTACACTAAGTTAAGTTAAGTTTACAAATATTTCTCATGCCCAAACTAGAGCACAATTTCATAACAAATCTTACTAATATTATAAATGCAAAAGTTAAGATGGATGTTTGTTAGAAGGTATCTCCGGAACAGCTTAAGCAATCTTGATGAAAGCACATAAGCTACTATTTTTTTTTTAATCCGCATAGACGGAGTCACGGGTAACAAGCTAGTATATCATAAACTATATAAATGTGTGCCTTTTATATCAAACGGTATGTAAAAACACTTGACTTGCAATCTGCAGGTCTTGGGTTCGAACCCTGCAATATACAAATGTGTTTTATTGGTTTCCGAATTACATATGTACATTTATCCGACGTTCTTACAGTGAAGGAAAACAATGTGATGCAACCTGCACATATATGAGAAGAAATTCAAAGATATGTGTGAAGTCAACCAACCCGCACTTGGCCAGCGTGGTTGACTATGGCCTAATCACCCTCAACTTAAGGTAGGCTTCGAGCACCTCGGTGGGGAGGTATAGTGAGCTGATGATGATGTTAAAATTAACTTACTTTTGTAAAAACTCAGCTTGTGAAGGTCCCTCTTCAACCGCTAGTAAAATTGAAGCTAAATATATCCCAACAACAACAGTACTCTCCAAACTGATTGTATCCAATTTTTCCATTTTTTGCTCTAATTCATTTAAAATGTCAATAAATATAGGCTTCATTATGTTACAAGCGAAGTGATATCCGAAATTATCTATGTAAGTATTAAATAATGTAATCAAAAGCTCATAAACCATCGGATGATTTGATACTTTGCAATTGCCTATTATTTCTAACAATTTTCTTATCCTGCAATAAGTTATAAATAGAAAAAGAAATTAGACATTGTCATTGGTTTGTAATATACTTACATTGTTATTAAATAAAAAAAAAGATCATTTATTATATAGGAGACCAATAAAAAAAATTGTACATTTTACAGTGACGTTTATGGAATGGGTAAAAGCATCATCAAAATATTTAGTTTTGTATATCAAGGAGTACAATGAAATACGGATATCTGACAGAGGTGACATCCGGAGGACAGAGGCACTACTATCGCGGTTAGTCTCACAAAATATATAAAACCTACTTACCATTGTTTTCTGACACCAAAATTTCTGTATAAAACATATCGTCATCCCTCTTATCATCTTTGACATAACAGATACAATATGTTTTAAACGGGCATTTTGATCTCAGAAACCCACGGTAAGTCATAGATGACAACAACAGAGTAAGGATTTTGTGTCTTTTGACATTGACAAAGTGGTGCTAATGAGGTGGCATAGTTTAGTTTGATTGTCCACCCAGTCAGGTATCCTTGTCAATATGATTATTAAAATGTAAACTCACCAATCATTAAACCAGTCAAGCTCCGTCCATCTAACCGAAGGATCTTTAATTAAACTGTTCATAGCTAACAACAACATCTTTGCGTCCACACTGTCACTTATATAACACTGTACATCAAGAAACTTCTCTTCAGACCCCAACGGCACATCTTGTAAGTTAATTGTCTTCATATCACAGTTACTTAAGTTCACATCCCTAACTATTTGTACATTTATCACGTAAGCCAGCTTCGCCTGTACTAGACTTTTGATCACTTCTAAATTTAATATAACACTCTTCCATTCATTATCAGAAGTAGATTTTATTAAACTTGTCATAACACGATTGCATAGATCTGATGAGAATTTACCTGGAAAGGATAAAAAAAAAAAATATTTACTAATTTTAATGTACAGTTGGGTATGCCACTTGTGAAGAAAAAATATTTTTAACATCTTGTATGCTTTAAAACGATAAAGGTAAGTACATAAGGTACAATAGCATATTAATTGACAATATACAATGGTTGTGGGTTAAAAAAAACCTTCCAACTGTATAAAAATATCAAATTAAATTTAATTCAATTATTTATATAAAAAAAATCAATAGACTAAAAAATAATTTATTTGTAAGAAGGTGCAAAGTTTAAGTTCATTGCATGCATGATTTCTGTAACTATAACACCGCCAACGAAGCAGACTGTACATTTATTACAAAAACTGAAAAATTAAAGTATAAATAAAATACACATACCAGCCATCAAAGCGCTCCTCGCTAACGTCGGTACGAACACATTGATTGTATCCTTAACATTCTTTTCCACTGGGTCTTTTAAAAAGCTAAACATGAGATTCTCCAACTGATTATATTTATGATCCGCGACCACACAAACAAGACACGCAGATTTCAAACCAAGACTACGTACTTCTGGTTCACTGGACTCGCACATAAGTGCCACAAGACTTAGTAGTAACGAAGTACATAACTCTACAGGTACATAAGGAGCTATAGCCAGACATATCTGACTAGCTAATATCCTACGCTCTGATGACCTTGAGGCTAATAATTCTGCAACGGATGATAAGACTTCCGCAGCCCCGCCCCATTTCACCACAAGACAGACGGCTGAAATAAATACATATAAAATGAAATCTTTTAACAATTTATTATGTACTAGTTGTTGCTTGCGACTCCGTCCGTGCGGAATTAAAAAACTGAATTAATGTGTTCTTCCAGACTGATTTACATCTGTCCTAAATTTTATGAAGTTCCATCGAGCCATCCATCCGTCTATCTAAACATTCGCATTTATAATATTAGTAAGATTAATTTAAATAGTAAGGAATTACTACAAGAACTCGGGTCATAATGGAGTTGCAACGTTGATAAAGTTTTTTCTTACTGGTAACACTTAAAACTTGTAGGTCTGTCAATGTCAATAAACTGTCAAAACATCCTTATGGAATATACCTTCGCATATGATCCTTGCGTCGTTAGGTTCAGGTTTCTTGAGCAGAGTGAGCAGCGTGTGCAGCAGACGGGCACGCCGCGCCTCCGCCGCAGAGAGCAGCGCCGCGCCCGCCGCCAGCAGCGCCGCCGCCTCGCTCCGCCGCGACACCAGCGTGTGCGGCACTATCTGCACACAGCACATCTCTTACTGCACATTTAATGCCTGGTTTACATTATACCAGTAGTACAGTAGCGCTGGCCTAGCGTAGACTGCATCACCTCACCAGTTAGCGTTTCATTTATCCAGTTATACGCCAACGCTAATTTTGAGCGCTCCTTTAAATCCTAAATGGCGCCAGTGAGTCCAAACAGTTTAT
>NW_013531704.1:4950901-4975674 GCF_000836235.2 Papilio xuthus
AGAAGAAGAAGAAGAAGAAGAAGAAGAAGAAGAAGAAGAAGAAGAAGAAGAAGAAGAAGAAGAAGAAGAAGAAGAAGAAGAAGAAGAAGAAGAAGAAGAAGAAGAAGAAGAAGAAGAAGAAGATTTTTGCACACCTTGACTGCTTCGTTACTTATGACGCTGTGGCTGCTACGATATTTATGGGCACCTTGCATGTACTCATATATTTGACGCTGTGTATGTACCGATGTATTTCAGCAAGGTGAATGTATCTATTAATTTGAGGACTTTTGTTGTACCCATATAATTGATTACTTTTGGTGTACCTATATATTTGCATATCTTGTCTGTTACGATCTATATGACGCTGACTGTACATTTCTCATACTAATTTACAAAAAATGGACTACTTAATGACTCCCTGTGCGAACTTAGTTAATTTTTTTAAATATGATAGAAGAGTACCTAGTAAATTGCATATGAAAGCATTCAATGTAAAACTAACACAAGATACAATTGCAACAAAGAATCAATATGTATGTTAATAAAGACTGAAATTAAAACATGTGTAATGAATGAATATTAATTATCATAAATATTTACCCTTGGCAATGTGTCAGCCACTAACAACAATAGTCCAGGTAATGTGATGGGTTTGTCACTGTTGACGAGCTCTGCCAACAGGTCATTGGTTAGTGGCTCGTTGAGATTCAATGCTTCAGAGCACAAGTTCAGAATAGGCTCTTTCACACCAGTTGGTATCCCACTAAAATTTGTAATTCAATAATAAATAATTATTGTTAGGACGAAAATCCGACACTGTGCCGGTGTACTGGCGCAACACTTGTTGCACGAAATGTCGACGTTTATGTCCCCTCACGAATCATTCTGACAGTTGACTTTGTAACAAAAGCGCGCCATTCTCGCAAAAGGATTCTAACCAATAATATCTAAAACTATATTGGTGATATTAAATATTAAAAATTTGGCGCCGTTTTGCCACCATATACGCGTAGATATAGGAATATGGAAGGCGAGAGAGGTCACAGGTCTGCATCAAATATAAATCCATTATCTTCATCTACCCCACAGGGTCACGGGCGTGAATAACACTTATAGCACTACTAGCGCCTTGGGCAAGATTTCTACGGAGCCCTCTTTTTAACATGTATGGAATTAACAAGGTTATGCGGGACTGTGTACATAACAGACCTTTGGCGCCCATTGGAGATCCTCTAACCGCGCCTTACCCTAATGCCGGCCCTGGAAGTGTGTACATACCTGTCTATCCACATTTCCTTGGTGTTATTCTCAATGGTGGTGTATTCGTATTGAACGCGGGTCCAGTCACCAGCGTCGTTAATGCTCAAAGTTTCGTCAAGTGTGGTAACACTACCCCTGCGTACCGGGGACCCTCCGGCGCTCTCCCCCAACATCGCAGGCTCAAATGAGCTTGTGTTAGACCCTTCTTTTTTACTGTAATGAGGTACAATTTAGTTGCGATTTTTTTATGTCATGAAAAAACAATATAGCAAGCAGCCACCTGACCTGTGTTACAGCTGTTACTTAGAATATTTTTTTTATGGGTTATAATTTTTTTATTGATTTTCAAATTGTGCACTATGTTTAAAAACAAGTCAAACATATGTATATATATATATATATTTTATATCATAAGGTGGCAAACGAGCGAGCAGCCACCTGAAATCGCTGATATAGCGAAGTGACCGTTGCCCATAGACATACGCAATTGCATATAGGTTGCCTACCTTTAATCGACGGAGGAGAGGATGCACAGAAAGATAATATATTCCCTTTCCATGCATCCTCTCATCCGGAAAGTCCACTTCCACTTCCCATCCTTTCCTTATAAGAAAAAGGTGGGAAGGCAAAGAGGATTAAATTAGGCTTACGGGACGCACACTCATCAGACAAAACGCGGAATTGCTTCCACTTGACGCCTGTCTTCTGTGTGATCGTGGTATTTCAACGGGCGAACTGGGCCAATTCATGCGACGATGTTAAAGCGGGCTCTACCACTGTTATTTTATATGACCATTCAATTTGTTTAACTAACCACGGTTTTCTCAGTGCAAAATCTCTGTTAAAAATACTTTGTTATCTCTGTTTTGTTTAAGACTATGAGAGAAATGACAATATGTTTTATACAGAGATTATCACTATGGGTTCAGAAACCCATGGTAAGACAATGCATTCTAAAATTATAGGATAAATAAATCACATCTTACATTCCACAATTTTTCTCGCTGTCAATCATTTCAAACTGATCGGGTGTTGCACTGTTTGTTGAATTTCCGCTGCCATAATGATTTTCAGTGGCTGTACAAGTTAGAGGTTTAGCATCTAAAGATTGCTGTATTATCTGTCCTGTTGTTGACAATTTATCTCCAGGTATTTGTAGATCTAGACCTTTACTCTCCGATGTAGGACTTGTTAGGGAATTTAAACTGACTATTGCCGCGTCATACAACTTTTGGAAGTTCAATTTTTCTGTCTCCAATGCAATTATTTTTTGTTTTAATAATTCTATTTCTTCAGCTTGTATTAATATCTGTATAAAGTTATTATTAAGCTAAATATTAATCATTATTTTACTAATCTTACTTCTTACGGATATTATACATGTGAATGTTTAGATGGATGGATGTTTCTTTGAAGGTATCACTAGAAGGGCTGAACAGATCCCGTTGAAATTTGGCATAGATATAAAACATATTCTGGAAGAACAAATAGGCCACTCATAGAGTAGCGGAAGACAGCTTGCTTTCTATAAATTATTAATGTATAATATATATAAAAATAATTGCTCGGTTTTTAAAAATATTACATAGACAATGATAACTTTTTAAAACACAAACTTTTATTCCTCATCTACGTTATGACAGTTTCGCTTAAAAGCAGTGTTGGCATACAACTGGCATAAAGTATAAATTTACTAGAGAGCCAAAACAATCCATGATAGTACAGTGCTACTGTCCTACTGTACTGGCGTAATGCAAACACGACTTGAGCATAAAAATAATCACATTTTTTTAGCGAATATATATTTTTGGATGGTTTTATGCACAAAGTGTCAATAAGTTAAAGAGAAATAGATTACCAGACTTGTGAACTGAAAGATCGAAAGTAAACTTACCTCATGGTTCCAATCTGCGTCATTATCTAATGAAGTCTGACAACTGACACATACATTTTCTTCCTCACATTCCGTTTGGCAAAGTATGTCAAATGTTTGTTTAGTGTCAGTTTGTGTGACTGCATCATTTGTTGAAGTGCTCAATACTCTTTTATTGCCTCTAAATAATGATATCAAACCAGCTGGTCGCGGCATGTTCAGACCAACATCATCCCAATCTTCAAATTCCTTGAAAAAATTAATTTATTTTAATACTTGAACTAATAGTAATTTAGTTTATGCAATTTTCTATTTTTTTTTGTTTTGTAGAGTAAGTTTTATTGGGTCTGCTGCTTAACAATTAACTTTTCTCATTCAGGATTTAAATATGAATTGCAAACAGAGAGAAAAAAAATAGAAAAAAAAAACAGAAAATTACAATTTCGAGCCAACTACATAGTTTTTTTTCTGAAAGGTGGTAGAATTTATTTTTTATCACTTTACCTGATCAGGGTTTTCATCAGAAAATGTAATGGATGTAAGTTTATAATTCTGTAGCAACAAATATTCATTGATAAGGAAATTTAATGCTCTTTTTTCATGTGGCTTCAATGATCTCTTATCAAAATTATCCTGTGTTATCTTATCCAATGCAGACTCACCATCTAAAAAACCATAATAAGAAATACATTGTTGTATTTGTTTTGAAATGGAAATCTTATTGTTAAATCATGGGTTTCTGAGACCAAAATAAAAATGTTCCTATCTCTGTTTGGTCAAAGATGAAAGACATTTATTTTAGATACGACAATATATTTTAAACAGAGTTTTGGTATTAGAAACTAACGGTAAATAAGTTTCATCAGTAAAATTACAGATTTTTGATGTTATAAGGAAATTTATGAAGCAGTGGGTATCCACTACCAAAACACAGATATACAACATACACATTGTCTTTTCTTTCAAAGAAAATGAGAAGAATGACAATATGTTTTTTGTAAAGTAGTGGAAATCTGCTTTATATTACATTTCTATGTAAAATTTACCTGCAAACTGTGTAAGATTAGCTCGTAAAGCATTTATTGTTTCTCTAGCTTTCCTTAGTTCAAATTCTAACACAGCCACATCTCCTCCACTACCACCTCTGTCACCACCACCATCTTCTGAGTACCTGGCTGTGTCCAGTGAATCTAAAGTGGCTTGGCTAGGCGTTCGGTCTGAAATATACATTGAACATTTTTTACAGTTATTTTGTCAAGTTCAATGACATCCAATTTTGTTACATACTTAAAAAAAGAAAAACAATGTAAATATGAGGGAGGATAAATAAAATAATGGACATGATTGCTTTTACTACAGCATTTGTTTTTTACTTTTAAAAAAAATATTTAGATTCTCTTGGGACCATAACTGGCCATATAATCATAACTAATTGATTATTTAAATTTACTTACGCATAGACCCAATATCAGATGGTCTAGATACATGTTGTTCAAAGTTGCCTGGATTTGAAAAGAATTCTCTTAATTGCGGAAGCTCTTTACCGCTTTCAACTAACTCAGTATGAAGCTCTAAAGCTGTTAGAAAGTAATGGTCTTTCAATAATTTAGTTGCGATATCTTCATAAGCGAGATGTGGTGAAGAAGTAAAGGAACTGTCTTCCACGTCTTTATATGGATTCATTGTTTTGATAAGTATTCATATAACCAAACGTGTATTAAAACTTTGTGTATCATCGCCCACATAAGTCAAATAACAAATATTGCTTTGTTTTATCACCAAAACAGACTTTTCCTACGATTATGTGTAATTTGACATATCCGTAATGTTGACAATTGACAGTCCACTTTTGTCATTTGAACAATGAATAGAATATGAAATACATTTAATGAAAAAACACTGAACCACGTTGATTTATTGATTATAATCATTGTTTTATTCAATATCTCTTACTGAGATGCCTTCGTAATTTTATTAAATATTACTAGAAGGTGGTAAAAATAAATGGGCTGTAAAAACTAATTTTTTTGCTTGCATTGGCTTCTATATCAAGTGTCAATGTCAATAACAATCAACTGTCAAGACGCGTAGCCAGTTCAACAGTTTTGTTTTGATTACAATCTAAAATCTAATTACCGTACATTATCCAAATAAACAAATTAAATGATATAAAAGTGTAATAATAGGAGGACCCAGTTCCTTCAATTTAATGATTCTTCATTGTTAACTAACCGGTGCCACAAAATTATAAACATGAGTGAAGGATACTTTAATTTGAAACAAAAATTGGAAGATCTTGGATACAATTATTCACTGCCAATAGAGGCAGTGCCATTGGTAGAATGTATCGTTGCGGATTTGCTGCAGACTACGCGTAGTTTACAACACTACATGGATTTATCTAAAGATGCCCTAATACAGCGCGATAAACTAATGATGGAAGCGGAACCATATAAATGTGACAACGCTAAGTTAATTCGTGAAAATAATTCATTGCATAATGAAATTTTAACACTCAAAGAAGAAAATATGAGACTGTCAAAAGAATCAAAGAGAAAAAATAAATGTATGACAGATGAAATAATGAAAAAAGATGTATTGATTAGCAAACTTCAACACGATATTAGAGATTTAAGCTTAAGAGGATTGTGTGCTGGCACTCAGAGTAGTCGCAATAAAAGTAGAAGAAAAGATGATGAATCAACAGCTGTTAGCAAAATTTGTATTTGCAGTAGTCAGAGTAATAATGACTTAGGTAAGGATACATTTGAACTTTCGAAAACGATTCAGATATTGAAAGATAAAAATGATACTTTAGTAGATGAAATAACATTGCTTAAAAGTAAAGTTGAGCACAGGGATGACGAAATTTTGAGACTTAATATGATGTTAGAAGGTGGTAGACCAGTAACAGCTTTAAATCAAGATTTTTATGGTAACAACCCTGATCACACTGAACAAGCAATAGTCCAACATCTTAAGAAAATCCAAATAGAAAATGATGCATTGAAAAAAGAAATTCACAACGGCTTAAGCAAGCAGCATGAAGCAATGTTGCGTGCTTTGAGTCTAGCTGAAAAGAACAGAAGTTTAGAAGAGGAATTACAAAAAGTTGACAGACTGGCATTGCAAGTTGAAGAGGAATGTAATAAAAAATTGTCATCCTTAACAAACGAAGTTAATTATTTGCAAACAAGATTAGAGAGTTTACGTTTAAAAAATTCTGAATTACAAAGAGAACTTTCGGAATACCATAGGAAAGATAAATCACCTCAGTCATGTTATACACAAGAATCTTTAAATTTGGCTCTCAAAGAAAGAGATATATTACAAAAAGAAATAAAAGATCTTATAGACATCAATAAAAATCTTCAAAATAAAATTGGATCTTTGTCCCAATTTAATAAAACTTACCATGACAAAATATTTATGGATAACCAACATAATGGATCTAAATGCCTTCAAAAGGAGGAATTACAAAAACTTTTACTTGAAGAAAGAGTTAAATATGAAAAGTATATGATAGATATCCAAGAGAAATTATCAGAAGCATTAAATGTTTTCAATAAACATGTACATAATGGTTTTGGAAAAAAACCTCAACAAGATATTTCTCCGGATAATACATTTATAAGAGATTTACACAATAGATTGTGTGAAAGTGAGCAGAAAATTCTTATGTTAAAACAAGAAAATAGTGATCTTAAACAAAACGCAGTCCAACAGGATGATAATAATAGAGAAAATCTTAAAGATGTTATAAAACAACTAAACATGGAAAATACTCAACTAACAAAAGAAAATATCACTCTTTGCCAACAACTTAGTCAGCACAGAATCATGAACTCAGTACAAACAAATCCAGATGAATCTAATTTAAAAGAATTGACTAAGCTAAGAGATAAAAACGAGTCCTTAACAAGAGAACTTAATTACCTTAAAAAGGACCAACAAGAATATCAATTGAGGTATAAAGAAACAGCAGATTTAGTTGAAAAATTAAAAAGAGATTTAGCTGTAAAACAAAAACAGATGGAACAATTAGAGGAAGAAAATTATTCATACAAAATGACTAACAGAACTGGTAAAGCCTCTGTGGAGCAGTTAAGAGATGAATGTAACTTTCTTAGGGAGCAAATAAAGACAATGCAAACAGATGTAATAAAAGAGAAAACAATAGCAAGTCAGATTAAAAATATACAAATTGAAACGGAAAGAAACAGTTCTGAAGTTCAAAATGAATTATTAAATGTTCAGAAAAGACTTAGCTTATCAAAAGATCAGATCAGTTCGTTAGAAAAAAAATGTAAGGAGTTACAATCTGAAATAAATTCATTACAAATTGATAAAACAAATTTAATTGAAAATATTAAATCCATTGATAGGGAAAGAGATAAATTAGTCATAGAATTAGATAACAAAACTGAAAGAATAAGTAACTTGGATGAGAAAGTTAAAAGTCAAGCATACGAAATAAGCAAGTTAGATAAAGAAAATGGCGATTTAAAAAGAAAATTGAATATACAAAAATCAACTGAACACAAACTAGCTGATTATGAATCACAGATTATGTTTTTAAATGATGAGATATCAAGGCTCACTCAACAAAATGATACAGCTATAATGGAAAATAAACGCTTACAAAACAATTTAGGCGATGCAAATGGTGCCCTGAAATTAACGAAATTAGAATTGGAAAAAACCAAAAAGGAAGTTGATAGTCTAAAGCAACAATTACAGCATTACGTTGCAGAGGTCAGAAGAATCGAAGAACTCTTGTCACAGAAAGAAGCGGAAAGATCAGACATGCTCGAACAATTTGCTAGTTTATCTGTAGAAGCAAATATTTTAGAAAACACTAATCATTCGTTAGAAAGTGAATCAGCCTCCAAGTCGATACAATTACAAAGTTATGTTAATAGAATTCAAAACTTGGAATCCAAACTCATTGACAAAGAAAACATAATTGACAGTCAATCTGCACAAATAGCAGCTATGACTTGTAAAGTAAATGCTTTAGAGAATGAAATAAAGCTTATTTCAGATGAAAAGAAGATTCTAGAACAAAATATATCATACATGAAACAAATGTGTAATCACATGCAAATGGAACAATCACAAAAGAATTTGGATCTCAAAGATACGGATTCTGAATTAAAACTTTATGAGAATAAAATAAAATGTCTATCAAATACAAAAGCAAAGTTGCAAGTTGAAAATGATGAAATGAAAAATAAATTAAGTACAACAGAAAAATTGCTTTCAAATGCTAGAAGGGAAATAATTGAATTAAAATTAGCTCTGCAAGATGCAACATCTGAAACTAAATCGTTAAAAGATTGTGTTAGCAGATTAAGTAGAGAACCTGATATTCATGAGGTAATTTTTTTTTATTATCATAAGTATATGCCAGTAACCAGTAACCATTACATCACATAGATTCATAGCATAGCGTGGTAGTAAGTTCTTATGACTAATTTGACCATCAGAACTATAATTATAGTAATGAACATTTGTTTCGCACTTGATTTTGACTAGAGTATGTTAACTGTATTGTACTGTTATAACCACTCTAATGATATTTCTAAATATTTTTCAGTTTAAGCACTAATTTAAATGTTTGATATTGATTGATTATGCTAATCGACTATACACTTTTAAAGAGACAAACAGTGAACCGAAATGTAGAATGGTCATAAATAATTTATTTTTCAATTTATTTTCAGCATACTTTAATAAATGAGGATATTGACTTGCCTCATACTCTTGGTGATACAATTCACGAAGTGAGCAATGAAGATGACGATGACAGCATAATTCATGGTGATCATATGCTACATAAAACATATTCTAAATACTCACATGGGAGTACTATTTGATAGCTTTGTACATTTATATGTTTGGTATGTTAAACAAATGAAAGGTAAAAAAGGAGAGTGTCTTCTGTACATAATAAAAAACACTAGTGAGAATTATTGAAAGAATTTCTAAGAATGTGTGAGATGTGTGTAAAAACCAAATATAATTAAATCTAGCCTCTTACCCTAATGAGTCTAGGTTTTTTATAATTTGGTGATAATTTAAACAGGGAATTTTAAATGTTGGTATTAAGATTTAATATGTAATTTTCTGTAAATATGTCAATATAATATTAATATGTAATACATAAATATAATAAAATTTTAGTTGTCCATGATTTATTGTACAGAATCATAAAATAAAATTCTTATAATATGAAATCTTCATTTATTATCATTGAATAAATAATGCAAAAGTTTTACATACCATCAAAGTTCAACCACAATTTATTGCTATACAGCCACCACAAACAAACAGTAGCTTTTTAATTTAATATTTACATTTCTATCAAAAACCCTACCAACAAATCACGTTAAGTAATTATAGTTTTGTACAAAATAAAATCTATTCTATAATAATATAATTATTAAAATTGATACTAAAACACCTTAGCAAGCAGCTACACATGTCATTTTAATCTTAAATTATCACAAATTATACATTTTGCTAATTGATATATCTCACATATAGTTTATCCAATTTGGATATACTGAGATAGCTATAGCTATTTCATATTATCATTAATGAACTCAATACTATAGAAGACTTTTTAAACTTTTTCGTTCCAATGTGAAGGAAATAATAGCAAACTTACATGCTCTTTAATAACAGACAAGGACAGGCACAAAAAGTGACTATTTTATATAACAAATAAAAAAGTCTGAGTTATGGACAGTAAGAAATAGGATGTCAAACAAACAATTATAACAATGCATTTCTTTTACATTAACTTGAAATCATTGAAATATTTTTGTGAATACTATCGGTGGGCACATAAAGCCAATTTTTTTAAATAATTTATAACTTTTAGATAGCCTTAAACATGGATTTGTGATGATTGTGGAATGTTTGCCTTGACACATTCACTTGACCAATTGATTGTTGATTTCCGAGATAAAAATCCCTGAGTAAAACATATAGTTATCTATATTTTGTCTAAGATAATGAGAGGGATATGTTTTAGACAGGGACTTTGCTTTCAGAAGACAATGATAAGAGGTATAGAAATCAGTCAAGTTAAAAATGATTATTTACATGCAATTTTTATACAAACATAAATTTAAATGAATTATTTTGCATCACAGCATTTAAATGATAAACATGTTTCTTTAGGAAAGTAATATTTTGAAATAAGGATTAATTTAATATTTACATTATTAAATCTATTGGTATTAAGAATATTAACTACGCAAGTAGTATATTTTTGCTATAACATGTCAAGCTATATAATACATATTTTCCGTTGATCAGCACCATCTAAATTATTTCAGATACATTAAGATAAGGCATAATTGACTTTACACATATTTTATTAATATTATTGAACTACAGATATTTTATAATGTTGCTAATATTCTTGTGAATCCTATACCAGCCCCTAATACTGTTTGTCCAATACCCCATATCATAGCATGTATCGGTGGCATGTCCAGCTTAGCCGCACGATATATAAACGCTATAGCAGCACTGCTTGCAACACCCGATGTGACCGGAGTCACAACTCCCATAACTATTAATAATACAGGAAAGAACTTCCCGTATTTATGCTTCCGTAAAGTACCAAAAGCAACTAATCCCGCACAAGTATGCACAAACACAGATGAACACAATGACCACAAAAACACTGGGTACCACATTTCACCAAAAGTATCAAGGGGATCGCCTGAAGTCAATTTTAATATATCCACGAATGAATCAAATTCAGACACTTTAAATTCCGACAACATGTCATACATGTTGTCTTGATAAAGTTAATGATAACATGCATCGGGCTGAATTTTCCTTTCATCAAAGTTCGAATAATAAAAATAGGTGGCTAAAATTGGCTCGCTTAGGGTTTTATATGTTTCTCAAGAGAGACGTTAATGTGATTATAATTGTGCCTCAACATAGAAAATATACAAATAAAAATGTTATATGTATGTTCTTTCAATTATGCAAACTTATTGTTTTACACTTGAGTAATATACATTTATAAAATAACAAAAAATCACAGACATTTCATATTTCATTTGACATTTACTTCCAATTTGACATTTTCATTTTTTTCTTTGTCTTTCTCACAGATTACTAAACTACACTTTACTGTGTTTTATATAATATTTGTTAACTTCGTTGTTTTCGTAAGGCATTTTGTTGCTATTTTTGTTTACTTACACGTTTCTTGTATCTTAATTCGATCACCAGCGTCCAGTGATTTGGCATTTTTACAAATATCTATATTTAAGAGCTTAGCAGTCAATTTAATCGTGTCCTATTAGAAAGCGCAAACAGAACGGGTATACGATTAAAATACATACACAATCCAATCTCTTGATAATAATAAAGTGATACTTTCAGGGAATATTTTCTGATTTGTGTGAAGGTTCCAAAAGTTAACATAATTAATTTTTTACTTGTTTAAGCTTTGTTTTCCAGTTTATTATCAATGGCATTATATACTCTTTGATGACATTGTTGAAAAAGTCAATATTTCAATGTAGTGAAGTTGGTAACAAAAACATAAATTGAAGAAGTATCGTGAAACCTCTTTTTTTAAAACGATTGTTATTTTTAAGATTAAACTAACTATTTTTATAGGATATTGAGGATACCTGTCGATTTGAAAAGGTAAATAGTTAATTCATGAATTATCCGAAAGAAAGAAATTGGCTTATTCATTAGTCTGAAG
Organism: Papilio xuthus; assembly: GCF_000836235.2. Lineage (NCBI taxonomy): Eukaryota > Metazoa > Arthropoda > Insecta > Lepidoptera > Papilionidae > Papilio > Papilio xuthus. The sequence continues at coordinate 4,962,766 of NW_013531704.1, forward strand.
TTAGTGTGAAACGGTCTAGCCGTTCTGTCAAAATTCATGTACATTTACGATACAAATAACCTAACCTCGTTAATTTTACACCCCGCGTGTTTGTTTTTAGTTATTTGTTAGTTAAATTGTGATAATATTTAGTAAGTGTGATAATACTTAAAAAGTGACCAAAATGGGTAAAGTTCGATCAGCAACGGGAGCGCCCCGAAAACAGGGGTTCAATAAATCTGGACACTCTATGAATCCAGACCGTCCTACAGAAGGTTTGAAGGGAGTCGGTAAGCCAAGAACAAAGGCAACAATTAAAAGGCTGCAGATGTACCGTAATTTCAAGGCAAAAAGAGACAAAACTGGGAAAATCTTAACCCCTGCGCCGTTTCAAGGCTGGTTACCATCAGGTACACAAGCTAGAGTAGAACCGAATCAGAAATGGTTTGGCAATTCCCGGGTAATTTCTCAGAATGCTTTACAAAAATTTCAAGAAGAGTTTGGAGCTGCAGTTAAAAATCCATACAAGGTTATCATGAAGCCTACAAATTTACCTATAACATTGCTGAACGAGAAAGCTAAAAATGCCAGGGTCCATCTTTTGGATACTGAAGGCTTTGACAAAACTTTTGGTCCTAAAAAGCAAAGAAAGCGTGTTAATTTGAAATTCAGTGATATAGAAAATTTTTCGAAAGCAGCAGAAATAAGTAGTGAAAAATATGACGAAAGTAAAGATATTGATCTAGTCCGTGAAGACACTGGTGTGAGAGAGGGACAGAGAGATTGGGTGTTTGGAGCCGGCATGAGTAAAAGAATCTGGAATGAATTATATAAAGTCGTAGATTCATCTGATATCCTACTCCAAGTCCTTGACGCTCGCGATCCTATGGGCACAAGAAGTCCTTATGTTGAGAAGTTTTTAAAAGAAGAAAAGCCCCACAAACATTTGATTTTCATCTTAAATAAAGTCGATTTAGTCCCCAATTGGGTAACGCAAAGATGGGTTGCTATACTAAGTGCGGAATATCCAACCATAGCATTTCATGCTTCAATGACCCATCCATTTGGTAAAGGGTCACTTATAAATTTGTTACGTCAGTTTGCTAAACTACATATTGATAAAAAACAAATTAGTGTTGGTTTAATTGGATACCCTAATGTTGGAAAGTCATCAGTTATTAACACTTTAAGAGCTAAAAAGGTCTGCAAAGTTGCTCCCATTGCAGGAGAAACTAAAGTTTGGCAATATATTACTTTGATGAGAAGAATATTCTTAATTGATTGCCCTGGTATTGTTTATCCTTCAGCCGAGACAGACACAGAAAAGGTTTTAAAAGGTGTAGTAAGAGTGGAATTGGTACAAAATCCAGAAGATTATATTGAAGAGGTCATAAAGAGAGTGCGGAGAGATTATCTAATTAAAACATATAAAGTTGATGGATGGGAAACTTCAACTGAGTTCTTAGAAAAACTTGCTGCAAGGACAGGAAAATTACTTAAAAAAGGCGAACCTGACATTTCACAGGTTGCTAAGATGGTACTCAATGATTGGCAAAGAGGCAAATTACCTTTTTATGTAGCACCCGAAGGTTTTGAAGTGCCATTGTCTAAACAAGTTGAAAAGCAAACTGAGGTACAGGATAACACTGAGGTACAAGAAAAACAACAAACTAAAATCCAAGAAAGTGAGGAAAAACCTGAAAACAATATTAAGGAGGTTGTAGAAACACCTGAACAACCGAAATTGATGATCAACAAGTTGGTAATAGCACAAGACTTTGCTAAAATAAGAGTAGGCTTACCATTTGATAATGAACAGGATGTTAAACCACTTCAAGAAATTGAAATTCCTGAAGAGTTGAAAGGTATTGATGATGGAGATGACAATGATAAATCATTAAATGAATCTGGAATTGTAGATGACAATGATAAAAAAGAAGACGAAAATGATTCTGATTCAGATATTAGTAACTTTTATAGTAATGATGAAAAAGAATGCAGTGATGTAGAAGATTATTTAACAAACAATCCAGAAACTGTAAAAGAATTAAAAAGAAAAAGGTTGGAAGTGGCCAGTGGTACTTTCACTGTAGAAGAAGTACCAAATAAGACTGCAAAAGTTAAATCATCTAATGTTGGAAATAAATTAACAGCTAAACAAAGAAGAGCATTAGAAAGGGCCCAACGTAGAACTAAAACTGGAAGCAACTTCTATGAAGTATCCAATGTTAAAAATAGGAATAGAAATAAGAAAAAGATTGTATAACATGACCTCTTTTGTGTTTTACTATTATAATAAATTAATTTAATGATATTTATTGTTTTATTTGACAAGGAACAGATTCGTAATTATTTATTGAGGTATTAATCCAATATATCAAATCATTTGGCTTTACATAAATATATTGGGTTTTTTCTTTGTAGATGTCATCTGGCAGTGAAAGTGATGAAGATTATGTACCAAAAGAAGCTGAACAACTCTCCGAAGAGGAATCAGCGGATGACGAAACTGAAGCACAATATGAAAATGAAGTAGATCAAAAGACTAAGAAAAGAAAAGCAATACAAAAGAAATCTAAAAAAAAGAAGAAGATTAGCAATGGTGATAAAGTAGAGTCTAAAGAAGAAAACGAAATAGTAAAAGACGAGACAAAACCGGAAGATGAAAAAAAACGAGAAGATGATCTTTGGGCTATGTTTTTAGAAGGAACGGATACAAAACCTAAATCTGCTAATAGTTCTAAAACCGAAACACAACCAATAAAGACAGTAACAAAATGTGATACATTACCAAGTAAAATTACGTCAACAAATACCAAGACCTCCAGTGAAACTGATAAAGAAAAAGAGCGAAGAATTTTTGAATTTGCAGGCGAAACAATTGTTGTGGAAAATAATGTCATTAAAGAAAAGATCAAAGCAACTGAGTCTTCACCATCAGGTAAATACTTCCTTGTTTCATTATTCTCTTTAGTTAGTTTTATGATGTACTACATCATAAAAAAACATACACGTAGTAACTCCCGAACTCCTAAGATACCTTCCAGTCAAAGTCGGTCCAGTCGAACAGACAGGCGATAATTTGATTTTAAAAATTAGATTTTCGTTATAAGCAAATTCCTTATGTTTGGGAAATATGAATAGTCACCCCTAACTTTGCATAAGCTGCATGGTGATGTCCTGACGATAACTAATCTTTGTTTTGGCATTGCAGTGAGTAAAACCATGCCTTCTCGAAGTCGCGGAGGTGGCGGTCTATCAAATGTTCTTGGTCAACTCAATAAGAAAAACAAACTATCCACACTTGAAAAGTCCAAACTCGATTGGGACACATTTAAAAAGGAAGAGGACATAGAAGCAGAAATAAAAAGTCATAATAAGGGAAAACAAGGGTAAATACATACCATTTCCTTAAAGGCAGGCAACGCAACTGCAGTTCCTCTGGTGTTGCAGATGTCCATGGGTGTCGTTGATCACCTCGGTGTTCCCGGCGCTCGTTTGCCCCCTTCACTTATATAAAAAATAATAATTCTTATGAATAAGACTTTTTTCAAATTTAATTCAAAATCAAGCTATAATTGCACCATTTAATTGTGTTGCCTAAACAAAAAAAAATTGTTCTTATTCTCTATGAAAACCAGAGACAAAAATATGTTTTTATACAAGTATGTTAGCTGTGGAATACACTAAATTGGGAGTTTTTCATTTTTTTGTTACAGATATTTAGAGAGACAAGATTTCCTTGCGCGCGCAGACGAACGTCAGTATGAGATCGAGAGAGATCTAAGATTAAGCAAAAGAAGCAACCGATGAATCATCTAAATTCAATTGATTTTCAGGAAAAATATTTGTCTGGAAATAAAATTATATTAGCTTTTTATTCTTTTTATTTTAATTATTTTATTACTTTTTAAATAAACGGAATAAGTATGTTTGAAAACTTTACACATATATAACATGTAAAATGAAAGATAAGCCGTAAATAAAAATAATGTATTATCCTGTTAAGTCACAGACCTCTTGTCGTCTGAAGAAATCATTGAAATACTACGTTGATATGTGCCTTTTAGTTTGAGCCTTGTTAAGCTTTAGGGGATGAGTCACACCTTTCCCAAATTCAATTACGATTACTATTTATCACAGGAAATTGCAATTTTACCGAATGCTGTGAGAATTCATTTAAGTTGTCACTTAAAATAAGGTGGAGAGGCATACTCGTTTACTTTCTAACATAAAACAAATCTTTACCGGCCTCTGTGTGTCTTAACAGGCCATTTTGTGTCTACTAATCGTCATTTACTTACCGTTAGCGCGTTTAAGTTCCTTACTTATCGCACAAGATAATTTATCACGGGTTTCTTGGCTGTTAAAACCATGAGAAGCGACCAGTTAACATTAGGACAACTTTCTTAATTGTTTATTACTCGTAGCTTTGAGTAAAATGGTGATTGCTTTCTTCAGTTTAAAGTTTATGTTGGGTACATTGTACGTACTTTCAAGTACTACTGCTTTACGAACAGGTTATACGGTGATAAGTTACAGCGTAATATTTATTATCATATGACTACTTAGATTAACTTAACTGCCTCTTCTAAGTTGCTGATGATAGTACTTGGTACTTTTGTCTTAAGCTGTTTAAGTATTCCAACATTGGTTCTCAATAAAACAGTGGTATGGCTTTACTAAAATCACTTATGTTCAAATTTGTACGTATTTCAACAACACGCTGACAACCTAACTCTGTTGCTGATTGGTTTAATTCTTACACATGTATGATAATAATGTAGAGATGGTCTTTCTAATATTCTAGGAGTTTGCATCGACTTAGACCACTCGGAATTTAAAAAAAATCTAGTAATATAGCATATCTGCTAGCTTTCAGTGAGAGATTTTTTTTAATTGGATCAGTAGTTTTGGAGCCTATTCAATGCAAACAAACATACAATCAAATATTTTCTTTATTATAATATTAATAATGAATAATTGACTATAATAAATATTTGTATGTAAAAATATACATCCCTATTTAACATGTTCAGTGCTATATAAGCCTGATGAGTTCATTTTTATACAAAAAACGTCATAGTAGCTGGAAATGTGTTATTAAACAAAATAATTTTAATACTGTAATATCAGTGTGCGCACTGCACGTTGTATGCAAGGAATTTGAAGCTGAAATATATTTTAATTGTGCCATCAAATACGTAATGATGCACATGGCCATTTTTATTAGCATCCCAATATACAGGCAGTGACTGCGTAGATATTTATACCAATAAAATGGACCTTGTATACTTATTTACATTTGCTCTATTTAAAGTGTTGGATTTTTTAAAGATAGTTTTTTTTTATAAGAGAAGGGGGCAAACGAACAGAACATCAATACCAGAGGAACCGCAGTTTATTCATATCTTAAAAATAAGTTGTCTTTTTTTATAGAAAGTGATGATAAATTTATATAAAACACAAAATGAACACCTTACTAGCAATTTAACAAAACCTTAAAGAAGGTTTATTTTACTTTGGACAAACTGTGCAATGGTATATGAATGAAGCATTTTCGTTATAATAATCTTAATTTAATAAGATCATGTGGTTTCGTTGTCATCGAGAAAAGAGTATTGGAATTAACTTCAAAAGTTGCGTATTTTTAAACAATGTAGGTCTGTATATATTATTTTTAATGATACACAACTACCTTCAAAATAATAAAATAAAAACATCGGTACTTTGAAACGAACTATACATTGTAACAATAACGTTAGTAAACCATCTTGCAAGGTCCATTTCAACCATTTTGTTCAATCACGTCAATGAACATGACTGAGAGGGCAATCAATTTCAATCTGCGAGAAACATGCAGACTGGTACGCCGCGACCGCAGCCGAGCGATTTGCACATTTTGTGCTAATCAGCACTAAATATTCGCTATCGTTCTAGTGTCAAATAACAGTTGTCACATTGCACTCGTGGTAGCCATATGCTTTTTAATTTAGTTATTATAACAATAAATCTGTTTTAAGTGTGTGATGTATTTAGTGTAAAAAATGACAACATACGGAAGATGGACCCTGTATGATGGTGGAATGGAGAGAGTTCAGGTAAGTACGAGTAACTTTAAGGTTTTAATGTACCTAGAAGGGGGATTTTCAATTCAGCAACACATTGAATTAACTCAATCTAATGTAGTTAACAATTATTATTCTATAAATATTGAAGAAGACGGAAATTAGAACTTTTTAATTTAACTTCAGGGTCATTACAGAGTATAAGAGTTTCGTAAGGAAGTTAGATTTTTCTAGGTACTAGAATTCACCAGGTCAATTGATTGTTTGGCTTTAAAGTGTAGATAGGAATAAAAAATGTGTAAAAGAATTAAACAGAAGGAACTTTATAAATAAGAAATACAATTTATGTTAAAAAAAAGATTTTATTCTATATTTTAATTTCCCCATTTTTAGTATTGTTTAACATTAATTGTATAATAACTTATTTGTAATAAAAGGTACAATTAATTACTTTATATTATAACATTGTTGTTGTTAGTAAAAATGACTTTTGATCTTAAGTAAATAATCTTTGTGAAAATTAGTTCGGTGAAGAAAGTTCGCGAACACGACAAACAAGGTGATAGTGAAGTTGCGAATTACATCGTCATTAGTGGAACGAATTTGTTGTTAATTTGGTTGCGTGTTTAGAAAGTATTTTTTGCATGTCTATAGGAGTTAATTAATTTTGGAAAAGTGAGTGGCTTTAGACAAAAATAGTAATCATATTAGTTAGAGATTAGCTATTCAAGTATTTCATCTTCCTACCTACAGATAAAATCGTGTACTAAATTAATTGTAACTTGTTAATTGTTTAAGACATTCAAAATGCATTAAATATTGCATAGTGATTTAATAAATAGATACGCACTGCCTTCGCAAATTGTATCCTCGTGACTCGATCATTACCGTCAAGAAACAGATTTCTTCATAACTATTGGATTAGTAAACAAATGTGCACGCTCTTGGATTTATTTATTGATAAATGGAGCGTAAGAACCTGTTTCTAAGACTGTTTTCGAATCCTTTAGCCAGCTGTGATTACCCACGTTTAGAGAATATTGAATGGCTAAGTACTGGGTGTAATGACGTAATGTGGAGCGGTGAACGTAGCAGAAAGGAAAAGTGGGCGACTACCGGCTAAAGTTCGCAGCCTCGAGTGCGCCCACGCAGGCCCACGGCCCACTCCTGTAATACCCTTCCTGCGCTGCCATAGAAAGGAACAAGTGTTACGTAGAACCAATGGGCTACCTTAGTAAGACTTTTGTTAAACTTTTTGACAGATCAAAGATTTGAGTAGTTGATTTGATTTTGACTTCTGACTTGTGTAATCGTATGATCATTTCACTCACTTAATTGAAACTTTGAAAACTTTAGTTAATTTTTATTTAATTTCAATTTAAAAATACTACCGCAGTCATTTACAAAACAGAGAGTCATATAATTCATATTTATTATGGCTGAAAGTCCATTAACCTAAGTGACAGGATGTGCAGGGCGGATCGTGGCGCAGCCAATGTTAATTGGTGCTTGCGTTTCGAAACAACGCGTCTATTGTTGACGGTCCCATAATATTTGCTCAGGTGTGTATTGTGCGAGGCGATGCCTTCAAATGAATGAGCCACGGGATGTGCAGTGCGAGCGGTGCGTGCGGTGCGCATGTGTACTCGCGTTCGATAACCGCACAGGCACTAGGCACTACGCCCGTGGGCCGCGCACGAGGCACGTGGAGGCGAAGGAGGCTGGAGGCGCGACGCCACCGACCCCGTGCCGCCGTCGACGTTACCCGCCGTCGCCGATCGTAACCGACGAGCGCGGGGTGAGCGCCGTACGCGGCCGATGCGCGCGGCGCGTCAGTCGCTCACACGCGCCGACCCGAGCGGTCGCCTTTTCTGTCGCAATCGCGCCAAATTTCAACACGACATTACGGATTTGTTTTTATATTTACGATCAGTGATAAATCGATATTGAATGAAAAATATTCGGTGATGTGTGTTTCGAGCTATTTGTAAACGTGCGGTGATTTTTTGGAAGCGGGCTGCCTGTGATCGGTTTTCGGGAAAATTGTTTTCCTCGGAGGACGGCGTCTTTGGGCGCTGCGCGGCGGCGGAGTAGCGGCGGTGGCGGTTCGGTGGATGGTGCGGGGCGGGCGAGGGCGCGGGCGGGCGCCGGGGCGCGGCCGGCGGCGCCGCTAGCAAAATGTCGATACCCCTGGGCCGGGACACCGCGCTACCAACGCAGGTGAGGCTACGCTTTTCTCGCTTTTCCGGGTGCAGCGAACGTTGTACGTAGCGCCCTGTGACGTATGCGCTCAGCAATAACAAGTGACGGCCGCTTGCAGCGATAGCCGTTCCATATCACTGGTTTGTGTTGTTGCTTTACTTGTAGGTACTTTTGTTATCGTAGAGTTGGAATGTAGGCTTATGATTAGTATAAGTAGCATGTGTACGTACTTTATAATATCGACTAATATTTTATTTACCTCGGTAACTAAGATATTTCCCGATCCCAAGTTTGGTTCTAATGTTAATGAAGTTGAATTGTAATGGATAATCTTAGAATTCAATTAGTAAAGGCAATCTCATTCAAGTATAGATTTTTCTGTAATTCGTCATCAAGCTAACAGAATGAGTCAGGTTGTGATTTAGGTCAATTTTTACGCCGATTAGATTCGTCAATGAACTAAACAGTAAACTAAATACTCCATTAAAATATGTAAAATTTAGGAAACATCAAAATACGTAAATTTTGGTAGTTTATCTTTTTTGGCCGTGACATTATCATGTGTAAATATCATGAAGATAAGCAGGTGTCGTTATTGTGTACTTATAATTTGTTATCAACGTTAAGAAATCTTTTGTTTCTTGAATATTAAAAGTAAAACAAAAGTTTTAAAGACGCACATAACCTTACTATTATTTGCTATTGTTATTTGAACATAATATGTATTGGATTGTAATGTCAATTACTAGCTGTCGCCCGCCACGTTGACAGCGTGGAATTAAAAAAAAAGCGAATTCGTAGCATATGTATTCTTCCAGACTATGTTCTACGTCTATGCTAAATATCAGCCGGATCCGTTCGGACGTTCTGGATATACCTTCAAACAAACATTCATCCATCTAAACATTCGTACTTTTACATGCTTTAAATTTAATTACCAATTAATTTAGAATATATTTTTCAGTCGTTCATTTAAAATTGCGAAACATTAAAGAAATCAGTGTACGTAAACAACTTGGTCAATCAGTCTTTGAATTGAACTATACACATATTTAATAATTGTATCTCTGAATAATTTGATATTAAACACTTATCAGAAGTTCTAGAATTATCTATAGATATTATTAATATTCATTTAAATAATTATGATACTGGTATTATATGATTAGACGAAATATGTACAAATGTTAAATATAACAGTAAGTTTATCAATAAATTGATGAAACACAAATCCAGTGACCGAATCAAAATAGTCGCTTATCTCAAGATTTCTAGGAATAACAAAATAGCGTCATTTTAATGACGTTATAACATCCTTTATATCTTACTTCTTACATTATAAATGCGAATGTTTGGATGGATAAATGGATGGATGATCGATGAAATTTGGTATGCATATAGAACATATTCTGGAAGAACATATAGGTTATTTTTTTTAATCCCACGCGGATGGAGTTGCGGGCGACAGCTAGTTATAGTATAGTTTGTATAAATGTCCATTGTGACATTTTAGATGAAATGGTTGAATCGATTTTGTTCAGGGTCATTGAATTTTAATTAACAACTACCTACTCTTTGATATAATGATTAAAAAAGTAAATTGCATGTAATTTAAAATAAATCGATATGGTTATTATCTTTGAGGTGATAAAAGTACTGCTATCTTCTTACTTTTATTAAAGCGAATGTTTAGATGGATGGTTGAATGTTTGAAAGTATCTCCGGGACAGCTGATCGGATCTCGCTGAAATTTGGCATAGATATAGAAAGCAGCCTGGAAGAGCACATAGATTACGTTATTACCTTTTTTAATTCCGCGCAGACGGAGTCGAGGGCGAGAGCTAGTTTGAAATAAATTTTAATTCAGCCGTAGATAAAATATTTTAGAATGGTTCGATGTTAAATATGGACGATGATCATCTATATCGTTGTCTTTATTAATATTCATATTTATTTTAATAACTTATTAAGCTTGATGGTTTCTTCGTAGATAATTTGATTAACTACTTTAATCCATGTATCTCAAAAACCAGCAATCTATTTTTTTTATTTGATTTTTAAGGTAGGCATTTTAATAGGTATTTTAATAGAGACGGAAGCTTATTAGCAACACTTTAGATGTAATAAATTTGATTAATAATTAATTAAAATCATAGTTAATTATAGAGAAAGTTAAAGAAACTGATAACAAGTTTAACGAATGATTGATGTTAAGGAAGTATCGTAACTTTCGTTTCGTTTTGTAAATCGGTCAAGTTCGCGAAAATAACACCTTGATGGATGACCTTAATCTGTCCAACGTTACGGTAATGTAGGAAATGATTAATTACTTATAATATCTTAGTCCCACTATTTAAAAATCAAGAACGATCCTTAATGTAGGTGAAGCTATCGGTACAAATTGCTGTTTTTTTTTTCAGAAATTTACGATAAGAATTAATGTCATTCAAACCTTTGTAGATGTAGATTTTACCGATTCTTGAATTATATGTTAACTTGTCGCCCGAGACTCCGTCCGCGCAGAATTAAAAAAGACTTAATATAGCCTATGTGTTCTTCCACACTATATAGAACATATGTACACCAAATTTCATCGAAATCTGTTCTGCCGTTCTGGAGATACTTTCAAACAAACAAACATCCATCCATCCGCTCATTTAACCATTGGCATTAGTACGATTAGATATTACGTACAAATTTTATAATGATAACTCATTAAAAATATGTGCGTAAAGTTTTACTTTTTTAAAGCTTGTTAAAGTTATACGCAAAAATATTTTCAGTTATCAAATTAAGTTAATTAAAACAAAATAATAAAGCTTGTATCAAACTGCGTGACATGGAAACTAGGTTTATTTATGTACGGGTCGTAACTAGCAGTGGCTTAAGTTCAAGGGTCTATCGATCCGTCTTGCGGTTTCAAACCTAAGCGCCGATTCATATAAAAGATTTTACTAAAGAGGTTTTACTTTTTTGTTCTTGCAACACTAACGTGACTCATTTCAAAATTAGAACTTTTATTATCTGTGAAGAAATATATCAGGTTAAAGGTTAGGTTATCGTTATTTCCTGTTTTATTATTAGAGATACGCTAAATTTCGTTACTGAATGTTGATTGAGTAATAAAAATCGATCGTTAAAGACCTTTAATAAATATAATAACTATCATTGTTTACTATGTATACTGTGTTTAATAAATACTAAAACATCTTTCTTCTTATTTTACTTCTTACTAATATTATAAATGCGAATGTTTAGATGGATGGAAGGACAGCCATCATTCCATCCATCCAAACAAACAACCGTTTGTTTGAAGGTTTTCCAGAACGGCTGCATAGATCTAGCTGTAATTTGGCATAGATGTATAACATAGTCTGAAAGAAAACAAAGCCTACTAATTAAGTTTTTTTTAATCTCACGGATCCTTTTTAATCAGTCATGGGCAACATTTAGACCATAAACGATACATAAGATTTATTACATTAAGAATTGGGATATTTGTTTATTGGGAGTTTTATGTTTCTGATTTAAGTTAAGTCGTCTTTGTTGAGTAATAAACGATAGTAAAATGTCATGTTTAGTGAATTTCAATATTTTGCAGTTTTTATAATAAATTAGCTGTCACTTGCGACTCCGTCCGCGCGGAATTAAAAAAAAAAAACGTAGTAAGTTGTCTATGTGTTCTTCCAGACTATGTTTTACATTTGTGCCAAAATTTTGAGAGCGTTGAGCCGCTCCGGAGATACCTTCAAACATCCATCCATTCATCTAAACATTTGCGTTTATAATATTAGTGTGTTATCGTACATATATAGTGGTGAATGGACGTCGTTATTATTACTATTGCTATGACATATATGTAAAATATGCATAGACAACAAATAAATTTGCATTATAATATGGTCTTCAATTAGCTACATGTTGTGTACGTAACATGAATATGCTATTTATTCTAGTTAAATTATTGCGACATTTACGTAACAACAAAGGTCATAATGTTTACATTTTATTCTGTAACTAGCTGTGCCCGCGAATTCGTCCGCGTGAAATACTGTTTCTGTTTGTCTTATTTTTTCTAAAACAAAAGAATTTTTCCAAAACAACCGTAGCGTATGTCACTCCTTATTACCAGCTACCTGACAATAAAAGTCCCGTCAAAATCGGTCTAGCTACTTCAGATATTAACCGGAACAAACAGACAGACAGACAGTAATTGTAAAAATATATATGAATGCTGAAAACATTGTTGAAAAGCTATTGGGTACTAAATTTTTTTTAATGAATTACCAGCATAAAATTATAAATAGTTGCATCTGCCGACCCCTTTATGTAATAACGTCATTACTTCTGCATTATAAATATATACAGGTTAAATATTTTGTGTTGTACGTCTTACTTTAGAATAACCTTGTCGTGAATGTGTCGTCTCAAAACGGCAAACAACGACGTTGCTCATATCTGACTCATGGTATACATTTCTTCAAAACACTCCTACACCTTTTGTCTATATTAGTATATCGATTATTAACCATAAAACAAGGAAAAGACTAAATTAATAGTACAGAAAAGAGTTTTTAAATGTTCATTTAATATTTTTATTTATTTACAGTCTCATTTATACTGAACTTAACGTAATCCGCTCTCCTCAAACCTTCAATAA
>NW_013531704.1:4976157-5019932 GCF_000836235.2 Papilio xuthus
AAAAGTCCCGTCAAAATCGGTCTAGCTACTTCAGATATTAACCGGAACAAACAGACAGACAGACAGTAATTGTAAAAATATATATGAATGCTGAAAAAATTGTTGAAAAGCTATTGGGTAGTAAAATTTGTAAATGAATTACCAGCATAAAATAGTTGCATCTGCCGATCCCTTTATGTAATAACGTCATTACTTCTGCATTATAAATATATACAGGTTAAATATTTTGTGTTGTATGTCTTACTTTAGAATAACCTTGTCGTGAATGTGTCGTCTCAAAACGGCAAACAACGACGTTGCTCATATCTGACTCATGGTATACATTTCTTCGAAACACTCCTACACCTTTTGTCTATATTAGTATATCGATTATTAACCATAAAACAAGGAAAAGACTAAATTAATAGTACAGAAAAGAGTTTTTTAAATGTTCATTTAATATTTTTATTTATTTACAGTATCATTTATACTTAACTAAACGTAATCCGCTCTTCTCAAACTTTCAATAAATGCAAGAAATAGTACCGCTAATCAACGGTGGTATTTAGAGATATTAATCCTGTTTAAGCTTACCTTAACGCAGAAATTGCTATTGATTCGTAATATAGCTCTACCAAATTTTTTTTCGTGATGGAGTAGACACTGTTTGTCTTGAAAAGGCATTTACGTGGATCTAAAATAAGTAGTCTTTGTGTTTTTCTCGACTATGTTCTTTAGGTGTGGCAAATTTTATTAAAATCCGTTTTGCCGTTCTGGAGATACCTATAATACAAACAAACAACATCCTTCCATCCATCCAAAATTTCACATTTATAATATTATTCCGATATATCCGATTTACAGTATTCCATAAAAATGTTGTAAATTGTTAGGATGCTTTGTCCAACATTCTTTGTCGTCTTTGTATATACTCTGTGTAAATGTAGTATTTAAAATATGCAAGTTATGTATTACTGTAAAGCCTTCATCCTTAATGTGTTACGAAGTGACTGAGAGTTGACCGGTGTCTGAGACACGTTATTATTACAAAACTGGTTGAAAGAAATACCGGTAATTTGCGTTCTATTTCTTTCTACTGACAAGCTAAAATAACTAGATGCAGATAAAATAAACTAAAACAAGAAGATTTCTTTTCCTTTGAGTAATCAACCATAGACAATTTAAATAGTTTATACTCCTTGATAAAATCGTTAAAATTATAACTTTTATATTGCAATATAAATTCGTCAATGACAAGTAATCAAACCCAAAGATTAATGAAAATTTCACATACTAATGCTTTTAAATAGGTTTTTTCGTTGCGTAAAAAAATTGTTATTATTCAAAAGAATGAAGATTCAAGATAACATTCTATCTTTTTAATTGCTACTAAAGAGTTGGACTTTAGCAAGGTCAATGTAATCTATTGCCGTGTTATTGATAGCTGCTTCGATTATAAGATAAGAAATGTATGAAAGTTCTGCAAAATGAAATCCTCGAGTTATAGGCGTTATCGACATTACATTGTTCTCATCTTAGTCAGCCTTTATTACGTTAATGGATCGTTTTGCTTCGCGAAAGCTTTGCCTAGTCACATGGAACGTTAGCAATTGAAGTGTAAAAACGTCCATTAGCTTATATTGTATTGCTATGTATGAACTTCGCTTTACTGTCCTCAACTGCCGAGGTTCGATTATAAAAATAATAACCATCAATTGCAATTTTTTGTGTCTTTTATCAATCAAGATATTATCGATAAAGTGGTTTTATAAGTGTTATAATCTTAGAAAATGCAACGGTAATTTTTGATTTATTACAATTGCTTTTGACTAATTAATTAATTTACCAAAGTAATAATTAAAAAAAACAGACTGTGGCGAAAAGCCAGGTAGCAAAAACACGCGCTGTCATTGACGAATTGAGAACCTCCTCCTTTTTGAAGTAGAAAAAAATAGTTTGTTGCTCTATGTTTTTATTTTCTTGAGCATTAAATTCCGAATTAAAGTACCGATGAAGTACTAGGATATCATAAATATTGTGCAATCATTCAATATTCATATTTAATGTTGCGCACTGTTACCTCTTTTCGGGCTTATCGTGCGAATCGTAAGTACGAGTTTGTACGTACACTTACATTATCGATACTGATACTGCGATAAGGGGATAAGTATACGGTTCTCTTTTCGGATATCGATGCTTTTACGTGTTAGTAAAATAAATTGATTATAGTTTCAATCTCTTTTCTTTCCTTTTGTTTATCTTTATTTTCTCAGTTTCATGACATCAATGTAAAATCGATATGTAAATTTTTAATTTTAAACACACATGACTATTAACAGTAGCTTTGTTTTTACGAACTCCCCACAAATGTACCAAAAACAATCGGTAGAATGTATATGTTCGAGGCATTTTATAACCTAAAATTTAGTTAAATAATTTATGACAGATTTAGATTATTAATAAATAAAAAAGAGAACGTAGAAAAAAGTAAAAGTTTGATTGAAATTTCATTTTAAAATGTACAACAGTTGTACAAATTAAGCAGTTATTTTAATGAATCTTTGTAAAAATATATTTATATCGTTCTAAATACCTTTCAAGAGTTAATCTTTAAAAACCGTCCGAGCAGCAGTTTTGCTCGTTCACCGCTTTTTAATCGCGTAAGCAAATTTCAAGTTATTAATGTGCTTAACATAAGAGGCTTTAACTTTGTAATGAACAAGGATATAAAAATGCTTTTAAAATATACGGATTAACTTTTTTTATACTGTTTTAATTCTATTACTACGTAGACTTCCTAATGTCAAGTTTTAATGTGCAAAAAAAAGATAAAAATTTTATTGTTTTTGACAGTAAATGAGGCAGAAAGTTTTCGTTGCCTTTGTCCAACGGTCAGTAGTAGTAGGTAGTAGGTAGGCGATTTACCACATTTATTTGCCTTCAATCAGAGATGTTATGTAATCGATTAGAATTCCGAACACGTCGACTCGGAGATAACAAATTGGCAAAAAATGAAGAGCGTCCGAAATTCCATTCCACGAGAACCTCACTACGACATCGCGTGCGTGAGTTTCGCGGAACCATCAGTTCCTTAAATAACCCGGCGTGTAGTTAAAGCGGCATCTCGCTCGTCCTCGGCGGCGTCCTTTGCAGAATGCCCCCTCATCCCATATTCGGCTACATAATAATCCCATCCCATCATTCGATGCTTCGATTGTGGGACCCGATTTGGAAATCTGCGGCATTTTTGACCAAGAATTCTCTGCATTTTATTCTGCTTCATGTTTGAAGTTCTACTTCTAATCTGACGAAAAGACTCCATAAGATTTTCGATAGTGACAGTTTGGAAAACTTTCCAACGATTTCTATCTCAGATATCTTAAATTAAATGTGAATCTGGAAATACTATGCAAATTCAAATTAGCAATGACAGGGATTAGAAATCTGTTAAATTATTGCCAGCAAGAAATTCTTAAACGATTATATTATCTTAAACTATTTACGGTATCTTAGCATTAGAAGCCATGTCTTAGAAGTGTGGCGCCTATTTGACATTTCAATAGTATGCAGATCGCATGTAAAACGGTTGCATGGTGTCACAAGGCGTAGCAAATTGGTGGCGCGGCCACTGCCGTATATGGTGTCGTCGAGGCGAGTACAGCCCCTTCTGCATGTCACCTCGAACACGACTCAAGTTAAACGGGATTTTACGCCTCACACGATGCTTACATGTTGCTCGTAAACCTGAAGACGGATTTATTAATAACCGAGTACACATGGTCAATTTTATATACCTTCCTGATTTATGAATGAGTTTTTTTATAATTTAGTGTTCTTTATTTTCTACTTTTTTGTGCCTAATACTTTCTATATAAGGATACTTTTCCACAAATTCTATATCTCTGTAAGGATAATATTACTGTTTTTTTTTTGAGTTTTGCATTGAAATATAAGTGGAGTAATGCAGTAGAACTGGCTCGCCTCCAAATCTGACATTTGTCTGTGAACATAGAATTGTTGACTATAGACGAAGTATTTGAAACATTGCTTCGTTTAAATTCTAAAAAAAATTCGGCTTAGAAGTTTTATGAAAATATTATTATTATGTTAATATCTTGACTCATAAATATACAGAAGCTTAACGTTATTGTTGATTGTAGAATCAATATGACAGATGTCATGTATTCTTTGGAAATATTAGAACAAAAGAAAAAACAAAACTTGTTTGTCTATGACTTGTCATTTATTATCAACATTGATTTAATCAGAATCAATTACTCTTACAAGATGATAGATAATGGTGGGGCTGACTTAGATAGATAAAGCACGCAACTAAAACTAGTACAAATATTCCTTACAAGCTAATCGAGCGGTCGCCGCAACTCGGTCGCGGCAATGTAGGATGTGATCTGGATTAATCTAATGTCAACCTAATAGCTAATTGCACTTAGAGCTCAATAACACTAAAAGCTAATATAGGCTGCAGCATATGCGTCTCAGACCGTCTCAAGAGGATCTTAAGTTGATCATACACCATTCGAATTACGAATTTATGTCCAGGTATTAAGTGCTATATTAGGTCAGCAAGTAGTGGAATCTGCACATAAATTGCCATCTCTACGGGTGTGACAGAATGAGAATAATTCCGGAGTCAAGTGCTACTGTTCGTTACGGATCTTAGCATGCCACGACGAACGAGTATTTCCTGTGGAATTCTTATTATTAGCTGCGATATGCAATTTAAAAATGGAATGATTTTTTTTTTACTGTTATTCCATTATATTGAAAGTATATTTGTACGATTAAAGAGGTATTACGAAAAAGGTGGTACGCATTGAAAATAAATGTATCAATTAAATTTTGATCCGTCCAACGATCGAGAATGCTCCGCCGGTTTAATAGGGCTCAGTTTACGATCCAATTTGAATTTAAATTTCTGTTGAAAGCTTTTCGGCCACCAAGAAACGCATAACAGCTATGCTATAAAATATTCTCGGTCTGTTACCTCGAATAGGACGTGCACAATTTCATTTGTTATTAATTTTATTTTCTTATTAAGTTGCTGCAGTAAATATATCGTTCTTTATGTTTTGTAAGTCAATTTTAGTTAGTCGAGATAATAATGAAGTTGATAAATTTAAATAACTCTCACAAGTTTTATATTTTGCAGATACAAATGTATTTTTTATCGATTTCAAGTCATTATACTTTTGTAATAATAATAAAAATACAATTTTTTAATTAAAAACACATATGTACTCTTTCTTACCACTTTTTAAGACATCAGTGTATTAATGCAAACTTTATTATTAAAATTTACAGCATTTTAAAAAGCTTTTTCAAATATTTTTATCGCAATAAAAACGTGTTTGAAATTGCGAATGAATAAATCATTTTATAACGGCATAACATCGGAACAACACTAATCATTTCTTCGCTTACGAGATGTCATAAATTTTATGTCGGGACATTCGTTTATAAAGCGGCACACATTGCTGATTACTTTACATATAGAGGTCTCTGATCCTCGGGCTTTTAGCAAGAGATTTCTAAGCTTTGATTGTAGAGAAACGGACTGGGCAAAAAGCCGACCTTATAAATAAATTCTGCCACTTTCTTCAAAGCATGAAGTAAAGTCGACTATCACATACGTTAAGTTTACACACTTATGCAAAACAAGCACACAAGCAAAGCTGCTTAGAAGTTATTGTATTGTTATTATTTGTCCGAGGTGAATACGCGCTAGGTCCTGTCTCTTAAAAGTTAAAGTTTCTAGGTATGTCGGTCACGGAGCTAGCCTTAAACAATTATATACTAGCTCTAGATATTTCGAATGTAACAGTACTCTCAGACGCGCCGACGGCTGCTTATAATTTTTAATCTCACGTCGGATCTAAGCAACCGACACGTTTACATTTGTTGGAGTAAAAGCTAAATAATATTACCAAGAATATTTATATCTTGTTTTGTTTTTTGCAACAATTTATACACTAGAATTATTTATTTATTACATAAAACCTTAATAATTATAAATGCGAAAGTTTAGATGGATGCGTGTTTGTTAGAAGGTATCTCCAGAACGGCTGAAGGGATCTCGCTGAAATTTGGCATTGTTGTAGAAAATAGTCTGGAAGAACGCATAGACTACTAATTAAGTTTTTTTTTAATTCCTCGAGAACAGAGTCGCAGACAACAGGTAGTAATACAATAAAGTACTACTTGACTACGTCTCTATTTGTAAGGTGTAACATTACGATAATATTTAAAACAACACATTGTTATAGTATCTTTAATATAAAGGTTACATTTTATTAGGTCACATGAGTGGCAAGCGACAGAGTCGGTACACTTAGATGAAAATAATGTATACAAGCTTTATAGTGACATGCTTCGGTAAATGTTGTGCGCATCTGGAACGACAGATCATAAAGATATGTGTATAATTTATGTTAGCAACGAACGGCAACGCGTACTCGTTAGCTTTATGAAAATCTACGTACACTCGTCATGTTTAGCGCTCAGGTTTGTTTATGTGTACGTATCCATTGCCGAAACATGTATAAAAGCATTATTTCTATTAAGTTGCATGTCATCATCATCAGCTCAATATACGTCCCCGCTGAGGGGCTCCTAGCCTACCCTAAGCACTAGGCCTAGTGCGGGTTGGTTGATTTCACACATATCATTGAATTTCTTCTCAGATATGTGCAGGTTGCATCACGATGTTTTCCTTCACCATAAGAACGTCGGATAAATGTATATATGTAAATCGGAAATCGAAAAACATATTCTTACATGGCGGGATTCGAAACCAGGACCAGCAGATTGCAAGTCAAATGCTTAACCCTTGAGCCACCGACGGCCTTACAAGTTACATGTACCGACGAACAGTCAGTGTGAATCCGGTATGTTAGTCGAGATTTAGCTGCGGTGCTATTAATTATAAACATTTATATCGAGGGAGCGTTGCAACGGGATCGATACCGGGAATAAATACCAGCTTGAGCTATTACTGGAGCGAGGACTTGGCTATACTAAATGCACCATTTCCTGGATAATTAATATTTCCTGTGTTGCCATTGTAAGACTGCTAGAGGGTATGCTTGAGGATTGCCGTTTATAAATATACTTATTCTACTGAGAAACATAACATTGATAGTTCAGTAATTAGAGAACTAGACACAATGTAGCAATGATCGGAGTTCGATACCTGAGCAATTTTAAATTAATAAAAATTCTTTAATACAACTGATTATCTTTTATGTTTAGGAATTTATAACCTTTTTTGTACAAGCATCTGTATCCAAATCACCACTAAGGATCTGCCTTAGTCGTCAATAAAAAAATATGTGTTTATTAGCTTTCAATAACAATCATGAATAAGAAAATATGTCTTAAACATAACAGTAACCTTTACCCGTCTATTGTACTAATGAAAATGTATTATGTATACTCAAGGCTAATTAAATTAACCCTACAGTTAGTATATTTCACAGTGAAGGCCACTGAAATGTTTCCTGTTACATTTAAACGCTGTGTTATGTGTTTAGTCCGCAGTCAATGACCTTACGCCACGCATATAAAAAGTAACTCGAAGCCGTCCGCCGCAATACTGCAAATCGACTCCATATCTGACGATAGCTACTTGACTTTGCCATAAACCCGCTCATGACAATGACTATATCATTTTATGTGTCGTAATCGATAAAATATACAAATGTAATCGAAGAATCACTAGATTAGTTACTATGTGTATTTACTGTATGTTAAAGCTAGTTGTTGCCAGCGACTCCGTCCGCATGGTAATAAAAAAAATAATTGGTAACCTATGTATTCTTCCAGACAATGTTCTACAGACAGACATCTATGCCAAATTGCAGCTGTATGCAGCCGTTCTGGAGATATCTTATAACAAACATCCATCCATCTAAACAATCGGATTTATAATTTTTATTATTTTTTCAATGTTGCCAACATGAGTATACGTCTAGACGGATCGATAACCTTATTTGACATAACTATTGTGGAATTTACGCCCATTAGTAAATCGATATAGGTTAATCAATAATATACACGCTTCTTTATAGTTATACTGTTAATTAGAAATAAAAAAAATATATCTTACTCATATTATGATGGATGGATGGATGTTTGAAGGTATCTCCAAACGTGTATGGACCTCCAAAGATGCATGGATCTCGCTGAAATTTAAGCACAATAAAAACACTACATATAAGCTAAGTTTTTTCTTAATTTCGCGGGCGACAGCTAGTTTTTTCTATAAATTGTACGTTCTCTTTTATCTGGTATTAGTTTAAAAATGCTTACAAATTACTTGAGACATCCCTTCAAAGGTGCTGTCAAGGAAGAAATTTATAATCTTATTACGTATAGCGATACTCGATACCGAATCAATGACGCGTCTTTACGCCCGTCCTAATTAAACACGCGCGGCGCTGTGAAACGCGCCTTCGAAATATAATTTGTATGTTTTATTGGGTAACCGTAGCTTATGTTTAAGCAGGCGTTTTATGATATTTATAATACTCATTAAAAGTTATCCGATGCTAAAAGAAACCGATAAAGCAGTTCTACTGGGAACGTTATTAGGGGCCGGTTGTCGATTGTTTTTCTGCAAGAAAAAGCTCTCAGTTCGTAATGAATAGAAACGAATTCAATAGAAATGTAGAGCCTTAGCTTTTGTCGAGTTTCACTACTACTTTCGTTAGTTTTTTTATCTGTTAGAGGCGAGAAGGAGTATCGATTGAATTAATCTTACGATCCCTTCGGGCTGCGGTCCGCGCCCGTATCACTGTTGACTTTCACTGATCAAAATTTTTGCTAAAAGCCGGTCCATGTTTCGCGAAAGTGGTCGGCGGTGAAGGTATGGGCCGCAGTTAGTCCGATAGACCTGACGTACGGTATTCTACAATTTACGGTACGCGAAATATTCGACAAATTTGTAATTAAAATAACGTGAAAGCTTGAATGTATTATTATTAAAGTGTATTGTGTGTTCGTTATGTTATATCTCTATAGACTAACGGAATTTTCAATTATTTTGACAATCATTGTATTGTCCGTGGTTGCAACCTACTAAATTACCTATGAACGTATGAAATGTAAAGGAAATATATATTTTTTATTTAATTTTTATACTGTCAACTCTTTGCTATATTCCCTACTAGCTGACGCCCGCGACTCTGTCCGCGCGGAATGTTTTTTAATAAGTAGCCTATATGTTCTTCCATGACTATGTTTCACATCTGTGCCAAGTTTAATCAAGATCCGTTCAGACGTCCCGTAGATACGTTCAAACATACATCCATCTATCCATCTAAACTTTCGTATTTATAATATTAGTAACATAAACATATTCATCGAAAAACTTTTTAAAAATGTAAACTAACTTTTTATATATTAAATTATTTCTATTATAGAAATAAATATCTTATCGTCTACCACAACGCTTTGTTTCATTTTTTTCTTTGATGCTATATATAAGATTTACTTCCTGGTACATTCCAGTGTGGAGACGACGCGTCGCATCAACGCTGACAAGCAATTCATATTAAGTGAATCATGCCCACTCTATAACCATTATAAGTCTATAAAATCAGCTTGCATCTAGACATTCATTATACTTATTATGTTTTTAAAAACAAAGTACTAAAGTATTAGCTATGGTGTATTACTATATAAAACCAGTTGGTATGTATTATTATTACGTCATCAGTCTTGTAAAACATCCTGTATACCTTGAAGAAAGTCTTCGGCAGTGAACTTTAAAGGCTGCTGAATTAATGAATGGATGAAAGTAAACTTTTAGCTCAAAGCGATACATTCCGAAGAGCGTCGGTGGCTCAGAGGTTAAGCACTTTACTTGCAATCTGCACCTAGCTTCGAATCCGGCTATGTACCAATGTGTTTTTTCATAACAAATTTACTAATGTATATTTATCCGACGTTTTTACGTTGAAGGAAAACGTGATGCACTGCACATATTTGAGAAGGAATTCAAAGATATGTGTGAAGTCAACCATCCCGCACTATAACAGCGTGCTTGACTATGGCCTAGACACTCATAACTTAGGTAAGCTCCGAGTCCCTCGGTAAAGATGTATAGTGAGCTGATGATGATACATTCCGTCTTTGTATTTTTCTTTTATCACGATGGTTAAAAGTCAGTACTCAATATGTAAAATGCTAACTAATATTACAGTTGTAAGTTAAATCTCAGAGTTCCCCTAGACCTAAAAATGTCAATGAAAAGTTTCTGCCATTCCAATATGATAATGGATGTAAGAATTTAATTGATTGACGAACTTTGTTAAATGTCAATTTAACAACAAGCCATTGATTAATTAAAAAGTTTTTAAACAACTGTCATGCGCGTGTTGACAAGCTCAGTTAAAACCTTTCACAAGATTTTAAATGTCATACAAAAAGGAAACTTTGTTTTTCAATACATTGTTCCAATTGACTCTTATCAAAATTAATTTAAAACAGGATAAAAAGTTTTAAGAATATCAAGTACATTTCATTTTTAATACGTACTTTGTCTATGTTAAAACAAACTATTCGCAAAGCAAATGAATAACCGTGGGTTTCTGACACCAAAATCTCCGTAAAAACATATCGTCATCCCTGTCTTTCATATTTGACAAAACACAGATAACAATATGTTTTAAACGGGGATTTTAGACTCAGAAACCCACGGTAATGGAAACAGACAGACAGAAGATAGAAAAAATACATAAAATAGTAATAAACAAAATACTTTGTTAGAAGCCTAAAAATAATTTATTTCAACTACAATTATAGTATAGTATATTAAAGTATGAAATTATTATGTATAAAATCAGAAGGAAAAAAAACAAATACTTAGCAAACATTGAAAGGCTAAAGAATGCCATACTTATAAAATACGAAGAACACAATGCCTACTGGATGATATTGAGTCAATTCCCATATAAAAAATCAGTCACACGAGCTAATAGACGTAATAAATGTCGCGCCTGTTGCGGCGGCTCTTTACATTTAATTGTCTTTATTTCTGTCTGTCTTGCCGTCCATAAACTTAATGACCACGAAGCCAGATTCAATAGACGCTTAAGAAATTCTGTAAAGTTTTATAAAAAAAGTTTTGGTACGTTCAGAAATTTTAATAAGAATTGTAAAGACTATTTCATTTTGATGTTATAAAACATGTCAGTAAATAAACAAACAGAAGCTCGAAATAAGAATGGCATGTTAATAGTTGATTACAGCTAGCTATGGGTGATTTAAAAAAAAAATCCTCTTTATCTATCACTATCAGTCGCCAGCGACTCCGTCCGTGCAGAATTAAAAAAAAAACTTATTTAGTAGTCTATGTGTTCTTCCATACTATGTTGTACATCTATGCCAAATTTCAACGAGATCCATGTAGCCGTTCTGGAGATACCTACAAACAAACATCCATCCATCTAAACATTTATAATTTTAGTAAGAAATAATATTGAGCTTATGTTGATAATATGGTGTACACAAAAAGACCAGTTCAGTAAGTGATTTAGAAAATGAATATTAAAGTGGCCTTAATAAAATCCTGTAGCAAATGTCACTGACCGCAAAAGGTCATTGAAGATTTCGTGTGCATCGGAACCGCAGGGTATGGTCAATATTTTATAACTAAATGATAGTTTTAAACTTGGTCCTTATTTATCACTTTTTATCCTTACGCATAAACCGGACACCAATCAATTATGAATAACAATTTTCGTGACGCCCACATAAGTAATTTTTATGTCTGGAGGCTAGGCTATAAATTGGGTAAAATATTGTATATATGTTTTTTAAAATCACAGGAGGAGGTGAATTAACTATGGTAGCTTTAACTGAACAGTTGTACAAAACATTTTTACAAGATTTAAAAATGTTTTAACGTTTTACCTTAATATTTTTTAATCTGTAATAATTTAGGTTCACAAAAACTGCTACTGCAATACACTATTTAATTTAATTTATTAATTTACTTAAATTTTATTATATGTTAGCTGTTTCCTGCGACTTCCTCTGCTTGGAATTAAAAAAAACTTAATAAGTAGCGTAAACTTAATACCACCTCTGTTGTTTGGATTGTATATTTATACTAAATCTAAACGTATGTACCTAATAGTGAATTTAGATTCTTAAAGTTTTTAAACGTTAAGGTTTGCTTTAAAAGTGAAATACATTTTTTCTTCTCTTTTCCTAACAACGTATAAAGATTGATTGGACTTGTGTGGTCTTCGCCCACGTCTAAACTAATTGATTTTGATTGTTTTTGATTACTTTTATACTACGTTATAATTCAAAACAAGTTGATTTTATTATCTATGCAACAAAACTGTTGATGAATTATGACCTATATAATCTGTGGCGGTTCGCTTGTATCGACACGTCTGATATGCAAATAGAACGGCCGATATGTCGAGACCGATACGCGCTTTAATTTTATCTGTGATGTACACTTATGAATAATTCAGCTTCTGTGTGTAGACGACAAAATTTAATTTTCCCGCCCAGTCATCTGAACATAGTGATTTGACATAACATTATAATAAATTAATACGATAATCTTAAACATTTTAAAGTGTATTTCAAAAGATAAAGAGATTTCTTTATTAACTTATAATGTCCGTTTCTGAAAGGTCATTCAATTTAATTTACAAATAATCTCTAGTCATTTTTCTTTTTATTTTTTTTATATCATAAGGTGGTAAACGAGCGAGCGGCCACCTGAAATCGCTGAAATAGCGAAGTGACCGTTGCCCATAGACATACGCAATTGCATATGCGTTGCCTACCTTTAATCGACGGAGAAGAGGATGCACAGAAAGAAAATATTTTCCATTTCCGTGCAGTCTCTCATCCGGAAAGTCCAGTTCTACTTCCCATCCTTTCCTAATAAGAAAACGGATGGGAAGGGTAAGAGGACTAAATTAGGCCACCGGGACGCACACTCATCAGACGAAACGCGGAATTGCTTCCACTTCACGCCTGTCTTCTGTGTGGTGCGTGGTATTTTACCGGGCCAATTCGTGCGAAGATGTTAAAGCGGGCTCTAACCGCTGCTTAATATTATTAAAAACCTTATCTTACTTATATTATAAACGCGAATGTTTGCATAGACAAAACGGCTCCACGGATCTCGATGAAATTTGGTCTGTACCAATCTACATCTGTATAGAACATATTCGGCAAGAAAACAAAGGTTACTAAGATTTTTTTTTAATTCCACGCATACGTTGTCGCCGGCGAAAGTTAGTCGATATATTATTAATCAGAACTCAGGATTAATAATGTTTTCTGATTACGAGAAGCTTTAAGTTTAGTTAAGCAAAGTTCAGGCAGTCAAAGCGAATTAAGTTACTTTTTCGTTGCTACAATTTCAAGAGTCGACTCTTAATTACGCTTAGTTAGAGACGCTCTTAAACTGTATAAATGTTTGATTAACTTATTCTATCCTATTCAATGTCTGATTGCAATTAATTTAAAAACGTTACATTTTGATTTTTAATGAACTTAAAAAACTTAAAGTTGATATGAGGAGAATTTTAGCTACAAAAGTCAAGAATTGATGAACGTATTAATCACATAAGGATGTTAAAACATGGTTTTTATTTATTTATAATATTCTTAATAAACATTTCACATATAAAATTAAAAAATATACAAAATATATTAAAAATAGAACGCCACCGGCTGCGGAATCCCTTGACTCAAGCAACCAGCGGTCAGGGCTACAGAGACAGGAACCTTCGCAGGATGCACGCGGTTCGCGGTTTAAAATATCATTATTTATTTAACTCAAAATGAGAGTGAGATAGCAAATCTGATTCAATAAAATAGTGCTTAAAATCAAATGAACTTTTTAATTCATTCTTTTATTAAAGATTTAAAATTTAATTGCCAAACAAATATAAGGGCGTATTGTTTCAGCTATGTAGTTTTGTGAGTAGCATGCAAAATGCGGGCAAACTGTTAACTACCGCAAGAAACAAAAGCGTACTCATATATTTTGCACGAACATCGGGGCCGAGGTATCCTTGCGTTTACATTTCTATTCTTTGTGCAACCGTTGGTAAAATTCTACAATTTAAGAGTTTCAGCGTTAAATATGCAGTTTGTCTATGGTGAAAATATTTAGGTTTTTTATTCGAACAACATGTAAAAAGCATAGACAATATAATTAAATTTTAAATTAAAAGTGTATTTTTAACCAGTTTTAACTTTTTACAATTGTATACCATTTCGTTAATTTTATGTGCGATTTAAATGAACGAACAATTCTTTATAGGTGGCATAAAAGTAGACGGTAAATTACACATGGCGCCAGAGACTGGAGTTATCTTTTTAATAGTTGGACACATGTTCTCTCTATCTTTCTGCCTGTTTTGGTATAATCTGTATCTAAATGATAAGTCATTTGTACAGCGTCATTAGTTAAAGATAATTTTATAATATATTAGTTTTTCTGTTTGTTTTTGAATTTTCAAGTTTAAATAGAAACTAATTTCATTCATAAAAAAATATATATAATGCAATATAATTCAAATATTGTAAAAAATTTTTAATATAAAATATCTGTAAATTACAATTTTTTTTAAATTAATTAGAAGATGGTTAATCCTTTGTCTCAAGTTAATAATCGCTAGCAACATTCAAATTAACCATTCTTTTTGTCAATATTTCGATATATAAAACCTTATTTAATTGTAACACCGTATATTTTTACGAGTATACATAGAACATTAACCGTGTTACAATGGCTTATCCATGAGATAGATATCTCGTAGGGAGGCATTAGTTAAGGAGATAAATAGACGCGTGGATACGAATAACCATCTCGAACATGCACTACACGAAATCCCGTTCCTTTAACGAAGATTGATGTTTATGGAATGTACAACGCACTGTCGCTCTCAAGGGTAACTGATCAATGACACACCCTGTGTAGACTTATTTTTTTATATCAAAAGGTGGCAAACGAGTCGTGGAAATTATACTAAATCTTACGCTAAGGAACTTTTTGGTAGTCTGCACGGTACGTTTTGTTTACTTTTTACCGCGTACTTTTAAGTATGGAGCAACTTCTAAGTGCCAAGTAAAAGACGGCGTCTGGAACACAACTGTGACATAAAATACTTTTTGATCAGGGCTAGTACTATCAAATGATAGTAGTTCTTGTCTCATACTTCTCCTTATAAGGGAATATCATATGATTTGTTTTTTGTCTATGTTTTCTTTTCTAATTATATGGCTTGGTTAGTTTTTTTAAAATCAATATTCTATTATTTGTAGTCAATAATCGATTATAATCGATTCTTTATCTATTCCGGTTCATAAATAGCTGGTGATTGAAAGCATTGAACGCGATACAAAAAGAATACTTTCCATTTATATTGACGTGGTTGTTTTAATTGTAAAGTTGAATAGTGGGTGTGTGCTTTTATAAAAACTCCTTTTATATCTTGATAACGTCAATAAAATGTTCATATAGCGCTGCTCCATTATCATAAACTTGGTGGATTCTTTTACATTGCAGTGTTAGTGGCAGGTGCGGTTTTATGTGCACGATGTCACACGATATGTTCAAGTCATAAACGTATAAAATAAGTATGCAGTATTTTCAAAGAAGAGCTCAGAAACTCGGCAGTGAAAATGCTACAGAAACTTCAAGAATCCACGTCTTATAAAGTCTCTCAAATCTTACTAATATAACAAGTAGGTTACCGCCATGTGTCGTATGAAATCGACTACCATTATTCCGATAGTCGTGTCGGTAAATGGACTGATAGCGAAGAGCTTCGACCAACATCTCAAGAAGCTCTCGCTACATAGTTGGATTAAGGGCCCGATACAAAAGACAGTTATCCTAGAAACCGCGCGCATCGTGAGAAGGTTCCTGTCTCTGCAGCCTTGACCACTGGTTGTTTGAGTCATGGGATTCCGCAGCCGGTGGTGTTCTGTTTTTAATATAATATGTTTTGTATGTATTTTTTTTGATATGAAATGTACTATATTAAAAATATGATAAATAAATGTATATGTGATAATAACAAATACAAAAGTATAGCTAAATGAATCTTGATTAAATTTGGTACAGATATAGAAAATAGTCTGGAATAACACAGAGGCTGCTTGATTAAGTTTTTAATTCCGCGCTTACGGAATCGCGGACGACATTTAGTAACATAAATATATCTTCAATTTTAGGCGTTGAAGGCGGTCTTTGTCCTTCACTGTTGAAGGAGATAAAAATAAAATATATTACTTTAGCCTATCTGTCCCAATTTCCTTGAACTCCTCGTCCTGTTTACCCTCTCCATATTAGAAATCTGAGACAGTTTACTAGCCTGACGAAATATCTATATTCCTGCCAGAGATGTTGTCTACCATTACGAAAATAAAGGCAAATCGTAAAAAAACACTGTATATACACGTTCATATTTTCAGAAATCGTGACTTCCTTTCGTTAGCTCTCATGCAATTCTTGGTTCCACTGTTGAAATGATCAGTCACTTTCAAATCCGTTGTTGCATGTAACAGTGTGATTGTGTAATTGATAATTAAGAAATCATATTTTTTACAATTTCCAATAGCAAATACCTTTTGTAACACTAAACTGCATATATTTCACTTCAACAATTTTGTTCAGTAACGCAACAGTAACGTAAAGTTTTATATATTCTGTAATTCCTTAACCTAAATCGTTATTTAGTCTATGCTATCAGTCAATAACACTTTTGTTTATTTAAAATAACAACATCAACATAATCATTAGTATTAGGATCCATATATAAGATAGGAGAGCGTCGGTGGCTCAGTGGTCAAGCACTTGACTTGCAATCTGCAGGTCCTGGGTTCGAATCCCGCCATGTACCAATGTGTTTTTCGATTTCCGATTTACATATGTACATTTATCCGACGTTCTTACAGTGAAGGAAAACATCGTGATGCAACCTGCACATATCTGAGAAGAAATTCAAAGATATGTGAGAAGTCAACCAACCCGCACTGGGCCAGCGTGGTTGACTATGGCCTAATCACCCCTAACTTAGGGTAGGCTCCGAGCCCCTAGGTGGGGACGTATAGTGAGCTGATGATGAAATGATGAATTAGTATCCAACAGATTATTTAAATATTTGATTCACAAATATAAAATGGAAGTATTCAACTTATCATGTTAATAATCTGACAGTATTTCGTTATCGTAAATTAAAAGCATCGTAATTGCTCGTCTGAAAGACGGCCATGTTTTTTCTGACATTCGAGTAATCGTGAAGACAATGTAGAGCGGTGTTTTTGAAAAAATTGTTGTTTCTAAAAGAAATATATGAGTTAAAGAAGACTATGTTTTATTTAAAAAAGTATTCTCCGACTGTAAATCACAAAAGTTAAGTTTTCTTATTATATTTTTCTAACGTAAATGGAATCCTACTCAAAGTAGAAAATTAGATTAGAAGTTCGCAATTTATACTACAAAGTCTAAAGTAAATTACAATTAAATACAAATATGCAAGTTAATGTCAATATTTATGATCTTAAAAATATAATCAAAAAACTCTGATTCAACTGTCGCTTGCACAACTAAGTACCAATTTAATGACGGAAAGAAAGGCGGAAATGATTTAAGTATTAATATTTAATGTACTGGTCGTGTTCAAAAAATTATAAAAAGGAGCTAAATTTAATGGTGACAAGCGTGAAAACCAGTGCAATCAAATCAATTGTAGTAGTTTCAATTGCGAAGCATTTTGAAATAGTATACTTTAGCACAATTGGACCACATCGCAACTGAAGTTTAATTTCTTTTTTCCAGTTTTTTGCGCAAAGTTCGGTGATAAGTATTATGATGTTTAATATCTGTTGGATTTTATAATAACCTTAATAGCTAACGCTCGAGACTTCGTCCGCGGGGTATTAAAAAAACTTAATTAATAGCCTATGTGTCCTTCCAGACTATGTTCTACATCTATGCCAAATTTCAGCGAGATCCATGCAGCCGTTTTAGACATACCTTCTAAGAAACAGTCATCCATAAAAACATTGGCATTTATTATACAATATTAGTAAGATTAAAAACTGTTAAATAATTTCACATCGTACATCTGTTACGTTATCGAAACAATTATCTTTTAATATAATATAAATAAAAAGGTTGTGAGCCCCTGTACGGTGCATTGACATTATTGCAGTGTCATGTGTTGCCAGCACACCGGTATCAATTGCCGAAATTGATCGCCGATGTTGCCAGCACTCTTATATCAATTTTAACCGAAAGCTGTCGAGAGCGTGGCGGATTCGTACCCTTGCGGGGACATATTGCCGGTTAATGACATGTCGTTTATTTAGGACCATAGTGACAGTTCTCCTGGTACGGGTCGTCGACATTTATTGCTTGGTTTTATTAAAGAAAGATTAGTCGTTTTCCTCCTTTCTTAGTTGTATTTTTTTTCTTTAGGATCATTTGGAGCCTAACTACCTATAGCATGTTAAATTCCTATTATTTATATCCGGTGAAATAGAAGTAAACGCAAAATAATGTTAAAAAAATACGACCAATTCTTTATTCGTCAAAACAGGAGAGAAATATTTTAGATCCGTTATGTTGGTCACTGGCAATAAAACCAAGTAATTTGTTTATATAAGTGACTACCGGCTTAACCTTATTTAACTTTAAAGAATCATTAATTTAACCTTAATGCGCATATATTAAGAAACTACCTTAAAAGGTGAGAAGATATGAATCAAGATCAAAAACAATCTTAACGCGCAGAGTAATCTCGTTTATTATCCTACGGGAACCAGTAGCGAGTTCATTGACCTACAGTCACGAAATAACAATAAAAAATATTCGGGCGCAATAAAGCATGGAACCTTTCTTCTGTCGTCTAATAGTCCCGACTCAGACACCCCGAGGTCCTTTAAGAACCATAACTTCAAGCTTACTGTCAAAAAAAAAGAAAAAAGAATGACCATAGAGATTTTTTCTTCTAGTATCTGTGGCGTCTCTGCACGTTCCTTTGTCGAAATTTGTAAACGAATCATACTTTATTTATACCGTACTGACATGAGCGTGGCCTAATCGATTTTATTTCTTCTTGTTCCAGGTACGTCCTTGTCGTAAACATTTTTCGTTTCCGTAAGTAAAATGTTGGGTTTTATACTCGTTTTAGTACTTTAACTTTTATTTTGTTGTAAATAGTGGAGTAGTTTTGTGTACTTTTGAGGAAAAAACGAACTTGGAACTGAATCATTCCTGTCGTGTAGATTTGTGGAGGCCGATTTGTTTTTTTTTCATAATTTCGATTTACTTTTAAGGTTATTAACTTGTCCAAGTATTTAGACACTGGAAACCCACGGAAAACTAACATTTTCTTACGTATCAGATTAGGAGATGTCTCCAGAATGTGTAGGTTTAGAGGGAACATCAACATTTCTGTAATTAGCGTACCAAATACGGAATCCTTTGATCAGCGGTAGATTGCTAACTAAAAGGCAAATGGAGGGAAAATAGATTTAATGCATATCTATTTACAGTTAAATTCTATTGCCTTAATAACACTTGGAATACATTATTGCTTCTTTTTTTTAATGAAACATAAAACGACATTTTATTTTCAATATCATCATTAACTCACTATACGTCCCCATTGAGAGGCTTTTGAATTTCTTCGCAAATATGTGTAGGTTGTTGTGCAGGAAACACATTGGTACATGGCGAGATTCGAATCCAGGACTTGATTATTGCACGTCGAGTGGTTAACCCCGGAGCCACCGACGTTTTTTTTTATTTTTATATCAGTATTTAAAGTGTTATATGTATTAGTAGTATTATTAAACGTCATATATATTCTTGATCGTTATCCAATTTGCTATTGTACGAGGTCGTTTTAACTTTCCTTTCTTTGACTAATTGGTCACGCTTCTCAAAGTTATGAAGACGTTCTTCAAATCGTACAATTAAAGCTGAGGTTAAAGGTTAGGGTTGGCAGAATCTATCCCAAAGGTATGTCACACAATTTCTTACATGAAAATAATTTAAATCCAATCTATTTGAGAAAGATTAACATCAGACAAGAAAAATTACTTTAGACGAAAATTGAAAACGACATTCTTGCTTTTTTTGAAGTTGGAAGATTTTCCGACAGTAACACTCTGTTTGCAAATAAAAATAATACATTATCTAACAATTAATCGTGGACACTCTTGACACGCGACCCAAAGCGGTATTTTATAAGATTTTCCAAGAATCGCCAGCCCTGGGTAGAGCCGGCTTGCCGACAAAGAGCGCGTCGACGCGGACAATCAAATCTGACGACAATTTCTCTGACAACTACTAGCTTTGTCCTTTGTAAGCCGAAGCAACGTATGAGTTACGTGACCTTATCTTTTTACCCTTGGCACGAAGCGACAAGCTGTTTTTTTTACTTCTTTGTTTGTACGGAAACATTATCAGCGTGGGTGTGGTAAATAATGTTAACTGACCATATCGGGCAGCTACAGAGTTATTGAAGTCAAACAAAAGTAACTACATTGTTGGATATTTAAACTTAGGAATGTTGGACAATTTTAATTTTACTACGTCAAGGAGTGACTTGTTTTTATCAGGGACAAGTTGTTGACTGCGATTACGTTCGCGCGGAATTAAAAAAAAATGATCAGTAGCTTATGTATTCTTCCAGACTATGTTCTATATCTTTGTAATCTATATCAGCGAGATCTGTTGAACCGGAGTTACACTCAAACAAACATCCTAATCCATCTCAACATTGGCATTTATAATATTAGTAAGATTTTTGGCTTTTATATTTCATTAATTTAATCGTAGCGAAAACAATGGCTTATTTATTTGATTTATAGTATTGTATAGAATACAGTGGCATAAAATACAATTTTCTAAAATATTCTACGGCAAATTATTCGTATTATATTACTATTGATCCTTTATGATTTAACTACATTTGACGCATATTGCATCAACCACATGGCCACACAATCATAACATATGTGTAGATGCGTCATTCAAGGGTCATTTTAGGAGTTGTCATCCGACGGCTTTAAGAAGTTGTTTGTATTCATCTCCCCTGGTGGCCGGTAATCGATATTGAATTAGGTCGGGTAATCGATGTTTCGGATTCCTGTTTACAAAAAGCAGGTAGTCCATGCGAGACACCAGAGGTCGCCACACAGCATGCCGCAAATTCTTCCTTTTGGTGTGCTTTTTGCGTTTACTTTAATGACTGGAATTTTGATGTGGGACACTTTTTCGTTTCAAGTGTTTACATTTGAAATTTTTGGTTTAAAGGTTATTAATATAAAGAAACTTTTATGATTTATTACAAATATACTAGCAGTCGTCGTTGACTCCGTCCGTGCGTTGTTAAAAAAACTTGATAAGTAGCATATGTCATTTCAGTTGTTCTGTTCTAAGTCTGCCAAATTTCATCACGATCTGTTTAACCTTTCTGGAGGTACCTTAATAAACATCCATTCATCCATCCATCCATCTATCTATCTAAACTTTCTCATTTATAATATTTGTAAGATACTAATCTGAGGATTTATCAATATGAAATATTCAATCTATAAAAACGAATGCCAAATTATTTTTATTATGCAAAAACTTGAAATAAAGAGTTATAATTTAATTAAATTTGCAATAACCAATTACGACATTTGTCCATTTCATGTTTATGATTGCTTGTGTTGGGTAAAGTTGACTTAAGAGTCATATGGAACCTGCATGTAAGCATGCAGGTTCCATATTATTGACCATAAAGGGTTCCGTACTTTACAAAACCTACATTTTTACAATAATTTTTTAAATAATTTTTATTGAGAAATAGAAGTAACATAATTTATTTACAACTTATTTATTTACGTAACTAGCTATAGAAATTAAATTAATTTATTACGTGTTTATTGTGATCGAGTATTGCAATGTATTTTCGAGAACACACTGAAAAAATTATACTTTAATATAAATTGGCAGGTCATTAAACTCAAAAAAAGATTGCCACCAAGCAATAACTATTTTCTACGTTTCCCTGAACTTCGCACCCAAATCTAACAAAGTAAACGTAATTATCCAATGCCTCAGTACCCGTATAAAACATACTGTCATCCTTCTCACTTGTTTTGAGAAAACTGAGATAGCTATACATTTTTGTATATTTTTTAACGATGGAAACTGACTTATAATTGACTGATGTCTTTCATTGAGTAATTTCACACTAAAAATCATTTTAATTGATGTTATTTCCCACGCGTTTTTAAAATACTTTATTTTATATTGATAATAACGAAATTTTTTACGCTTTAAAAGATTTTTTGTACAACATAGTGTGTTCGGAACCTATGTATAAAACCGGTTCGTGCACAATTTTTTTGTGGAGCTTGTTTTTAATCGCTATCTGAATATGATAAGAAACAAAGCAGTTTTGTTTTTATTCTTTTATATTCTTTACTGTTATGAAAGTCGGCCTTTTAGTATGTATGGTCATTAATATTAATGAATAGGTTACATACATTAATTGATGCTTGTTAAAGCTTTCTAACAATCACAAGAATAGCTCGAGTAAAAAGTATTTTAATTGATCCCTCTATTTGCTGAGAACAAATTTAAGAGATCAATAGAATTTAAAAATTAATTACGTCAAGCGAATAATGAAATATTTTTGAACTTTTAATCTATTGGAGTTTCATTGTTTGCTTTTTAAACTTTATTTTATTTGGTTGTACCGTTGATTTCTGGCACCAAAATATATGTATAAAATATATCGACAACCACATTATTATTGAAAAAAACAGATTACAAACGGGGATTTTGGTCTCAGAAACCCACAATTAATGAAACATTTTGTCAATATTTCATTTTACGGTATCATTCAATGTCATTTATCTTACTAATATTATAAATGCAAATGGTTGGATGGATGGATGTTTGTTTGAAGATACCTCGAGAACGGCTGCATTTATCTCGCAAAAATTTAGCATAGATATAGAACATAGTCTAGAAGAACACATAGGCTACTAATTAAGTTTTTTTAATACCGCGCGGATGGAGTCGCGGGCGACAGCTAGTATTTATAAGACTGTAAAGTCTGTATTACTTTTATATTTTTATTGAACTATATACATTTAAAGTTATATTTTATTATTACAATATTTATATATTATATTACGTTATCAAAATTATTTATACCTTTCCTCGGCCTTAATTCGCGACTCCAAGGACTGATGAAATAATTTACAAGGTTAACAAAAAACGACAACATTTATCATTATTTTTATCTGTGATTTCATTTTCAGTGATGAAATTGAAAAATATATTCATTAATCATTGAAATCTTTTATTAAATCATTGATTTATTACTTAAGAGTTAAGGCTCTTCCACACGATCACCGTAACATCAAATTATAGTAAAGTAAAATAAACTGGAGTTTTTTTTAACCAAAGAAAGAAAATGCTTACTTTTACGGACTTTTAGGTTTGTTAGAATCACCGATGTCCAGAAATTTTATAGACTCAACGTATGTCGAAAAGCTCATTGGTTACGCACTTGACTTGCAATCTGCAGGTCCTGGGTTCAAATCCATGTACCAATGTGTTTTTCGATTTCCGATTTACATATGTATAATACATTTAACCTACGTTCTTACGGTGATGGAAAACATCGTGATGCAACCTAACCTGTACATATCTAACAAGAAATTCAAAGATATGTGTGAAATCAATCAACCCGCACTGGGGCAGCGTGGTTGACTTTGGCCTAGTCAACCTTATCATATGATGGGTTCCAAGCCCTTCGGTGGGGACGCATATTGATGATGACATGTTGACAGTACTTACTGAATTCTGTGAAAAAAGAACCAGTTAATCTAATCTCTTGCTACCTCATTAGATATGATCGTCATCAATTTGATTATTATAACGAGCACAATACGTAGATATTATTGTATTATATAAACAAAAGTGTGTCAGGGCTGTGCCAAATAGAAATGATCAGCTCCTATCCTTACCTATTGTTTTGAACGCGAGATTCTATTTTTTATCAATATTAATGAGTCAGTCATGCGGAGGGATGATGATGATATATGCAAAAAAGTAATGAGATTGAATGTGGATGGCTACAAGGTTAGGGGAAGACCAAAAAAAGTATGGAATGACTGTGTGAAAGAGTATATGCGTAGTAAGGGGGTAGATTCGGATATGACGGCTGATAGAGATGTACGAGTAAAATGTAAAATACCAAGAAAATGTTGGCATAATTCACTAAGCTAAAAAAAAAGGTGACTGAAACATTTTTCCTTCCTACCATCTGACTTACGACGCTTAGAACAATACAAATAAAATATTCCGGTACGTTTGCAATAATTTTGTTGTGAGCATACAAGGATATTTTGTTACCGCTGTGATGTGGGACTACCTTTAGGAGTAAAGGTATATTTTTGATATTACGTCATTTGAACGGAGCTGACTCAGTTCACCAAATGTGTAATACTCTGAACGATTGTCTCATGACCGATTGTAACGGAATTACGATTCAGATATTATTTATTTGTTATGGACCTAAAAAATTTATTGATTCTTAAAGTTCAAACAATCTTACTAATATTATAAATGCGAATGTTTGGTTAGAAGGTATCTCTAAAACGGCTGAACGGATCTCGATGAAATTTGCCATACATATAGAATATAGTCTGGAAGAACATATAAGCTAGTAATTATATCTTTTAATACCGCGCGGATGGGGTCGCGGGCGACCTCAACTTATAAAATAAATATATTAAAGTAAAACTATTTCCCACTTAATTACCTTTTTATTCATTTCTTTTTTTATCAGTCGAGGCGCGTTGCCGCGTTTTAAAAGCAGTCAGCGGCCGAGTGACTCTTCAGCCGTGAACTGGCCCTTGCGGCAAGGATGTAGAAAGTACTAGAATAACCGGAGACATCGTTTAAGGGGAAAGGTCGGATGATATAACTCGTTCGTGACTGTCAGTTAAAATATTATTGTATTAACTACGCAGATTTTATTTATAACAGCACCTTATTTTAGACAGCGTAAAATGAGTAATTTATCTTGTTTCCTTATCATTTTGTAATATTAAATATAAGTTTTGTTTTAAATGTCTTTATAACAGCACCATTTGGGTGGTCTTGTAATCTAATGGTTTCAGATCAAATGACGAACGGCGCGCATCAATCGATTTATTGGGAAATTAAGTTTGATGAATTATCGATTGACCATTAACACGTCAATGGCTTTCTCAAATATTTGACCACCCACAACAAGTGTAGTACTATTATTTATAGATAAATAACAAATTGTACGCATTGATTCGATTTCATTATAAACTTGAGCGAAAGCGATGTACATACGTACTATCGGGGAATCTGACGGTATTCAATTTTGAAAACGACAATGGTTTGAACACGTACCGCAATGTACCAACATTGAGGAGACGAGGTGTAAATAATTACTGCTTGGACGCAACTTTAAATGTACGGAAAAAGGTTAGTGGTACACGACTGAATGCTTTTTAGTATTATCCCGTCGTTTGCATAACTTACTCACCTTATTAGTTATAATGTAAGTCAAAGTTTGTCTTTTTGTAACACCGCGAACTGTCCTGACTGTACATTCGTGTAAGCAATTTGTAAGTTAGAATGCTATTTTCACTCGTCATATAAACAAACATTTAAGATTTGTTGAATCGCTGTTGAACATCACTTGTTGCTTGAAAGCGGGCCCTTGCTTGTTGTTTGGTCAAGAAACAGAATCGGATATCTGTAAACAAACCGACCTGCGTTGTTTCATATCAGATAAGTGATAATTTTACAAACGAACTCGTGTACGCATCTCTAGTCTTGTGGAATGTTAAAGGTGTCAATAGCATCCGGAATTGTGATAATGATAGGACGCACGTGTATTAATATTTTCTATTACGAGAAGTGAAAACAAAGTGCATTTTTAAAAATATATCAGGATTTTATTTTTAAAATTAGCAGATTTGTTTGTAAATGTACTAAATATTTCTTTTACCATTCCAACTAAGTTCTAGGCTTGTGCTAGGATATCGTTTACGATAATAGTCGAATGGCGGGATTCGAACCCCCGACATTGTAATCGGTAATCTGTACTCTTAACCATTAGGCTATTTACGCTTATAAAGAACAACATTAGAAGACAGACGGGTTGAAAGATTTAATTTTGCTTTAAGGCAACTCATTTACTTACCAGCCAGATGGTTTATGGACCTTTTTGTTTATTTCTAATATTAAACACATTGCAACTTTTAATTTTATATTTAATCTGAAATGAAGTCAAAGTAAAGTCGTGGAAATAGCTATCGAATTTGTGTCTGAAAAAAAAACTCTATCAACTGTTACTTTAACTTTTCAAATCATGTTTTCAATACCGTAGACATTCTATTGTGACTGTATGAACATGTGCGCAAATAAAATTTAGCGCGACTGAGGCGAAAGAGACGACCCTGTTGCCCTGTCAATATCACTGATTGGAAACGAGTCGGACCCTCGCTTTATTGCTTTTATTTATTCGCCAGTCTCAGCTTTGCCGTATTTCACTTTAATGCCGCCTAACCCACATAAAAGCTTCCTTTTTCATTTAAATTTAAAACCATTGCGTGTTTTGGTTGCGTTTAATTAAAAAATCCTGATTAGGTGCTTTTAAGAGGGACCGTTATTAATTATGTAGTCAAAACGCTCTATCAATTTTCATCCTTGTTTATTTACATTGCTGCAGTAAATACTTACTTACCTATTGAATGAAATTTAATAGAATTAGGAATAAATTTAGTTTAAAAACTATCTGGGTTTTTAATTTCTTTCCATCTTTTTATCTCGTTTTAAGTGTCTACTTATTCATACAAATAAATATGTTGCCAAACATAAAAATTGATACGAAAATGTATTGCGATGTAAATTTTCTTTTAACATATTTTGCTTAACTAAATTTTAACTCGAAAACAATAAGATAAAATTTAACAACCGAATAAAACAACGTATATCTTGATTTATGACACAATAACTCAACTTAAAATTCCTGTTATATCGCAAAAAATCAACTCCATTTATAAATTACAAGAGCAAGTAAAATAGCGGCTGTTGGCAGAAGGTCTTAACGAATTATGTACCATCGTCTCGTAGTGGATTCAGCCACTAAGCCGGGGTGAATGACCTCCCTCTCAAAGGACGTTAGGTAATTTTTATTCCACAGCGAAAGGAAAAATAGATTACCACAAGCTTGTTTTTCATCGTGGTAAAACGTAATTTCTGGAATATATTTTTTGAGGTACACTCCGTTAATATTTGTAGTAATATTTTTTACATTGATTGGTTTACATTGATCATACAACTTGTATAAAAACGTATCATTAACCATAGACAATAATGTTTTTCAATACATCATAATGTAATAAAACAGTGGAATTAAAGGTTAGAAATTATTAATCCATAAAACTTTCTAAAGACATAACCTATAATTAACCTTAACTATGGAAAAATTACTATAAAATAATGCATGTATTCAAAATGTATAATTATAATTGCATTGGGATAGTTATCGGACTGTCAACAGTAATGTGAAAATACACACGAGAAGAGAATTATAACTGCGGTGGAAAGTAATGCTGCACAAATCATTGCGTTCAAAGGCCTTTCACGGGCGCAATATGCGGTTTTAGTATTTATGATGATACGTTTTCCACAACTCGACTGTTACAGGAATTATGTTTCAATTAATTTCCTGATTTGTGTATGTTTTGAATTAACCTTTTTTAACGTTTTTATCTTTTTAATTTAACTAACCAGTATGTTATTAAGTCTCGCTTAGAGTAGTAGCCTTTATCATAACTATCAGCCTTTTCTGCCCACTACTGGATACAGGCTAAACTGATATAAAAACGGCTAAACACTCACGTATATTTTTCCGGTGGCGGCACCGACTAGTTTCGAGCCCATCAGGGTCCCTTCATCAGGGTGAGTGGTACTGGTATTATTTCGCGGACGCGGCCGTGCCGCCACCGGACGAATATACGTAAGTGTTTAGACATTTTTATATCAGTTTGAATAATTGGATACAGGCTACTTGTAGTACCATTAGTGACTAATTAATAAATCTGAGTAAGAGAGAACAGCAATCAAGTTTCATACGCATACGTAATTACTAGTTTAGTACTATATGCTAATCACAGTCCACTTTTAATTTATTTCGCAGTAAAAATGTTTTATATGTTTGGTATATTTTGGAATATCATTTGTAGGCCATTATGTTGAGTTATTGCGAGGGGGGACGGCAATGCCTTATCACTACGCCCAGCCCTACGTGACCACTCATCTCTTTAGCGTACTGTAGCATTACCATCATTTTACTGTATGTATGGATAATATTTTTAATTTGAAGTGAAAATTCTTATATTTATTTTATCATGCTGTACACATAATGAACAATTTTATACTAAAACGAACTATACAGACATACCATATAAATAATTAAAATTGAATACATTTTATTTAGTTAAACGTACGTAGAATAAGTTGACGGAGAATTCGTAAAAAAATTTTAGATAATGAAAAAGACAAGACAAGATTGTTCAACACTATTGCCAGCGTTGAACAACTTTTTTGCTTGGCACAGGACAGGAAAGGGTTCGCTGAGCTGACGACCAACCTGCAGTAATAGTAACATTAGAAGAAGAAGATAATAAAAGATTACTTTTATTAATTGATATTTTGCCTACTTTACATTTAAAATGTGAATAACATAAAATAATTCAAATTATATAATAGATCACTTTCTTTGCTATGTTACAAAATATGGCAACCCTATAGTACACAGTTTTATCATAAGACGTTGGCGAATGCTTTTTATCAACTACAAAATGCTTTTAACTTCACTGATATTCTTACTTTCACTAATGTATCAATTTAAAAGCAAATACAATAAGATTAAGAAAAAATGAAAACTATTTGCTAGAAATATTATAAATGAAACTTTCACCGCAATCAAATAATTTTTATAATTGTATACAAATTAATTAACCGTTGAAATTGTGGTGTGTTGAATGTGGTACTTATTGTTAGTACATACAACAGCCCGCGACTCCGTTCGCCCGTAATTAAAAAAACCAACTTTACTCATTAAGCTTATGTGTTCTTCCAGACTATGTTCTACATCTGTACCAGATTTCATCAAGATCCGTTAAGTCGTTCCGGAGATACCTTCAAACAAACATCCATCCATCTAAACATTCGCATTTATAATATAAGTAACAAACTAACATAAGAAAGTAAAGTTTCATACTCTTTGACAAAACAGAGATGACAATATGTTGTACAAGCGTTTCTCAATTGTAGTAACAAACTTAAGTATAAAACGATTACCTTACATAGCACCGCTATAGCACGAAAGTGCTATAAGTAATTTATCTTGAAGATAAGTGTGAGTTAAGTACTCGTAAGTTGCTACGCTAAGATCTTTAGAAAATGAACGAGTTTCAGCACTCGACGCCATTAAATTTTCACCTTCAGAGAGTCTCTCGTGTTAGTAAGTTGGCAGCACTGCCTTCGCGAAGAGACACTTTTGTTTTTGGCTGCCGCTTCTTGTTAAAAAAGTAGGCTTAAAATGTAAAGTTTCTGTCATGGTTGACTAATGGATTACAGAATATAAGGTCTTCGCTTTTAATATTCATAACTCCTATACTAAGCTAAGACACGTAAATATTCGTATTAGATATATCGTCTAATTTCATTACTGAAAATTCCATTATTGATTTTAAGGATTTTTTTTAATGGAATCTTTTTAAATTTTATTAATTAAAAAAGATAAGGCCATATACAAAGTCACCATTAGGTGATGAAAAAATTACCAAAGATCCAGTCTGATGCAGATATTTTAAAATAACGAATCTTTGAAAAACATAAAATTTAAGATAAGATACTTTGAATATGAGAGCAGATATCGCTAATTAAACCAAATTCTCAGAATTAATACATTTGTAAATAAGGTCCATGACAAATATGGAATAATTATCGAATACCAAAGAAACTTGAAAATAACAAAAACATTTGAGTTTGATCGTGAGTTTCGCAATTTTATTACAGTTAATATTTTGATCGTCACAACGTTCTTACTAAAATTATATCTTAACTTACGTTTATTAACTACCCTAACTACACATTTTGTGGTCCTTCGAGTCAGATGTGACATTTTAACAATTCTTTCTTATTTTATCATTCTATAACGTAACTTACTGTAATTATGAATCAACATATTCATTTATTTCATTGTGTTTGTAATCTAGACATCTCGTCAATATTTTCCTAAACAAGGGTTAAAAATAAACCCGCATTACTAAAGCACTTTTACGTGTCTCAACGTTAAGCAGTTTTATAAAGGGTTTAAGGAAAATGTATTTTATGTACATACGAGAAGGTTGCTTTTGGATCGTAAAGGTAAAGGTGTATGGATCGATCAGGTGTTGTTTACGGAGGAGGATTTGTATCCGAGTTGTAATCTTCGTCTTA
This sequence comes from Papilio xuthus, assembly GCF_000836235.2. Taxonomy (NCBI): domain Eukaryota; kingdom Metazoa; phylum Arthropoda; class Insecta; order Lepidoptera; family Papilionidae; genus Papilio; species Papilio xuthus. The sequence continues at coordinate 5,006,720 of NW_013531704.1, forward strand.
GCTGCGTATCTCAAGTAGCGTGTGCGGATACAGGTATCGAATTCACGCCTTTATGGTATTTACGGCAGTATTAACTTAAGATTAGATATACAGTCAAAGACGTATATTTCCTACCCATCAATGCAATTAGATCTCAAAGTCAAAACGATATATATGCTAAATGATAGCTCTAAAGCTCATACACACGGTAACATAAATCGTAGAAACTAATTTTGTATGGTTGCGTCGCGAGCATTGCGTTAACTGCGCTCTGTACAAACAACTTTGAATCGTCGACTCGAATCGTCTATTCGGTGAGTTGAGGCATAGCGATGTCAATTGTCCTACATGTCAACTGTATAGATTTGCTCCGCCATCTTAAAAATTGATGACAATATTGAAAAACAAGTTGCGAGCGACTTTGGTGATGACAGATATAAATGTCGGCGACGTACGCGTATCTACTGCGTAAGTCGCATAGCGACTAAATTAACTGGCTTTCGAAGATTTAAGTTGCGTCTACGTAGTATAATGGGGACAGTATGGTCAACTATATTCGATCCTAAGTGGATATAGAGTTTATTTCTTTAACTAGATATATAACAGAAAGTTTATATGCATCTGTCACAATGATTTATATTTACGTCATCACATTGATATGAGATCTTAACGCTTTAATGTAGAGGCAAGCGATTTACATCTTTATTATACTTTTAAATGCGATCTTAATGCCTTTGAAGAGATCATTAATAAGATACTGATCTTAATATATTCTAGAACTTAAATTATTAATAAAGAAGCTGACTCTATTACGGTAATCAGGAAAAAATGCGAAATGTACTAATTATTGTTACATTTTGCTACACTATTTTTTTTTTATTTTAATTCGAAAGAAGATTGACATTTTACTATTCGTAAATTATTTTTTATTAACACTTCCTCCTAGTAGACTTCACGTAGTAGTTCATATATTACCACAAAATAAGCTGTATTTTTAATAGAAATTCCTAGTCGTTAATAGCATTCAGTCAGAATAATTATAGAGGCACTAACGCTTTATAAACAGTGTTAAGTCGACCACGATGACATCATAACATCGTTTTAGGTCAGTCTTTTAATACTTGAGTTGTTTGCAAATATTTTATAAATCTTATCAACCAACTCTCAATTTTAACAAAATTATAGCTTGCCACATTCAATTTTATAAAAAAAACTAATGAATACTTTTTAATGATTTAAAAATGGGATAAAATTACACTCAATATCTTTTTGAATAAAAAAAGAATTATGGAAATCTGACTACTAGGGGCGAATACAAAAAAGTCGAATTGAGAACCTCTTCCTTTTTGATGTCAGTTAAAAAAAAACTTTTTATTAAAACATATTCAGCCAGAGGTATTTCCTCTGTTAATTATAATTACTTTATTACCTTAATTATGAAGCGGTATAAAACGACACAAACACTTTTTATTAAACGATTCTAATAAAGGCTTGAAGGTATAGTAACATATTTTACGATGGCAAGTTTGTACGTCGGTCAGGTCATGCGGGTGTGCGACTGCGCAGTGCAGGCCGGCGCCAGCGCCGCGGATCTTAGCATTCTGCGTATCGCATGTCGGCTGTTCCTATACCGCAGGGTTGCCACTAAACACTATTTATTGTACAACATTATAACTCATGCCCATAACTCAAAGAGGAAGGCAGATACCACGGACCTGCATTTGGCATTTTATTTATTGTAAATTTATGAATGAATTCCGTATTAATTGCTAATTAAATTTAAAAGGCGTAGATTTTTCGAATTTAATTGAAGATTTATCCTTAAATGTTGTAGGGATCGTATACAGAAACGCTTACTGTAAATTTTTGTTCATTACACAATTAGGACATTGATTAGTTACGGTGTTTGGACGACCCATAGTTTTGAATTGAGGTTAAAGGAGATAATTGTTATAAAATATAGGATGTCAGCCCTGTTGTACTGCAGACGCACGAGCAAGGTCGGTGGGAGCGCGTCTATCTCTACGGCGCCTGCCGCACGCCGCCAGCTTCAGCCACAAGTCCATTCACAATCAAATTAGAGTCCTGCCGCGATGTCCGCTAAACATTAATTCCTTCAATGGCCTTTGTCTTGCGTACGTTTAACCGTTTTCAATAAATCAACCGGTCGACGCTTCGCTTTCAACTTTCGCCCTATTTTAAGGCGGCCATTTTGGTTTTATCTATTTGTGCCGTTTATATGCGTTTGGTCAATGGCGGCCCTGCGTAATATGGCAGCCTGTGTTGCGTTTGAGTTATTTTAATCACGTTACGATGTTGGTGTCATTGTATTCAATGATCGATTGAGCTTCGCATTACGGGAACTAGGTTTAGGTTTAGGTACGTGCTGAAAACATCAGTTGGTCGCCGGCTTTAATTTATATTATGTTAATTTTGAATTGCGAATAACCGATTACCGTATGCCATTAATATTCTACGTATGAGTTTATAATAAAAGAATACGAATTAGGAATTGCAGTGATTTTATAAATTATAGATTGATTAGAATATTAGTTGCGAATACTGAATACTATGGTACAAAACCCTAAGTATTTAATTAAGCAATTTGTTGGGTGAGCGACGGGCCGCGTCCGCGAAATAATACCAGTACCACTCATCCTGATGAAGGGCCCCCGATGGGCTCGAAACTAGTCGGTGCCGCCACCGGACGTATATACGTGAGTGTTTAGCCGTGTTTATATATCAGTTTAGTATAATGTCTCACGAAAGTTTGAATAATTCAATTTGTTGATAAATATAATGTTAATATTCTTGTGTTTCTATATTTTTTTCTTTAAAATATAAGCAAATTTTTATGTAAATTTACTAATATTTCTTATACCATTCCACCCAAGCTCTAGGCTTGTGCTAGGATATGGTTTACGACAAAAGTCGAATGGCGGGATTCGAACCCCCGACCTTGTGTTCGGAAATCCGTAACAATTAGGCTATAGATGCTTTTTAGTAAGTTACTTCAGACAAGTTCTAACGTGAATATTATTTTAAATGTAAAGGATACTTTTATAAATTCATTCAAAGTAACGACTTCATTGCAATGAAAAGCGCGACCGCAAAACTTTTTCACTTTGCGTTTGTGGCAGGCCTTTTGAATCCGCTGAAAGGCATTCAGGAAAATATTTCATCGTGTGTGCTGTAATTAGCGATAGCTGGTATGTAATTCAATCCTTTTTAATTTAAACTTTCAGATTATGACGTAGAGGACTCGGCTTCAGTCCATGTTGTTCATGACTTAAATGAAGAATTTAATTAAGTTTTATTTCATTCATTTTTAACTCATTTTTAAAGATTGCATTAGGACACTGTTACTGAATTATTTTTGAAAGATTAATTTAAAAAAAGCGATTATAAGAGGTTAATAAAGTATTCATAGATTGACCGTGGATAAAACCAATAACCTCCCTAAGGAGCAAAACTTTTATAAAAGAAAGCTCGGAGTTTCAATCTTCAAGTTAAATTACATTAAACTGTGACAATGAATTTGACTTTTAGAGAACAAAATTCAATCAAGAGACTGTCGTTTGACTAAAACTTTTAGCTTACGATTAGGATTTACACAGCACGACACTAAATCAAAAATAAAAAGACGATGATAACAATCATCTTTACAAACGTATAAATGTACTGTCGCCTAATACTCTGCGCGGAATTAAAAAAAAACTTGTGTTCTTTCAGGCTATGTTTTATATATATGCCAAATTCCAACGAGATCTATGCAGCCGTTCTGGAGATACCTTCAAATTTGTATAAAAAAGAATAATATGATGTTTTTCGATGCTAGTGTATGAACTAAAAGTCAGACGTCATTAGAAGTGTAACGGGGGGCGTGTACCTCTCAGGGGGGGCTATTGTGTCTCGCACCTTGTCAGTAATCGCTGCTCTTACTCTCTCCGGTCTAGGAGAGTCAAGTGTTCGCATCTCATTATAGGCGTCATCACATTCCTATGTGTTTTGTTCCATACGCATCAGCTATGCCTCATTACGAGTTCATTTGTTTCTTTTATATGAGATAAGATTATGTGTAGTAGCAATTATGTAAATATTATATACACTATATAACTGCATATTTCTTTGGCGACGATATACAAAATGTAGGCGACCTGTGCATATGTGTTAACCTCTATGACATTCGCTTTTTTATAAGAGAATGGGGCAGACGAGCAGTGGGAACACCGAGGTGTTCATCAACGCTCATGGACATCTGCAATACCAGAGGAACTGCATAGACCCTAAGTAGTAGCGGTTTGGAAATACCGTCGAGGTCTACGCGGGAGGAGGCTTAGCAACAAAAAGCGGCGCGTTTAGAAGATTTATGTAGCATTGTGTGCGAACGGCCTTACAGTTATATTTATTAGAAGCGAGTTTAAAGCAATTAAATCTGGAATAGCATAACCTATATTTCAACAGTACGTTAAGGATATTTAAGATTCGAAATGGCCGTGCGCGTGCGCATGCGTCGGCACCGTTTAACGAGGTGCGATAAGATTTCCGTATTTACTTATCATTGGCCTGTTTCTCAGTTGTGTGTACCATAGACCATAGTAAAACAACACAGTTTTTTATATTCAAACTGCGGTCAAACTTTTATTTGTAAGTTCAGTTTTCTCACTAATGTGTTAGGCATGTAAACTTACTTTCTTGAAGTATAAAAATAAAAACGATGATTCTAATTTTTATAGGTACACTAGCGGTCGCCCCCGAGTCCGTCCGCGCGGATTAAAAAAAACCATAATTAGTAGGTCAATTCAATACAATAATGTTTTTGTCGTATTTAATTGAACTTGCTTTCTTGTTGGGATTTGATTTAGACATAGTTGAGATTTAAAGATATATTCAGCCATATCCTTTTTCCTGGTAGTTTTTTTTAATTTGTATACAGTATTGTTTTAGAGTACATTGATTACAGTTAAACAGTCCACGTTGGCTTGATAAAGAGTTTTATCTTGAGCATAATATTGATTTATCAGGAACTGCAATCGAGTACTGAGTACTACCTATCATTGTATTTCTTTCCACAAACTATGATGTCATATCATAGTTTGTGGAACACTACTATGATTTGTTAACTTTTTCAAAACGCATAATTCTCATATTATGACGAAATAAAAAAGGACACCTCACCTCAAAGGCCGGCAACGCATCTGCGGTTCCTCTGGTATTGCTGATGTCCATGGGCGTCGTTGAACACCTCGGTGTTCCCGCTGCTCGTTTGCCCCCTTCTGTTATAAAAAAAGGACAATATAAAATATTTTCAAATTTTACTAATATTATAAATGCGAATGTTTGGATTTGATTGGATGCTTGCGAAAAAAAGATTGAAAGGGTTATAGAAATTTGTATGGAAGTATCGTAATTTAGAAATCTTGTGTATGAAGGGCCTTTAACAACCAGCAACTCGAAATTTTGGTAGTTTAGGAGAGGGGCAGTATAAAATTTCGTCCTTCCCTTATATTCATCATTCGTTTTAGTACAAAAATAAACATTTGAGTATAAAACATAACGCATTAAGTTTCATTACGCGATTAAATTAAATCAATGAAGTTAAATTAATAAATAATTTATATTAAAGTTCATTCATTGTTCATCCATTGATATATTTGTCACGTTTGTTTATTGACTTTAATAGAATTTGCACATCACATACTGAATACTTAATCAATATTCACAACGTACGAGTCGTGCACAAACAAATACGTAGTAAGTAAGTACATTATTATGTAATTTATGGACTTTACGACAGATAGGTACATAAGTGTAAATTTGTAAAAATCTATTATAAATTTCTTTATTATTGTAGAAGAGATAAATAGTTAAAGTAATTGTTTTTCTTTCTTTGTTTTTATAAACAATTTTCGCCCGCGTCTTCGACCGCGCGGTATTCAAGTAGAACTTAATGAGTTGACTATGTGTTCTACGATATGTTATACATCTATGCTGAATTTCAGCGATTTATATGCAGCCGTTCTGGATATACCTTCAAACAAACATCCAACCATCCATTCAAACATTCGCATTTATAATATTAGTAAGAGTACGATAGAGAAAAATCCCTATACTTCACATTTTTCTTTTATTATCAAACATTTGTTTATTGTAGTTTATATTTGATTATTTAAATCAGTTTCAATATTTTTAACAGGAAAAGGTTTATTACCCAAGTAAACCAAGTACACTTGCTAGTATTAAAAGCTTTATAATACTTATTTTCCGCCGTATCGAATCAATCATTTGTGGTTGTTAATAATTAATTTGAACAGTGTTTATCTTCCCATAACACTGAGAGTGTTTTCATATTGTTGCCTATAAATCAATCAACGCCATTCGGCACTTCGTTTTGTGTTTAATTTTATATAGCTGGCTTATGGACGTTACTGTTAGAAAGCTACAGCTATTGTGATATAAGAAAACTTAAAAATTATTATGTATAAACTCGTACTTGCGAAGTTCATATTTTTATACATATTTATTTCGACCACATTGTTTTGCGGTCTGTACTTTTAGTTTATCTACTAAGAGTCTCTGCTTTAGTTTTTTTTGAATAGATTTAATCTTAAATTAATATAAATTATGTACATATTATATCTTATATATAAAATTCACGTTTCAAATTTAATTACCACACTTCTCTGAAACGGCTTGACTGGTTTTTATCAAACTTTATAATTCAGTAGATCTGAGAATCGAGTCGCAGGCGACAGCTAGTTTGATATTCCTTGCTATTCTTTTTATCAATAAGGCATTTTTAGTCGGATTGTATACGAATGTTCCCAGTGGTTGTCAGCATTATGGAGAACGCGTGCCGCCGACCGCCCGAGGGAGATTATCCCGCGTTGTACGGGAAGAATGTCGACCCTCGCATGAATCGCAGGGGAAATAGCTATAACATACATGGATATTGCATTATAACTGTCGAAATGCCAATCGTATTATGAAGGCATAAGTTTAACATAATCGAATCAAGCTTATTCGAAATAAAAAATTAAAATTTGTATTGTTATTTATTGAATGGACAGAAATATTTGCTATCAATGACCAAATTAGTTTGGCTTAAAATTGAACTTGTGTCTTTAAAAAAATATAACACGACAATGTTCTAGGATGGAATTAACTTTTACTAAGGCTTCATAAAAAAAGCTATGACAGCCATATCGTAGTTTTGGATAATTACTTTTTATTGTAGTACTTACATTACGTAATCAAATTCTTTCGATTTCTATGTCGTGACAAAAAAAACATTGGAAGAAGCTATTCCGGCCAGTATGACTTTTTTTTTACATGTAACCTCCTTTGTGTCAACTCTATTTCCAGCCAGTCTTTCCATACACAGGAACCAATGCATATGTATCTAACATTAGGACTGGCTTCGTGCAATCGTTGTGCGAATATTTTTATAATCCATATAAGATGTATTTGCATAGTTCTGTATATGGAACAATGCATAATCGTTGTACATCTATGACGTCATTGAAGGTGTGATATTAATGTTATTGACCCTGTGAATGGAAAGGTTGTATGGTTTATAAAAATTGTAGCTCTCGACTGAGACACCGTATGCGCGGAATTAAAAAAAAATAATAAGTAGCCTGTGTGTTCTTCCATACTATGTTCTACATCTGTGCCAAATGTTATCAAGATACGTTGAGCCGGTCCAGACATACCTCCAAAAAACATCCATCCATTCATCTAAACGTTCGCATAATATTAGTAAAATTTATAAATAGTCATCACTTTCATATTCTTCTTAACAGTGAGATAAAAATATGTTTTTATACACCTGTATCAGTAGTGGAAACTCACGATTAGGTGTTTAATTAAAAAGTAAGATAAAGTCAAATTAAAATCTAGATTTGGTTTGTATGATTTTATTTTTTTAATATCTTTAATTTAATCCATTTCTTTTCATATTAAACTTAAAAACAAGAAGCGAATCAACTAATTGAATGCTAAAAAATCTAATTATGGTTCAACGAACTATCTTTTAAGGTTTAAAGCTTGGGGGGTCTTTTTTATGTTCATCGTAGCTAAATGTTTCAAAAGGTGATACGCGATGTTGAGAGGACAGTATGTTTACGATTGTAGCTTCTCTAAAACAAACTGTGGATAAAAATAGTAACATAGATAAAGTTTTAACACATTACATTCAGAAGGTTGGAGCGGATATGATAAAATCCTTTTCAAATTCTACAAGACTAAGATTACGAATCTGTGTGTCCACAGCCTAAACATCTGTTATCTCTCTCATTCTCTTTGAGAGCAATAGAGATAACAAAATGTGGTTGTCACGGTAACGTTAAGTATTCGCATTATTTATCGTCACGGTCCTGTTGACAAAATTGATGAATTATTATGCAAATGAAGCCGCCCCATGCTGTTTGCCAATTTTTACCCTCGAACCGCTTAAAGGGGACGTTAGGGATGGAAGAGTGATTTTTAAGCAGAAGTTCCTAAATACAATTAGACGAATCTTGCATCGGCTTTATACCAAAGCAAATTGATTTCTATATTGTAAAAATGTTTAACTGTAAAGATAGTGGACAATAACCTAATTTAACTCATATTGGCTTGTAAAGTACATGTTATGTGTCTTACTAGCTGTCGCCTGCGACTCCGTCTGTGCGGAATTAAAAAATTACAATTAGTAGCCTATGTGTTCTTCCAGAATACTCTACATCTATGCAAAATTTCAGCAAAATTCGTGCCTTTGTGTAGATAACTTCTAACAAACAACCATCGATCCATGCATCCATCTAAACATTCGTATTTTTTATATTAGTTAGATGATTAAGCGTTACGCATATTTAAACATGGGACTATTATGTGTTCAGTTGGATTCGATGGAATTAACGAACACAGGTTAAGGCGTCGATGAAATGTTGCCTTTTGCCAAGTTTAGTTGAACTATATTATCTTTACTTTACTTCAGTAGTTACATAGTACTAAAGTCATTCTCGTAAGCATAGGCAATATTCCGTCAAATGTCAATGACAGGGTGAAGTGAATGCATACAGCAGAGAGCACTTGGCTCCGAGCCTTCACACGCGACGTCACCCGCACCTCGCCCCTAAACGGATAGGGTGGCGGTCTATAGTTAAATGAATTATAACTCACGTTGTCTATGGTTATGCATATGTGTGTGTAAACCAATAAGTGCATGAATAATTCGCTTTTTTTTGTTAATCTTACTAATATTATAAATGCGAATGTTTAGATGGATGAATGGATGTTTGTTAAATGCATCTCCGGAACGGCTCAACGGATCATGATGATATTCGGTACAAATGTAAAACACATTCTGAAAGACACATAGGCTACTAATAAGTTTTTTTTTAGTTCCGCGCAATCGCAGTCGCGAGCGACAGCTACTAATATAAAAAGGGGAATGTTTGGATGGATGAATGGATGTTTGTTACAAGGTATCTCTAGAATGACTGCATCAATCTTTCTAAAATTTGGCACAGATGTAGAACATATTCTGGAAGACGCATAGGAATTAAGTTTTTTTTTAATTCTCTGCGGACGTAGTCGCGGGCAACAGCTGTTTTATATAGTTAAATAAATCTTTAATTTGTATCAAAATCTGGTATAACATTAAACCTCTGGTTTGAATTATGTGATTAAGTACTCGTAATTTACAAGGTAATTAATATGAATAAATGATTAATTTAGTTGTTAAATTAAATTCAATTTAAAAAATAAACAAATAAATTTCGAAGAGCCCTTTAGATTCGCCGAGTGGCCGCTTTTCCTGATTCGAGATACTCGTAAAATAACGATCAAATCGGTTCTTAGCCAGGAGCGGCAATTAATACGAGGGTACTAAACAACAGAAATTAATTAACGTTATCAAAGTTATGAAAATCCTTAGCTATAAAAAAGGTGCATTCAAAGAATTAAATTCACTACCCACTAAGAATCGACTACCGTACACATAATGTAATGTTAATATTATAAATGCGAAAGTTGGATATATGGATGAATAGTTTTTTTAAATATCTCCGGAATGGCTCATCGGATTTTGACGAAATTTGGCACTCATGTAGAACATAGTCCACAAGAACACTTCGCGTGTGACTGCTAGAATATATATAATTCACCACGTTGCTTCAAGTTTTCAATCTAATTGCATAATTCGTGGATTTCTGATACCAAAATCCTCATTTAAAACTTATTGTTATCTCTACTGTGTCAAAGATAGGGATGATGATATGTTTTATACATAGATTTTGGTTTCAGAAAACAACGGTAAGCGTCAAATGATATTCCACCAAAATGGGTAGGAAATAAATGTCCGCGACTGTAATAACTGCGTTTGAAAATCGAATGCCGGATATTGGGTCGGAGTGATGGGACTCTATTATCGTCCAATAGGAAGTCTGGGACATTTCGATGGCCGCAATATCGCGCGCTATTCTTACAGATTGGAAAAAAATATAAAATGAATTCACGCCTTTGTGGATTATTTCTCTCACGACCCAGTTTTAATATCCGTGTTCTATTTTGTTTAATGAGTAGTAAGAGCCTATTGACATTTTAAATAACTGAACTGAAATTTGCTAGGAAACATTTTTTAATTTTTATCTATAGTAATATTATAAAGAGGAAAAATTTTAATCTTTGTTTCCATTGATTAGACTTCGAAACTATTGAATCCATTTGGAAAATACTTTCACTGTTGGAAGGCTTGCATTATTATGCTATAGACATAGGCTATGTTCCGCGCGAGCGGAGTCGCAGATAACTGCAAGTCTTACTAATATTATAAATGTAAATGTTTGGATGGATAGATGGATGTTAGAAGGTAATTCAAGAACGGGTGTATGGATCTCGCTTATTTGGCATAGATGTAGAACACAGTCTGAAACAGCACATAGGCTACTAATTCTAATAAGTTTTTTTTTAAATTCTGCGCGGCCAGCGGGTGACATCTAGTATTTAATGAAATCGAATTGTTGATATTTACGTATACAGTGATTAGCAATTATAATGTATTCATCTTTTTTTATTTATTTATTTAAACGAATTTTTATATTGCATATTTTCTATTATTAGAATAACTTATAACAATTCCATAGAGCAACATTGACAAATGACTCTGAAGCAGTCATAGCGCACCCACAAACAAAACCACAGACTATTTTATTGTTTCTATTATTACGAATGCGTCATGGAATGATTAATTTAAACGTATTTATGGTTTGGATGATTGGATTCATTATTCAAAATCTATGATCGTGCTCAGGCGTTAAAATGGGTTAGTACGGCGCAGCACAGATTAAATATTTCTTACATTTTTAATCTTTGTTTAGAAAAATATGAATATTTTACAGTCTCGTTGGAATAGTACTGTTGCAAATAGTTTTAGTAAATAAAGTTAAAAGTTCTTTTTTTATTGTTATACCATATTCGTCTTTTTGTTACTAATCAATAATATATCAAGTAGTTTAACGTATATATGGTTCAAAAGATATCTTGTAATAAAATAGAGGAGATTCATTAACAGTGGTAGAGCCCGCTTTAACATCTTCGCACGAATTGGCCCGGCTCGCCCGGTGAAATACCACGACCACACAGAAGACAGGCGTGAAGTGGAAGCAATTCCGCGTTTCGTTTGATGAGTGTGCGTCCCGGAGGGCTAATTTAGTCCTGTTTCCCTTCCCACCCTTTTTCTTATAAGTAAAGGATGGGAAGTGGAAGTGGACTTTCCGGATGAGAGGATGTATGGAAAGGAAAAATATTTTCTTTCTATGCATCCTCTCCTTTGTCGATTAAAGGTTGGCAACGCGTATGCATTGCGATGTCTATGGGCAACGGTCACTTCGCTATTTCAACGATAAAAGGTGGCCGATCGCTCGTATGCTACCTTGTGATATAAAAAAAGGCTTTAATGCAACCATAATGGGTATACTTTTCTAAAATGTTATTTTAACTTTGGTTTTCCCAAATAGAATTCTATAAATTTCAAATTCTATGCCAAGTTTAAAAAGACAATTGGTTAAGTCTTATTAAGGTTACTCTTGTTATGCTTCCCCTCCTGTCATATGTTACTCGCAGTCTGCAAGTGACGTATAGAAGTGACAACGTGACATGTAATTCATCAAACGTCTTGCTGACGCCAACTCGCAGACACTGAAGGCTAAACCGCTATGTTATCAAATCTATTGATCTTTATATGTCCCTTATTTTCCGGGTCACCTTTATTAAATATTTATAATTTTTATATACAATAGTAATTATTTTATATGATGATATATCTGTGATCGAAACCTATTATTTATAACTTCTAACATTTTATTTACTTATTTAAATAACTAAGTAAATTATGTATTATGTTTGCTTCCAAATCGTTATCCTTTTTGTTTTCTTTTAACTTGATTTAAAGTAAAATTCCAATTTATGATTCCACTGCATGGGAAATCCTTATAAAACTTTTATAATTTCCCTCTTCTTTATGAAAATTAAACAAAAAGTTGGAAGCTCGTTTGCAGAGTCAGCATCTAGAATTCGCTTTTCCAACGTTTTGTTTCCTCGAATACTCTTTATTACAATAGGCTTTAGTAATAAGCATAAAGAACAAAGCCCTATTAATTTTGTACTTCGCTTAACTGCGTCTTTTGAGTAACAAATCTAAGGGCAGTTTCTGATACTTATTTTACTTTTACTCATATATTGTGTCATTGTTTTCCAATGATAGGGGAGCATAAAAAATTTTCAATAAAGGCCTGTCTACGTCCGCAACGGCTGTTGCTTTATAAAAAGTGGAGGGTGACCATCCCACGTCAGACCCTTTCTCCCCCTTTATCCCTTTGCAGGGCTTAAAGGATTCATCCCTCACATCGTATCACTATTGTTATAAGCCGGTCAACATATAGTTTGTCTTTTAATATACACCATAGAGCTACATAGATTGTCAATACTTTTAAAGGTAGGCAAAGTATGCAATTGCGTATGTCTATGGGCAGCGGTTGCTTCGCTATTTCCGCGATTTCAGGTGGCCGTTCGCTCGTTTGCCACCTTATAATATAAAGAAATACTTTCGAATGCATTTATTCGATGTGAAAAGCCGAATAAATGCAGGTTGGATGAAATGGCGACAGGTCACCGGTGTAACTTGTGATCCAAGAATGCCAATGAAACTTAAGGGACAGATCTACAAGTCCATCGTAAGACCTGTCGTATT